>NW_026728779.1:1252478-1565598 GCF_030684315.1 Stegostoma tigrinum
CACAGAACCACTCAAATTTCGATGCTGGGTTGACTGAAGTGCTTATTTCATTGAGATAAGCACTTCACTTCGCCAAAATCCCAACCTCACCAAACGACTCAACTTTTGATGCTGGTTCCACTGAACTGCTTATTTCAGTGAGATAAGCACTTCAGAAGGCCAAAATCTAAACATCACTAAACGATTCAACTTTTGATACTGATTTCACAGAAATGCTTCTTTCAGTCAGATAAGCACATCAGAAGGCCAAAATCTCAACTTCACCAAACCACCCAACTTTCGATCCAGGATTTACACAAATGCTTATTTCAGTGAGATAAGCACTTCAGAAGACCAAAATCTAAACTTCACCAAACCACCCAACTTTCAATGCTGGGTTCACTGAAATGCTTCTTTCAGTCAGATAAGCACTTCAGAAGAACAAAATCTCAACATCTCAAAACCACTCAACTTTCGATGCTGGGTTCACTGAAGTGCTTCTTTCAGTGAGATAAGCAGTTCAGAAGACCAAAATCTCAACATCACCAAACCACTCAAATTTCGATGCTGGGTTCACTGAAGTGCTTATTTCAGTGAGATAAGCACTTCAGAAGACCAAAATCTCAACTTCACCAAACCACCCAACTTTCAATGCTGGGTTCACTGAAGTGCTTATTTCAGTGAGATAAGTACTTCAATACGCCAAAATCCCAAACTCACCAAGCGACTCAACTTTTGATGCTGGTTCCACTGAATTGCTTATTTCAGTGAGATAAGCACTTCAGAAGGCCAAAATCTAAACTTCACTAAACGACTCAACTTTTGATGCTGATTTCACTGAAATGCTTCTTTCAGTCAGATATTCACATCAGTAGGCCAAAATCTCAACTTCACCAAACCACCCAACTTTCGATCCAGGATATACCCAAAGGCTAATTTCAGTGAGATAAGCACTTCAGAAGACAAAAATCTAAACTTCACCAAACCACCCAACTTTCAATGCTGGGTTCACTGAAGTGCTTATTTCAGTGAGATAAGCACTTCAGAAGACCAAAATCTCAACATCACAAAACCACTCAAATTTCGATGCTGGGTTCACTGAAATGCTTCTTTTAGTCAGATAAGCATTTCACTTCGCCAAAATCCCAACCTCACCAAACGACTCAACTTTTGATGCTGGTTCCACTGAATTGCTTATTTCAGTGAGATAAGCACTTCAGAAGGCCAAAATCTAAACATCACTAAACGACTCAACTTTTGATACTGATTTCACTGAAATGCTTCTTTCACTCAGATAAGCACATCAGAAGGCCAAAATCTCAACTTCACCAAACCACCCAACTTTCGATCCAGGATATACCCAAAGGCTAATTTCAGTGAGAAAAGCACTTCAGAAGACAAAAATCTAAACTTCACCAAACCACTCAACTTTCGATGCTGGGATCACTGAAGTGCTTATTTCAGTGAGATAAGCACTTCAGAAGAGCAAAAACTCAACTTCACAAAACCACTCAACTTTCGATGCTGGGCTCACTGCAGTGCTTATTTCAGTGAGATAAGCACTTCAGACTGCCAAAATCCCAACCTCACCAAACGACTCAACTTTTGATACTGGTTTCACTGAAATGCTTCTTTCAGTCAGATAAGCAATTCAGAAGGCCAAAATCTCAACTTCACAAAACCAGCCAACTTTCGATACTGGATATACCCAAATGCTTATTTCAGTGAGATAAGCACTTCAGAAGACCAAAATCTAAACTTCACCAAAACACCCAACTTTCAATGCTGGGTTCACTGAAGTGCTTATTTCAGTGAGATAAGCACTTCAGAAGATCAAAATCTAAACATCTCAAAACCATTCAACTTTCGATGCTGTGTTCACTGAAGTGCTTATTTCAGTGAGATAAGCACTTCAGAAGACCAAAATCTCAACATCACAAAACCACTCAAATTTCGATGCTGGGTTCACTGAAGTGCTTATTTCATTGAGATAAGCACTTCACTTCGCCAAAATCCCAACCTCACCAAACGACTCAACTTTCGATGCTGGGCTCACTGCAGTGCTTGTTTCAGTGAGATAAGCACTTCAGAATGCCAAAATCCCAACCTCACCAAACGACTCAACTTTTGATACTGGTTTCACGAAATGCTTCTTTCAGTCAGATAAGCACTTCAGAAGGCCAAAATCTCATCTTCACAAAACCAGCCAACTTTCGATACTGGATTTACCCAAATGCTTATTTCAGTGAGAGAAGCACTTCAGAAGACCAAAATCTAAACTTCACCAAACCACCCATGTTTCAATGCTGGGTTCACTGAAGTGCTTATTTCAGTGAGATAAGCACTTCAGAAGACCAAAATCTAAACTTCACCAAACCACTCAACTTTCAATGCTGGGTTCACTGAAGTGCTTATTTCAGTGAGATAAGCACTTCAGAAGACCAAAATCTAAACATCACAAAACCACTCAACTTTCGATGCTGGGTTCACTGAAGTGCTTATTTCAGTGAGATAAGCACTTCAGAAGACCAAAATTTCAACATCACAGAACCACTCAAATTTCGATGCTGGGTTGACTGAAGTGCTTATTTCATTGAGATAAGCACTTCACTTCGCCAAAATCCCCACCTCACCAAACGACTCAACTTTTGATGTTGGTTCCACTGAATTGCTTATTTCAGTGAGATAAGCACTTCAGAAGGCCAAAATCTAAACATCACTAATCGACTCAACTTTTGATGCTGATTTCACTGAAATGCTTCTTTCAGTCAGATAAGCACATCAGAAGGCCAAAATCTCAACTTCACCAAACCACCCAACTTTCGAACCAGGATTTACACAAATGCTTATTTCAGTGAGATAAGCACTTCAGAAGACTAAAATCTTAACTTCACCAAACCACTCAACTTTCGATGCTGCGATCACTGAAGTGCTTATTTCAGTGAGATAAGCACTTCAGAAGAACAAAATCTCAACATCTCAAAACCACTCAACTTTCGATGCTGGGTGCACTGAAGTGCTTATTTCAGTGAGATAAGCACTTCAGAAGACCAAAATCTCAACATCACCATTCCACTCAAATTTCGATGCTGGGCTCACTGCAGTGCTTATTTCAGTGAGATAAGCACTTCAGATTGCCAAAATCCAAACCTCACCAAACGACTCAACTTTCGATGCTGGGCTCACTGCAGTGCTTGTTTCAGTGAGATAAGCACTTCAGAATGCCAAAATCCCAACCTCACCAAACGACTCAACTTTTGATACTGGTTTCATGAAATGCTTCTTTCAGTCAGATAAGCACTTCAGAAGGCCAAAATCTCATCTTCACAAAACCAGCCAACTTTCGATACTGGATTTACCCAAATGCTTATTTCAGTGAGAGATGCACTTCAGAAGACCAAAATCTAAACTTCACCAAACCACCCATGTTTCAATGCTGGGTTCACTGAAGTGCTTATTTCAGTGAGATAAGCACTTCAGAAGACCAAAATCTAAACTTCACCAAACCACTCAACTTTCAATGCTGGGTTCACTGAAGTGCTTATTTCAGTGAGATAAGCACTTAAGAAGACCAAAATCTAAACATCTCAAAACCACACAAATTTCGATGCTGTGTTCACTGAAGTGCTTATTTCAGTGAGATAAGCACTTCACTTCGCCAAAATCCCAACCTCACCAAACGACTCAACTTTTGATGCTGGTTCCACTGAATTGCTTATTTCAGTGAGATAAGCACTTCAGAAGGCCAAAATCTAAACATCAGTAAACGACTCAACTTTTGATACTGATTTCACTGAAATGCTTCTTTCAGTCAGATAAGCACATCAGAAGGCCAAAATCTCAACTTCACCAAACCACCCAACTTTCGATCCAGGATTTACACAAATGCTTATTTCAGTGAGATAAGCACTTCAGAAGACTAAAATCTTAACTTCACCAAACCACTCAACTTTCGATGCTGGGATCACTGAAGTGCTTATTTCAGTGAGATAAGCACTTCAGAAGACCAAAATCTAAACTTCACCAAACCACCTAACTTTCAATGCTGGGTTCACTGAAATGCTTCTTTCAGTCAGATAAGCACTTCAGAAGAACAAAATCTCAACATCTCAAAACCACTCAACGTTCGATGCTGGGTTCACTGAAGTGCTTATTTCAGTGAGATAAGCACTTCAGAAGACCAAAATCTAAACATCACCAAACCACTCAAATTTCGATGCTGGGTTCACTGAAGTGCTTATTTCAGTGAGATAAGCACTTCAGAAGACCAAAATCTCAACTTCACCAAACCACCCAACTTTCGATCCAGGCTATACCCAAAGGCTAATTTCAGTGAGATAAGCACTTCAGAAGACAAAAATAAAAACTTCACCAAACCACTCAACTTTCGATGCTGGGATCACTGAAGTGCTTATTTCAGTAAGATAAGCACTTCAGAAGAGCAAAAACTCAACTTCACAAAACCGCTCAACTTTCGATGCTGGGCTCACTGCAGTGCTTATTTCAGTGAGATAAGCACTTCAGAATGCCAAAATCCCAACCTCACCAAACGACTCAACTTTTGATACTGGTTTCACTGAAATGCTTCTTTCAGTCAGATAAGCAATTCAGAAGTCCAAAATCTCAACTTCACCAAACCACCCAACTTTCAATGCTGGGTTCACTGAAGTGCTTATTGCAGTGAGATAAGCACTTCAGAAGACCAAAATCTAAACTTCACCAAAACACCCAACTTTCAATGCTGTGTTCACTGAAGTGCTAATTTCAGTGAGATAAGCACTTCAGAAGATCAAAATCTAAACATCTCAAAACCACTCAACTTTCGATGCTATGTTCACTGAAGTGCTTATTTCAGTGAGATAAGCACTTCAGAAGACCAAAATCTCAACATCACAAAACCACTCAAATTTCGATGCTGGGTTCACTGAAGTGCTTATTTCATTGAGATAAGCACTTCACTTCGCCAAAATCCCAACCTCACCAAACGACTCAACTTTTGATGTTGGTTCCACTGAATTGCTTATTTCAGTGAGATAAGCACTTCAGAAGGCCAAAATCTAAACATCACTAATCGACTCAACTTTTGATGCTGATTTCACTGAAATGCTTCTTTCAGTCAGATAAGCACATCAGAAGGCCAAAATCTCAACATCACCAAACCACTCAAATTTCGATGCTGGACTCACTGCAGAGCTTATTTCAGTGAGATAAGCACTTCAGATTGCCAAAATCCCAACCTCACCAAACGACTCAACTTTCGATGCTGGGCTCACTGCAGTGCTTGTTTCAGTGAGATAAGCACTTCAGAATGCCAAAATCCCAACCTCACCAAACGACTCAACTTTTGATACTGGTTTCATGAAATGCTTCTTTCAGTCAGATAAGCACTTCAGAAGGCCAAAATCTCATCTTCACAAAACCAGCCAACTTTCGATACTGGATTTACCCAAATGCTTATTTCAGTGAGAGAAGCACTTCAGAAGACCAAAATCTAAACTTCACCAAACCACCCATGTTTCAATGCTGGGTTCACTGAAGTGCTTATTTCAGTGAGATAAGCACTTCAGAACACCAAAATCTAAACTTCACCAAACCACTCAACTTCAATGCTGGGTTCACTGAAGTGCTTATTTCAGTGAGATAAGCACTTCACAAGACCAAAATCTAAACATCTCAAAACCACTCAAATTTCGATGCTGTGTTCACTGAAGTGCTTATTTCAGTGAGATAAGCACTTCACTTCGCCAAAATCCCAACCTCACCAAACGACTCAACTTTTGATGCTGGTTCCACTGAATTGCTTATTTCAGTGAGATAAGCACTTCAGAAGGCCAAAATCTAAACATCAGTAAACGACTCAACTTTTGATACTGATTTCACTGAAATGCTTCTTTCAGTCAGATAAGCACATCAGAAGGCCAAAATCTCAACTTCACCAAACCACCCAACTTTCGATCCAGGATTTACACAAATGCTTATTTCAGTGAGATAAGCACTTCAGAAGACTAAAATCTTAACTTCACCAAACCACTCAACTTTCGATGCTGGGATCACTGAAGTGCTTATTTCAGTGAGATAAGCACTTCAGAAGACCAAAATCTAAACTTCACCAAACCACCCAACTTTCAATGCTGGGTTCACTGAAATGCTTCTTTCAGTCAGATAAGCACTTCAGAAGAACAAAATCTCAACATCTCAAAACCACTCAACTTTCGATGCTGGGTTCACTGAAGTGCTTATTTCAGTGAGATAAGCACTTCAGAAGACCAAAATCTCAACATCACCAAACCACTCAAATTTCGATGCTGGGTTCACTGAAGTGCTTATTTCAGTGAGATAAGCACTTCAGAAGACCAAAATCTCAACTTCACCAAACCACCCAACTTTCAATGCTGGGATGACTGAAGTGCTTATTTCAGTGAGATAAGTACTTCAATACGCCAAAATCCCAACCTCACCAAGCGACTCAACTTTTGATGCTGGTTCCACTGAAGTGCTTATTTCAGTGAGATAAGCACTTCAGGAGGCCAAAATCTAAACATCACTCATCCACTCAACTTTTGATGCTGATTTCACTGAAATGCTTCTTCGAGTCAGATAAGCACATCAGAAGGCCAAAATCTCAACTTCACCAAACCACCCAACTTTCGAACCAGGATTTACACAAATGCTTATTTCAGTGAGATAAGCACTTCAGAAGACTAAAATCTTAACTTCACCAAACCACTCAACTTTCGATGCTGGGATCACTGAAGTGCTTATTTCAGTGAGATAAGCACTTCAGAAGAACAAAATCTCAACATCTCAAAACCACTCAACTTTCGATGCTGGGTTCACTGAAGTGCTTATTTCAGTGAGATAAGCACTTCAGAAGACCAAAATCTCAACATCACAAAACCACTCAAATTTCGATGCTGGGTTCACTGAAGTGCTTATTTCAGTGAGATAAGCACTTCAGATTGCCAAAATCCCAACCTCACCAAACGACTCAACTTTCGATGCTGGGCTCACTGCAGTGCTTGTTTCAGTGAGATAAGCACTTCAGAATGCCAAAATCCCAACCTCACCAAACGACTCAACTTTTGATACTGGTTTCATGAAATGCTTCTTTCAGTGAGATAAGCACTTCAGAAGACCAAAATCTAAACTTCACCAAACCACCCAACTTTCAATGCTGGGTTCACTGAAGTGCTTATTTCAGTGAGATAAGCACTTCAGAAGACCAAAATCTAAACATCACCAAACCAACCAACTTTCAATGCTGGGTTCACTGAAGTGCTTATTTCAGTGAGATAAGCACTTCAGAAGACCAAAATCTAAACTTCACCAAACCACCCAACTTTCAATGCTGGGTTCACTGAAATGCTTCTTTCAGTCAGATAAGCACTTCAGAAGAACAAAATCTCAACATCTCAAAACCACTCAACTTTCGATGCTGGGTTCACTGAAGTGCTTATTTCAGTGAGATAAGCACTTCAGAAGACCAAAATCTCAACATCACCAAACCACTCAAATTTCGATGCTGGCTTCACTGAAGTGCTTATTTCAGTGAGATAAGCACTTCAGAAGACCAAAATCTCAACTTCACCAAACCACCCAACTTTCGATCCAGGATATACCCAAAGGCTAATTTCAGTGAGATAAGCACTTCAGAAGACAAAAATCTAAACTTCACCAAACTACTCAACTTTCGATGCTGGGATCACTGAAGTGCTTATTTCAGTGAGATAAGCACTTCAGAAGAGCAAAAACTCAACTTCACAAAACCACTCAACTTTCGATGCTGGGCTCACTGCAGTGCTTATTTCAGTGAGATAAGCACTTCAGACTGCCAAAATCCCAACCTCACCAAACGACTCAACTTTTGATACTGGTTTCACTGAAATGCTTCTTTCAGTCAGATAAGCAATTCAGAAGGCCAAAATCTCAACTTCACAAAACCAGCCAACTTTCGATACTGGATTTACCCAAATGCTTATTTCAGTGAGATAAGCACTTCAGAAGACCAAAATCTAAACTTCACCAAAACAACCAACTTTCAATGCTGGGTTCACTGAAGTGCTTATTTCAGTGAGATAAGCACTTCAGAAGATCAAAATCTAAACATCTCAAAACCATTCAACTTTCGATGCTGTGTTCACTGAAGTGCTTATTTCAGTGAGATAAGCACTTCAGAAGACCAAAATTTCAACATCACAGAACCACTCAAATTTCGATGCTGGGTTGACTGAAGTGCTTATTTCATTGAGATAAGCACTTCACTTCGCCAAAATCCCAACCTCACCAAACGACTCAACTTTTGATGCTGGTTCCACTGAACTGCTTATTTCAGTGAGATAAGCACTTCAGAAGGCCAAAATCTAAACATCACTAAACGATTCAACTTTTGATACTGATTTCACAGAAATGCTTCTTTCAGTCAGATAAGCACATCAGAAGGCCAAAATCTCAACTTCACCAAACCACCCAACTTTCGATCCAGGATTTACACAAATGCTTATTTCAGTGAGATAAGCACTTCAGAAGACCAAAATCTAAACTTCACCAAACCACCCAACTTTCAATGCTGGGTTCACTGAAATGCTTCTTTCAGTCAGATAAGCACTTCAGAAGAACAAAATCTCAACATCTCAAAACCACTCAACTTTCGATGCTGGGTTCACTGAAGTGCTTCTTTCAGTGAGATTAGCACTTCAGAAGACCAAAATCTAAACTTCACCAAACCACCCAACTTTCAATGCTGGGTTCACTGAAGTGCTTATTTCAGTGAGATAAGCACTTCAGAAGACCAAAATCTCAACATCACAAAACCACTCAAATTTCGATGCTGGGTTCACTGAAGTGCTTATTTCATTGAGATAAGCATTTCACTTCGCCAAAATCCCAACCTCACCAAACGACTCAACTTTTGATGCTGGTTCCACTGAATTGCTTATTTCAGTGAGATAAGCACTTCAGAAGGCCAAAATCTAAACATCACTAAACGACTCAACTTTTGATACTGATTTCACTGAAATGCTTCTTTCACTCAGATAAGCACATCAGAAGGCCAAAATCTCAACTTCACCAAACCACCCAACTTTCGATCCAGGATATACCCAAAGGCTAATTTCAGTGAGAAAAGCACTTCAGAAGACAAAAATCTAAACTTCACCAAACCACTCAACTTTCGATGCTGGGATCACTGAAGTGCTTATTTCAGTGAGATAAGCACTTCAGAAGAGCAAAAACTCAACTTCACAAAACCACTCAACTTTCGATGCTGGGCTCACTGCAGTGCTTATTTCAGTGAGATAAGCACTTCAGACTGCCAAAATCCCAACCTCACCAAACGACTCAACTTTTGATACTGGTTTCACTGAAATGCTTCTTTCAGTCAGATAAGCAATTCAGAAGGCCAAAATCTCAACTTCACAAAACCAGCCAACTTTCGATACTGGATATACCCAAATGCTTATTTCAGTGAGATAAGCACTTCAGAAGACCAAAATCTAAACTTCACCAAAACACCCAACTTTCAATGCTGGGTTCACTGAAGTGCTTATTTCAGTGAGATAAGCACTTCAGAAGATCAAAATCTAAACATCTCAAAACCATTCAACTTTCGATGCTGTGTTCACTGAAGTGCTTATTTCAGTGAGATAAGCACTTCAGAAGACCAAAATCTCAACATCACAAAACCACTCAAATTTCGATGCTGGGTTCACTGAAGTGCTTATTTCATTGAGATAAGCACTTCACTTCGCCAAAATCCCAACCTCACCAAACGACTCAACTTTTGATGCTGGTTCCATTGAATTGCTTATTTCAGTGAGTTAACACTTCAGAAGGCCAAAATCTAAACATCAGTAAACGACTCAACTTTTGATACTGATTTCACTGAAATGCTTCTTTCAGTCAGATAAGCACATCAGAAGGCCAAAATCTCAACTTCACCAAACCACCCAACTTTCGATCCAGGATTTACACAAATGCTTATTTCAGTGAGATAAGCACTTCAGAAGACCAAAATCTAAACTTCACCAAACCACCCAACTTTCAATGCTGGGTTCACTGAAATGCTTCTTTCAGTCAGATAAGCACTTCAGAAGAACAAAATCTCAACATCTCAAAACCACTCAACTTTCGATGCTGGGTTCACTGAAGTGCTTCTTTCAGTGAGATAAGCACTTCAGAAGACCAAAATCTCAACATCACCAAACCACTCAAATTTCGATGCTGGGTTCACTGAAGTGCTTATTTCAGTGAGATAAGCACTTCAGAAGACCAAAATCTCAACTTCACCAAACCACCCAACTTTCAATGCTGGGTTCACTGAAGTGCTTATTTCAGTGAGATAAGTACTTCAATACGCCAAAATCCCAAACTCACCAAGCGACTCAACTTTTGATGCTGGTTCCACTGAATTGCTTATTTCAGTGAGATAAGCACTTCAGAAGGCCAAAATCTAAACTTCACTAAACGACTCAACTTTTGATGCTGATTTCACTGAAATGCTTCTTTCAGTCAGATATTCACATCAGAAGGCCAAAATCTCAACTTCACCAAACCACCCAACTTTCGAACCAGGATATACCCAAAGGCTAATTTCAGTGAGATAAGCACTTCAGAAGACAAAAATCTAAACTTCACCAAACCACCCAACTTTCAATGCTGGGTTCACTGCAGTGCTTATTTCAGTGAGATAAGCACTTCAGACTGCCAAAATCCCAACCTCACCAAACGACTCAACTTTTGATACTGGTTTCACTGAAATGCTTCTTTCAGTCAGATAAGCAATTCAGAAGGCCAAAATCTCAACTTCACAAAACCAGCCAACTTTCGATACTGGATTTACCCAAACGCTTATTTCAGTGAGATAAGCACTTCAGAAGACCAAAATCTAAACTTCACCAAAACACCCAACTTTCAATGCTGGGTTCACTGAAGTGCTTATTTCAGTGAGATAAGCACTTCAGAAGATCAAAATCTAAACATCTCAAAACCATTCAACTTTCGATGCTGTGTTCACTGAAGTGCTTATTTCAGTGAGATAAGCACTTCAGAAGACCAAAATCTCAACATCACAAAACCACTCAAATTTCGATGCTGGGTTCACTGAAGTGCTTATTTCATTGAGATAAGCACTTCACTTCGCCAAAATCCCAACCTCACCAAACGACTCAACTTTTGATGCTGGTTCCATTGAATTGCTTATTTCAGTGAGATAAGCACTTCAGAAGGCCAAAATCTAAACATCAGTAAACGACTCAACTTTTGATACTGATTTCACTGAAATGCTTCTTTCAGTCAGATAAGCACATCAGAAGGCCAAAATCTCAACTTCACCAAACCACCCAACTTTCGATCCAGGATTTACACAAATGCTTATTTCAGTGAGATAAGCACTTCAGAAGACCAAAATCTAAACTTCACCAAACCACCCAACTTTCAATGCTGGGTTCACTGAAATGCTTCTTTCAGTCAGATAAGCACTTCAGAAGAACAAAATCTCAACATCTCAAAACCACACAACTTTCGATGCTGGGTTCACTGAAGTGCTTCTTTCAGTGAGATAAGCACTTCAGAAGACCAAAATCTCAACATCACCAAACCACTCAAATTTCGATGCTGGGTTCACTGAAGTGCTTATTTCAGTGAGATAAGCACTTCAGAAGACCAAAATCTCAACTTCACCAAACCACCCAACTTTCAATGCTGGGTTCACTGAAGTGCTTATTTCAGTGAGATAAGTACTTCAATACGCCAAAATCCCAAACTCACCAAGCGACTCAACTTTTGATGCTGGTTCCACTGAATTGCTTATTTCAGTGAGATAAGCACTTCAGAAGGCCAAAATCTAAACTTCACTAAACGACTCAACTTTTGATGCTGATTTCACTGAAATGCTTCTTTCAGTCAGATATTCACATCAGAAGGCCAAATTCTCAACTTCACCAAACCACCCAACTTTCGAACCAGGATATACCCAAAGGCTAATTTCAGTGAGATAAGCACTTCAGAAGACAAAAATCTAAACTTCACCAAACCACCCAACTTTCAATGCTGGGTTCACTGAAGTGCTTATTTCAGTGAGATAAGCACTTCAGAAGACCAAAATCTCAACATCACAAAACCACTCAAATTTCGATGCTGGGTTCACTGAAGTGCTTTTTTCATTGAGATAAGCACTTCACTTCGCCAAAATCCCAACCTCACCAAACGACTCAACTTTTGATGCTGGTTCCACTGAATTGCTTATTTCAGTGAGATAAGCACTTCAGAAGGCCAAAATCTAAACATCACTAAACGACTCAACTTTTGATACTGATTTCACTGAAATGCTTCTTTCAGTCAAATAAGCACATCAGAAGGCCAAAATCTCAACTTCACCAAACCACCCAACTTTCGATCCAGGATATACCCAAAGGCTAATTTCAGTGAGATAAGCACTTCAGAAGACAAAAATCTAAACTTCACCAAACCACTCAACTTTCGATGCTGGGATCACTGAAGTGCTTATTTCAGTGAGATAAGCACTTCAGAAGACCAAAATCTCAACTTCACCAAACCACCCAACTTTCAATGCTGGGTTCACTGAAGTGCTTATTTCATTGAGATAAGCACTTCAGAATGCCAAAATCCCAACCTCACCAAACGACTCAACTTTTGATGCTGGTTCCACTGAATTGCTTATTTCAGTGAGATAAGCACTTCAGAAGGCCAAAATCTAAACATCACTAATCGACTCAACTTTTGATGCTGATTTCACTGAAATGCTACTTCGAGTCAGATAAGCACATCAGAAGGCCAAAATCTCAACTTCACCAAACCACCCAACTTTCGAACCAGGATTTACACAAATGCTTATTTCAGTGAGATAAGCACTTCAGAAGACTAAAATCTTAACTTCACCAAACGACTCAACTTTCGATGCTGGGATCACTGAAGTGCTTATTTCAGTGAGATAAGCACTTCAGAAGAACAAAATCTCAACATCTCAAAACCACTCAACTTTCGATGCTGGGCTCACTGCAGTGCTTATTTCAGTGAGATAAGCACTTCAGATTGCCAAAATCCCAACCTCACCAAACGACTCAACTTTCGATGCTGGGCTCACTGCAGTGCTTGTTTCAGTGAGATAAGCACTTCAGAATGCCAAAATCCCAACCTCACCAAACGACTCAACTTTTGATACTGGTTTCATGAAATGCTTCTTTCAGTGAGATAAGCACTTCAGAAGACCAAAATCTAAACTTCACCAAACCACCCAACTTTCAATGCTGGGTTCACTGAAGTGCTTATTTCAGTGAGATAAGCACTTCAGAAGACCAAAATCTAAACATCACCAAACCAACCAACTTTCAATGCTGGGTTCACTGAAGTGCTTATTTCAGTGAGATAAGCACTTCAGAAGACCAAAATCTAAACTTCACCAAACCACCCAACTTTCAATGCTGGGTTCACTGAAATGCTTCTTTCAGTCAGATAAGCACTTCAGAAGAACAAAATCTCAACATCTCAAAACCACTCAACTTTCGATGCTGGGTTCACTGAAGTGCTTATTTCAGTGAGATAAGCACTTCAGAAGACCAAAATCTCAACATCACCAAACCACTCAAATTTCGATGCTGGCTTCACTGAAGTGCTTATTTCAGTGAGATAAGCACTTCAGAAGACCAAAATCTCAACTTCACCAAACCACCCAACTTTCGATCCAGGATATACCCAAAGGCTAATTTCAGTGAGATAAGCACTTCAGAAGACAAAAATCTAAACTTCACCAAACTACTCAACTTTCGATGCTGGGATCACTGAAGTGCTTATTTCAGTGAGATAAGCACTTCAGAAGAGCAAAAACTCAACTTCACAAAACCACTCAACTTTCGATGCTGGGCTCACTGCAGTGCTTATTTCAGTGAGATAAGCACTTCAGACTGCCAAAATCCCAACCTCACCAAACGACTCAACTTTTGATACTGGTTTCACTGAAATGCTTCTTTCAGTCAGATAAGCAATTCAGAAGGCCAAAATCTCAACTTCACAAAACCAGCCAACTTTCGATACTGGATTTACCCAAATGCTTATTTCAGTGAGATAAGCACTTCAGAAGACCAAAATCTAAACTTCACCAAAACAACCAACTTTCAATGCTGGGTTCACTGAAGTGCTTATTTCAGTGAGATAAGCACTTCAGAAGATCAAAATCTAAACATCTCAAAACCATTCAACTTTCGATGCTGTGTTCACTGAAGTGCTTATTTCAGTGAGATAAGCACTTCAGAAGACCAAAATTTCAACATCACAGAACCACTCAAATTTCGATGCTGGGTTGACTGAAGTGCTTATTTCATTGAGATAAGCACTTCACTTCGCCAAAATCCCAACCTCACCAAACGACTCAACTTTTGATGCTGGTTCCACTGAACTGCTTATTTCAGTGAGATAAGCACTTCAGAAGGCCAAAATCTAAACATCACTAAACGATTCAACTTTTGATACTGATTTCACAGAAATGCTTCTTTCAGTCAGATAAGCACATCAGAAGGCCAAAATCTCAACTTCACCAAACCACCCAACTTTCGATCCAGGATTTACACAAATGCTTATTTCAGTGAGATAAGCACTTCAGAAGACCAAAATCTAAACTTCACCAAACCACCCAACTTTCAATGCTGGGTTCACTGAAATGCTTCTTTCAGTCAGATAAGCACTTCAGAAGAACAAAATCTCAACATCTCAAAACCACTCAACTTTCGATGCTGGGTTCACTGAAGTGCTTCTTTCAGTGAGATAAGCAGTTCAGAAGACCAAAATCTCAACATCACCAAACCACTCAAATTTCGATGCTGGGTTCACTGAAGTGCTTATTTCAGTGAGATTAGCACTTCAGAAGACCAAAATCTAAACTTCACCAAACCACCCAACTTTCAATGCTGGGTTCACTGAAGTGCTTATTTCAGTGAGATAAGCACTTCAGAAGACCAAAATCTCAACATCACAAAACCACTCAAATTTCGATGCTGGGTTCACTGAAGTGCTTATTTCATTGAGATAAGCATTTCACTTCGCCAAAATCCCAACCTCACCAAACGACTCAACTTTTGATGCTGGTTCCACTGAATTGCTTATTTCAGTGAGATAAGCACTTCAGAAGGCCAAAATCTAAACATCACTAAACGACTCAACTTTTGATACTGATTTCACTGAAATGCTTCTTTCACTCAGATAAGCACATCAGAAGGCCAAAATCTCAACTTCACCAAACCACCCAACTTTCGATCCAGGATATACCCAAAGGCTAATTTCAGTGAGAAAAGCACTTCAGAAGACAAAAATCTAAACTTCACCAAACCACTCAACTTTCGATGCTGGGATCACTGAAGTGCTTATTTCAGTGAGATAAGCACTTCAGAAGAGCAAAAACTCAACTTCACAAAACCACTCAACTTTCGATGCTGGGCTCACTGCAGTGCTTATTTCAGTGAGATAAGCACTTCAGACTGCCAAAATCCCAACCTCACCAAACGACTCAACTTTTGATACTGGTTTCACTGAAATGCTTCTTTCAGTCAGATAAGCAATTCAGAAGGCCAAAATCTCAACTTCACAAAACCAGCCAACTTTCGATACTGGATATACCCAAATGCTTATTTCAGTGAGATAAGCACTTCAGAAGACCAAAATCTAAACTTCACCAAAACACCCAACTTTCAATGCTGGGTTCACTGAAGTGCTTATTTCAGTGAGATAAGCACTTCAGAAGATCAAAATCTAAACATCTCAAAACCATTCAACTTTCGATGCTGTGTTCACTGAAGTGCTTATTTCAGTGAGATAAGCACTTCAGAAGACCAAAATCTCAACATCACAAAACCACTCAAATTTCGATGCTGGGTTCACTGAAGTGCTTATTTCATTGAGATAAGCACTTCACTTCGCCAAAATCCCAACCTCACCAAACGACTCAACTTTTGATGCTGGTTCCATTGAATTGCTTATTTCAGTGAGATAAGCACTTCAGAAGGCCAAAATCTAAACATCAGTAAACGACTCAACTTTTGATACTGATTTCACTGAAATGCTTCTTTCAGTCAGATAAGCACATCAGAAGGCCAAAATCTCAACTTCACCAAACCACCCAACTTTCGATCCAGGATTTACACAAATGCTTATTTCAGTGAGATAAGCACTTCAGAAGACCAAAATCTAAACTTCACCAAACCACCCAACTTTCAATGCTGGGTTCACTGAAGTGCTTCTTTCAGTGAGATAAGCACTTCAGAAGACCAAAATCTCAACATCACCAAACCACTCAAATTTCGATGCTGGGTTCACTGAAGTGCTTATTTCAGTGAGATAAGCACTTCAGAAGACCAAAATCTCAACTTCACCAAACCACCCAACTTTCAATGCTGGGTTCACTGAAGTGCTTATTTCAGTGAGATAAGTACTTCAATACGCCAAAATCCCAAACTCACCAAGCGACTCAACTTTTGATGCTGGTTCCACTGAATTGCTTATTTCAGTGAGATAAGCACTTCAGAAGGCCAAAATCTAAACTTCACTAAACGACTCAACTTTT
The DNA here is from genome assembly GCF_030684315.1 of Stegostoma tigrinum. NCBI lineage: Eukaryota > Metazoa > Chordata > Chondrichthyes > Orectolobiformes > Stegostomatidae > Stegostoma > Stegostoma tigrinum. The sequence goes on from NW_026728779.1 coordinate 1,269,022, forward strand.
GATGCTGATTTCACTGAAATGCTTCTTTCAGTCAGATATTCACATCAGAAGGCCAAAATCTCAACTTCACCAAACCACCCAACTTTCGAACCAGGATATACCCAAAGGCTAATTTCAGTGAGATAAGCACTTCAGAAGACAAAAATCTAAACTTCACCAAACCACCCAACTTTCAATGCTGGGTTCACTGCAGTGCTTATTTCAGTGAGATAAGCACTTCAGACTGCCAAAATCCCAACCTCACCAAACGACTCAACTTTTGATACTGGTTTCACTGAAATGCTTCTTTCAGTCAGATAAGCAATTCAGAAGGCCAAAATCTCAACTTCACAAAACCAGCCAACTTTCGATACTGGATTTACCCAAACGCTTATTTCAGTGAGATAAGCACTTCAGAAGACCAAAATCTAAACTTCACCAAAACACCCAACTTTCAATGCTGGGTTCACTGAAGTGCTTATTTCAGTGAGATAAGCACTTCAGAAGATCAAAATCTAAACATCTCAAAACCATTCAACTTTCGATGCTGTGTTCACTGAAGTGCTTATTTCAGTGAGATAAGCACTTCAGAAGACCAAAATCTCAACATCACAAAACCACTCAAATTTCGATGCTGGGTTCACTGAAGTGCTTATTTCATTGAGATAAGCACTTCACTTCGCCAAAATCCCAACCTCACCAAACGACTCAACTTTTGATGCTGGTTCCATTGAATTGCTTATTTCAGTGAGATAAGCACTTCAGAAGGCCAAAATCTAAACATCAGTAAACGACTCAACTTTTGATACTGATTTCACTGAAATGCTTCTTTCAGTCAGATAAGCACATCAGAAGGCCAAAATCTCAACTTCACCAAACCACCCAACTTTCGATCCAGGATTTACACAAATGCTTATTTCAGTGAGATAAGCACTTCAGAAGACCAAAATCTAAACTTCACCAAACCACCCAACTTTCAATGCTGGGTTCACTGAAATGCTTCTTTCAGTCAGATAAGCACTTCAGAAGAACAAAATCTCAACATCTCAAAACCACACAACTTTCGATGCTGGGTTCACTGAAGTGCTTCTTTCAGTGAGATAAGCACTTCAGAAGACCAAAATCTCAACATCACCAAACCACTCAAATTTCGATGCTGGGTTCACTGAAGTGCTTATTTCAGTGAGATAAGCACTTCAGAAGACCAAAATCTCAACTTCACCAAACCACCCAACTTTCAATGCTGGGTTCACTGAAGTGCTTATTTCAGTGAGATAAGTACTTCAATACGCCAAAATCCCAAACTCACCAAGCGACTCAACTTTTGATGCTGGTTCCACTGAATTGCTTATTTCAGTGAGATAAGCACTTCAGAAGGCCAAAATCTAAACTTCACTAAACGACTCAACTTTTGATGCTGATTTCACTGAAATGCTTCTTTCAGTCAGATATTCACATCAGAAGGCCAAAATCTCAACTTCACCAAACCACCCAACTTTCGAACCAGGATATACCCAAAGGCTAATTTCAGTGAGATAAGCACTTCAGAAGACAAAAATCTAAACTTCACCAAACCACCCAACTTTCAATGCTGGGTTCACTGAAGTGCTTATTTCAGTGAGATAAGCACTTCAGAAGACCAAAATCTCAACATCACAAAACCACTCAAATTTCGATGCTGGGTTCACTGAAGTGCTTATTTCATTGAGATAAGCACTTCACTTCGCCAAAATCCCAACCTCACCAAACGACTCAACTTTTGATGCTGGTTCCACTGAATTGCTTATTTCAGTGAGATAAGCACTTCAGAAGGCCAAAATCTAAACATCACTAAACGACTCAACTTTTGATACTGATTTCACTGAAATGCTTCTTTCAGTCAAATAAGCACATCAGAAGGCCAAAATCTCAACTTCACCAAACCACCCAACTTTCGATCCAGGATATACCCAAAGGCTAATTTCAGTGAGATAAGCACTTCAGAAGACAAAAATCTAAACTTCACCAAACCACTCAACTTTCGATGCTGGGATCACTGAAGTGCTTATTTCAGTGAGATAAGCACTTCAGAAGACCAAAATCTCAACTTCACCAAACCCCCCAACTTTCAATGCTGGGTTCACTGAAGTGCTTATTTCATTGAGATAAGCACTTCAGAATGCCAAAATCCCAACCTCACCAAACGACTCAACTTTTGATGCTGGTTCCACTGAATTGCTTATTTCAGTGAGATAAGCACTTCAGAAGGCCAAAATCTAAACATCACTAATCGACTCAACTTTTGATGCTGATTTCACTGAAATGCTACTTCGAGTCAGATAAGCACATCAGAAGGCCAAAATCTCAACTTCACCAAACCACCCAACTTTCGAACCAGGATTTACACAAATGCTTATTTCAGTGAGATAAGCACTTCAGAAGACTAAAATCTTAACTTCACCAAACGACTCAACTTTCGATGCTGGGATCACTGAAGTGCTTATTTCAGTGAGATAAGCACTTCAGAAGAACAAAATCTCAACATCTCAAAACCACTCAACTTTCGATGCTGGGCTCACTGCAGTGCTTATTTCAGTGAGATAAGCACTTCAGATTGCCAAAATCCCAACCTCACCAAACGACTCAACTTTCGATGCTGGGCTCACTGCAGTGCTTGTTTCAGTGAGATAAGCACTTCAGAATGCCAAAATCCCAACCTCACCAAACGACTCAACTTTTGATACTGGTTTCATGAAATGCTTCTTTCAGTCAGATAAGCATTTCAGAAGGCCAAAATCTCATCTTCACAAAACCAGCCAACTTTCGATACTGGATTTACCCAAATGCTTATTTCAGTGAGAGAAGCACTTCAGAAGACCAAAATCTAAACTTCACCAAACCACCCATGTTTCAATGCTGGGTTCACTGAAGTGCTTATTTCAGTGAGATAAGCACTTCAGAAGACCAAAATCTCAACTTCACCAAACCACCCAACTTTCGATCCAGGATTTACACAAATGCTTATTTCAGTGAGATAAGCACTTCAGAAGACTAAAATCTTAACTTCACCAAACCACTCAACTTTCGATGCTGGGATCACTGAAGTGCTTATTTCAGTGAGATAAGCACTTCAGAAGACCAAAATCTAAACATCACCAAACCACCCAACTTTCAATGCTGGGTTCACTGAAATGCTTCTTTCAGTCAGATAAGCACTTCAGAAGAACAAAATCTCAACATCTCAAAACCACACAACTTTCGATGCTGGGTTCACTGAAGTGCTTATTTCAGTGAGATAAGCACTTCAGAAGACCAAAATCTCAACATCACCAAACCACCCAACTTTCGATCCAGGATATACCCAAAGGCTAATTTCAGTGAGATAAGCACTTCAGAAGACAAAAATCTAAACTTCACCAAACCACTCAACTTTCGATGCTGGGATCACCGAAGCGCTTATTTCAGTGAGATAAGCACTTCAGAAGAGCAAAAACTCAACTTCACAAAACCACTCAACTTTCGATGCTGGGCTCACTGCAGTGCTTATTTCAGTGAGATAAGCACTTCAGAATGCCAAAATCCCAACCTCACCAAACGACTCAACTTTTGATACTGGTTTCACTGAAATGCTTCTTTCAGTCAGATAAGCAATTCAGAAGGCCAAAATCTCAACTTCACAAAACCAGCCAACTTTCGATACTGGATTTACCCAAATGCTTATTTCAGTGAGATAAGCACTTCAGAAGATCAAAATCTAAACATCTCAAAACCATTCAACTTTCGATGCTGTGTTCACTGAAGTGCTTATTTCAGTGAGATAAGCACTTCAGAAGACCAAAATCTAAACTTCACCAAACCACCCATCTTTCAATGCTGGGTTCACTGAAGTGCTTATTTCAGTGAGATAAGCACTTCAGAAGACCAAAATCTCAACATCACAAAACCACTCAAATTTCGATGCTGGGTTCACTGAAGTGCTTATTTCATTGAAATAAGCACTTCACTTCGCCAAAATCCCAACCTCACCAAACGACTCAACTTTTGATGCTGGTTCCACTGAATTGCTTATTTCAGTGAGATAAGCACTTCAGAAGGCCAAAATCTAAACATCACTAACCGACTCAACTTTTGATGCTGATTTCACTGAAATGCTTCTTTCAGTTTGGTAAGCACATCAGAAGGCCAAAATCTCAACTTCACCAAACCACCCAACTTTCGATCCAGGATTTACACAAATGCTTATTTCAGTGAGATAAGCACTTCAGAAGACTAAAATCTTAACTTCATCAAAACACTCAACTTTCGATGCTGGGATCACTGAAGTGCTTATTTCAGTGAGATAAGCACTTCAGAAGAACAAAATCTCAACATCTCAAAACCACTCAACTTTCGATGCTGGGTGCACTGAAGTGCTTATTTCAGTGAGATAAGCACTTCAGAATGCCAAAATCCCAACCTCACCAAACGACTCAACTTTTGATGCTGATTTCACTGAAATGCTTCTTTCAGTCAGATATTCACATCAGAAGGCCAAAATCTCAACTTCACCAAACCACCCAACTTGCGATCCAGGATATACCCAAAGGCTAATTTCAGTGATATAAGCACTTCAGAAGACAAAAATCTAAACTTCACCAAACCACTCAACTTTCGATGCTGGGATCACTGAAGTGCTTATTTCAGTGAGATAAGCACTTCAGAAGAGCAAAAACTCAACTTCACAAAACCACTCAACTTTCGATGCTGGGCTCACTGCAGTGCTTATTTCAGTGAGATAAGCACTTCAGAATGCCAAAATCCCAACCTCACCAAACGACTCAACTTTTGATACTGGTTTCACTGAAATGCTTCTTTCAGTCAGATAAGCAATTCAGAAGGCCAAAATCTCAACTTCACAAAACCAGCCAACTTTCGATACTGGATTTACCCAAATGCTTATTTCAGTGAGATAAGCACTTCAGAAGACCAAAATCTAAACTTCACCAAAACACCCAACTTTCAATGCTGGGTTCACTGAAGTGCTTATTTCAGTGAGATAAGCACTTCAGAAGATCAAAATCTAAACATCTCAAAACCATTCAACTTTCGATGCTGTGTCCACTGAAGTGCTTATTTCAGTGAGATAAGCACTTCAGAAGACCAAAATCTAAACTTCACCAAACCACCCAACTTTCAATGCTGGGTTCACTGAAGTGCTTATTTCAGTGAGATAAGCACTTCAGAAGACCAAAATCTCAACATCACAAAACCACTCAAATTTCGATGCTGGGTTCACTGAAGTGCTTTTTTCATTGAAATAAGCACTTCACTTCGCCAAAATCCCAACCTCACCAAACGACTCAACTTTTGATGCTGGTTCCACTGAATTGCTTATTTCAGTGAGATAAGCACTTCAGAAGGCCAAAATCTAAACATCACTAACCGACTCAACTTTTGATGCTGATTTCACTGAAATGCTTCTTTCAGTTTGATAAGCACATCAGAAGGCCAAAATCTCAACTTCACCAAACCACCCAACTTTCGATCCAGGATTTACACAAATGCTTATTTCAGTGAGATAAGCACTTCAGAAGACTAAAATCTTAACTTCATCAAAACACTCAACTTTCGATGCTGGGATCACTGAAGTGCTTATTTCAGTGAGATAAGCACTTCAGAAGAACAAAATCTCAACATCTCAAAACCACTCAACTTTCGATGCTGGGTGCACTGAAGTGCTTATTTCAGTGAGATAAGCACTTCAGAAGACCAAAATCTCAACATCTCAAAACCACTCAACTTTCGATGCTGGGTGCACTGAAGTGCTTATTTCAGTGAGATAAGCACTTCAGAATGCCAAAATCCCAACCTCACCAAACGACTCAACTTTTGATGCTGATTTCACTGAAATGCTTCTTTCAGTCAGATATTCACATCAGAAGGCCAAAATCTCAACTTCACCAAACCACCCAACTTGCGATCCAGGATATACCCAAAGGCTAATTTCAGTGAGATAAGCACTTCAGAAGACAAAAATCTAAACTTCACCCAACCACTCAACTTTCGATGCTGGGATCACTGAAGTGCTTATTTCAGTGAGATAAGCACTTCAGAAGAGCAAAAACTCAACTTCACAAAACCACTCAACTTTCGATGCTGTGCTCACTGCAGTGCTTATTTCAGTGAGATAAGCACTTCAGAATGCCAAAATCCCAACCTCACCAAACGACTCAACTTTTGATACTGGTTTCACTGAAATTCTTCTTTCAGTCAGATAAGCACTTCAGAAGGCCAAAATCTCAACTTCACAAAACCAGCCAACTTTCGATACTGGATTTACCCAAATGCTTATTTCAGTGAGATAAGCACTTCAGAAGACCAAAATCTAAACTTCACCAAACCACCCAACTTTCAATGCTGGGTTCACTGAAGTGCTTATTGCAGTGAGATAAGCACTTCAGAAGACCAAAATCTAAACTTCACCAAAACACCCAACTTTCAATGCTGTGTTCACTGAAGTGCTAATTTCAGTGAGATAAGCACTTCAGAAGTTCAAAATCTAAACATCTCAAAACCACTCAACTTTCGATGCTATGTTCACTGAAGTGCTTATTTCAGTGAGATAAGCACTTCAGAAGACCAAAATCTAAACTTCACCAAACCACCCAACTTTCAATGCTGGGTTCGCTCAAGTGCTTAGTTCAGTGAGATAAGCACTTCAGAAGACCAAAATCTCAACATCACAAAACCACTCAAATTTCGATGCTGGGTTCACTGAAGTGCTTATTTCATTGAGATAAGCACTTCACTTCGCCAAAATCCCAACCTCACCAAACGACTCAACTTTTGATGCTGGTTCCACTGAATTGCTTATGTCAGTGAGATAAGCACTTCAGAAGGCCAAAATCTAAACATCACTAATCGACCAAACTTTTGATGCTGATTTCACTGTAATGCTTCTTTCAGTCAGATAAGCACATCAGAAGGCCAAAATCTCAACTTCACCAAACCACCCAACTTTCGATCCAGGATTTACACAAATGCTTATTTCAGTGAGATAATCACTTCAGAAGACTAAAATCTTAACTTCACCAAACCACTCAACTTTCGATGCTGCGATCACTGAAGTGCTTATTTCAGTGAGATAAGCACTTCAGAAGAACAAAATCTCAACATCTCAAAACCACTCAACTTTCGATGCTGGGTGCACTGAAGTGCTTATTTCAGTGAGATAAGCACTTCAGAAGACCAAAATCTCAACATCACCAAACCACTCAAATTTCGATGCTGGGCTCACTGCAGTGCTTATTTCAGTGAGATAAGCACTTCAGATTGCCAAAATCCCAACCTCACCAAACGACTCAACTTTCGATGCTGGGCTCACTGCAGTGCTTGTTTCAGTGAGATAAGCACTTCAGAATGCCAAAATCCCAACCTCACCCAACGACTCAACTTTTGATACTGGTTTCACGAAATGCTTCTTTCAGTCAGATAAGCACTTCAGAAGGCCAAAATCTCATCTTCACAAAACCAGCCAACTTTCGATACTGGATTTACCCAAATGCTTATTTCAGTGAGAGAAGCACTTCAGAAGACCAAAATCTAAACTTCACCAAACCACCCATGTTTCAATGCTGGGTTCACTGAAGTGCTTATTTCAGTGAGATAAGCACTTCAGAAGACCAAAATCTAAACTTCACCAAACCACTCAACTTTCAATGCTGGGTTCACTGAAGTGCTTATTTCAGTGAGATAAGCACTTCAGAAGACCAAAATCTAAACATCACAAAACCACTCAAATTTCGATGCTGGGTTCACTGAAGTGCTTATTTCATTGAGATAAGCACTTCACTTCGCCACAATCCCAACCTCACCAAACGACTCAACTTTTGATGTTGGTTCCACTGAATTGCTTATTTCAGTGAGATAAGCACTTCAGAAGGCCAAAATCTAAACATCACTAATCGACTCAACTTTTGATGCTGATTTGACTGAAATGCTTCTTTCAGTCAGATAAGCACATCAGAAGGCCAAAATCTCAACTTCACCAAACCACCCAACTTTCGAACCAGGATTTACACAAATGCTTATTTCAGTGAGATAAGCACTTCAGAAGACTAAAATCTTAACTTCACCAAACCACTCAACTTTCGATGCTGCGATCACTGAAGTGCTTATTTCAGTGAGATAAGCACTTCAGAAGAACAAAATCTCAACATCTCAAAACCACTCAACTTTCGATGCTGGGTGCACTGAAGTGCTTATTTCAGTGAGATAAGCACTTCAGAAGACCAAAATCTCAACATCACCAAACCACTCAAATTTCGATGCTGGGCTCACTGCAGTGCTTATTTCAGTGAGATAAGCACTTCAGATTGCCAAAATCCCAACCTCACCAAACGACTCAACTTTCGATGCTGGGCTCACTGCAGTGCTTGTTTCAGTGAGATAAGCACTTCAGAATGCCAAAATCCCAACCTCACCAAACGACTCAACTTTTGATACTGGTTTCATGAAATGCTTCTTTCAGTCAGATAAGCACTTCAGAAGGCCAAAATCTCATCTTCACAAAACCAGCCAACTTTCGATACTGGATTTACCCAAATGCTTATTTCAGTGAGAGATGCACTTCAGAAGACCAAAATCTAAACTTCACCAAACCACCCATGTTTCAATGCTGGGTTCACTGAAGTGCTTATTTCAGTGAGATAAGCACTTCAGAAGACCAAAATCTAAACTTCACCAAACCACTCAACTTTCAATGCTGGGTTCACTGAAGTGCTTATTTCAGTGAGATAAGCACTTCAGAAGACCAAAATCTAAACATCACAAAACCACTCAAATTTCGATGCTGTGTTCACTGAAGTGCTTATTTCATTGAGATAAGCACTTCACTTCGCCACAATCCCAACCTCACCAAACGACTCAACTTTTGATGTTGGTTCCACTGAATTGCTTATTTCAGTGAGATAAGCACTTCAGAAGGCCAAAATCTAAACATCACTAATCGACTCAACTTTTGATGCTGATTTCACTGAAATGCTTCTTTCAGTCAGATAAGCACATCAGAAGGCCAAAATCTCAACTTCACCAAACCACCCAACTTTCGAACCAGGATTTACACAAATGCTTATTTCAGTGAGATAAGCACTTCAGAAGACTAAAATCTTAACTTCACCAAACCACTCAACTTTCGATGCTGCGATCACTGAAGTGCTTATTTCAGTGAGATAAGCACTTCAGAAGAACAAAATCTCAACATCTCAAAACCACTCAACTTTCGATGCTGGGTGCACTGAAGTGCTTATTTCAGTGAGATAAGCACTTCAGAAGACCAAAATCTCAACATCACCATTCCACTCAAATTTCGATGCTGGGCTCACTGCAGTGCTTATTTCAGTGAGATAAGCACTTCAGATTGCCAAAATCCAAACCTCACCAAACGACTCAACTTTCGATGCTGGGCTCACTGCAGTGCTTGTTTCAGTGAGATAAGCACTTCAGAATGCCAAAATCCCAACCTCACCAAACGACTCAACTTTTGATACTGGTTTCATGAAATGCTTCTTTCAGTGAGATAAGCACTTCAGAAGGCCAAAATCTCATCTTCACAAAACCAGCCAACTTTCGATACTGGATTTACCCAAATGCTTATTTCAGTGAGAGATGCACTTCAGAAGACCAAAATCTAAACTTCACCAAACCACCCATGTTTCAATGCTGGGTTCACTGAAGTGCTTATTTCAGTGAGATAAGCACTTCAGAAGACCAAAATCTAAACTTCACCAAACCACTCAACTTTCAATGCTGGGTTCACTGAAGTGCTTATTTCAGTGAGATAAGCACTTAAGAAGACCAAAATCTAAACATCTCAAAACCACACAAATTTCGATGCTGTGTTCACTGAAGTGCTTATTTCATTGAGATAAGCACTTCACTTCGCCAAAATCCCAACCTCACCAAACCACTCAACTTTCGATGCTGGGATCACTGAAGTGCTTATTTCAGTGAGATAAGCACTTCAGAAGACCAAAATCTAAACTTCACCAAACCACCTAACTTTCAATGCTGGGTTCACTGAAATGCTTCTTTCAGTCAGATAAGCACTTCAGAAGAACAAAATCTCAACATCTCAAAACCACTCAACGTTCGATGCTGGGTTCACTGAAGTGCTTATTTCAGTGAGATAAGCACTTCAGAAGACCAAAATCTAAACATCACCAAACCACTCAAATTTCGATGCTGGGTTCACTGAAGTGCTTATTTCAGTGAGATAAGCACTTCAGAAGACCAAAATCTCAACTTCACCAAACCACCCAACTTTCGATCCAGGATATACCCAAAGGCTAATTTCAGTGAGATAAGCACTTCAGAAGACAAAAATCTAAACTTCACCAAACCACTCAACTTTCGATGCTGCGATCACTGAAGTGCTTATTTCAGTGAGATAAGCACTTCAGAAGAACAAAATCTCAACATCTCAAAACCACTCAACTTTCGATGCTGGGTGCACTGAAGTGCTTATTTCAGTGAGATAAGCACTTCAGAAGACCAAAATCTCAACATCACCAAACCACTCAAATTTCGATGCTGGGCTCACTGCAGTGCTTATTTCAGTGAGATAAGCACTTCAGATTGCCAAAATCCCAACCTCACCAAACGACTCAACTTTCGATGCTGGGCTCACTGCAGTGCTTGTTTCAGTGAGATAAGCACTTCAGAATGCCAAAATCCCAACCTCACCAAACGTCTCAACTTTTGATACTGGTTTCATGAAATGCTTCTTTCAGTCAGATAAGCACTTCAGAAGGCCAAAATCTCATCTTCACAAAACCAGCCAACTTTCGATACTGGCTTTACCCAAATGCTTATTTCAGTGAGAGATGCACTTCAGAAGACCAAAATCTAAACTTCACCAAACCACCCATGTTTCAATGCTGGGTTCACTGAAGTGCTTATTTCAGTGAGATAAGCACTTCAGAAGACCAAAATCTAAACTTCACCAAACCACTCAACTTTCAATGCTGGGTTCACTGAAGTGCTTATTTCAGTGAGATAAGCACTTCAGAAGACCAAAATCTAAACATCACAAAACCACTCAAATTTCGATGCTGTGTTCACTGAAGTGCTTATTTCATTGAGATAAGCACTTCACTTCGCCACAATCCCAACCTCACCAAACGACTCAACTTTTGATGTTGGTTCCACTGAATTGCTTATTTCAGTGAGATAAGCACTTCAGAAGGCCAAAATCTAAACATCACTAATCGACTCAACTTTTGATGCTGATTTCACTGAAATGCTTCTTTCAGTCAGATAAGCACATCAGAAGGCCAAAATCTCAACTTCACCAAACCACCCAACTTTCGAACCAGGATTTACACAAATGCTTATTTCAGTGAGATAAGCACTTCAGAAGACTAAAATCTTAACTTCACCAAACCACTCAACTTTCGATGCTGCGATCACTGAAGTGCTTATTTCAGTGAGATAAGCACTTCAGAAGAACAAAATCTCAACATCTCAAAACCACTCAACTTTCGATGCTGGGTGCACTGAAGTGCTTATTTCAGTGAGATAAGCACTTCAGAAGACCAAAATCTCAACATCACCATTCCACTCAAATTTCGATGCTGGGCTCACTGCAGTGCTTATTTCAGTGAGATAAGCACTTCAGATTGCCAAAATCCAAACCTCACCAAACGACTCAACTTTCGATGCTGGGCTCACTGCAGTGCTTGTTTCAGTGAGATAAGCACTTCAGAATGCCAAAATCCCAACCTCACCAAACGACTCAACTTTTGATACTGGTTTCATGAAATGCTTCTTTCAGTGAGATAAGCACTTCAGAAGGCCAAAATCTCATCTTCACAAAACCAGCCAACTTTCGATACTGGATTTACCCAAATGCTTATTTCAGTGAGAGATGCACTTCAGAAGACCAAAATCTAAACTTCACCAAACCACCCATGTTTCAATGCTGGATTCACTGAAGTGCTTATTTCAGTGAGATAAGCACTTCAGAAGACCAAAATCTAAACTTCACCAAACCACTCTTTTTTCAATGCTGGGTTCACTGAAGTGCTTATTTCAGTGAGATAAGCACTTAAGAAGACCAAAATCTAAACATCTCAAAACCACACAAATTTCGATGCTGTGTTCACTGAAGTGCTTATTTCATTGAGATAAGCACTTCACTTCGCCAAAATCCCAACCTCACCAAACCACTCAACTTTCGATGCTGGGATCACTGAAGTGCTTATTTCAGTGAGATAAGCACTTCAGAAGACCAAAATCTAAACTTCACCAAACCACCTAACTTTCAATGCTGGGTTCACTGAAATGCTTCTTTCAGTCAGATAAGCACTTCAGAAGAACAAAATCTCAACATCTCAAAACCACTCAACGTTCGATGCTGGGTTCACTGAAGTGCTTATTTCAGTGAGATAAGCACTTCAGAAGACCAAAATCTAAACATCACCAAACCACTCAAATTTCGATGCTGGGTTCACTGAAGTGCTTATTTCAGTGAGATAAGCACTTCAGAAGACCAAAATCTCAACTTCACCAAACCACCCAACTTTCGATCCAGGATATACCCAAAGGCTAATTTCAGTGAGATAAGCACTTCAGAAGACAAAAATCTAAACTTCACCTAACCACTCAACTTTCAATGCTGGGATCACTGAAGTGCTTATTTCAGTGAGATAAGCACTTCAGAAGAGCAAAAACTCAACTTCACAAAACCGCTCAACTTTCGATGCTGGGCTCACTGCAGTGCTTATTTCAGTGAGATAAGCACTTCAGAATGCCAAAATCCCAACCTCACCAAACGACTCAACTTTTGATACTGGTTTCACTGAAATGCTTCTTTCAGTCAGATAAGCAATTCAGAAGTCCAAAATCTCAACTTCACAAAACCAGCCAACTTTCGATACTGGATTTACCCAAATGCTTATTTCAGTGAGATAAGCACTTCAGAAGACCAAAATCTAAACTTCACCAAAACACCCAACTTTCAATGCTGGGTTCACTGAAGTGCTTATTTCAGTGAGATAAGCACTTCAGAAGACCAAAATCTCAACATCACCAAACCACTCAAATTTCGATGCTGGGCTCACTGCAGTGCTTATTTCAGTGAGATAAGCACTTCAGATTGCCAAAATCCCAACCTCACCAAACGACTCAACTTTCGATGCTGGGCTCACTGCAGTGCTTGTTTCAGTGAGATAAGCACTTCAGAATGCCAAAATCCCAACCTCACCAAACGACTCAACTTTTGATACTGGTTTCACGAAATGCTTCTTTCAGTCAGATAAGCACTTCAGAAGGCCAAAATCTCATCTTCACAAAACCAGCCAACTTTCGATACTGGATTTACCCAAATGCTTATTTCAGTGAGAGAAGCACTTCAGAAGACCAAAATCTAAACTTCACCAAACCACCCATGTTTCAATGCTGGGTTCACTGAAGTGCTTATTTCAGTGAGATAAGCACTTCAGAAGACCAAAATCTAAACTTCACCAAACCACTCAACTTTCAATGCTGGGTTCACTGAAGTGCTTATTTCAGTGAGATAAGCACTTCAGAAGACCAAAATCTAAACATCACAAAACCACTCAAATTTCGATGCTGTGTTCACTGAAGTGCTTATTTCAGTGAGATAAGCACTTCACTTCGCCACAATCCCAACCTCACCAAACGACTCAACTTTTGATGTTGGTTCCACTGAATTGCTTATTTCAGTGAGATAAGCACTTCAGAAGGCCAAAATCTAAACATCACTAATCGACTCAACTTTTGATGCTGATTTCACTGAAATGCTTCTTTCAGTCAGATAAGCACATCAGAAGGCCAAAATCTCAACTTCACCAAACCACCCAACTTTCGAACCAGGATTTACACAAATGCTTATTTCAGTGAGATAAGCACTTCAGAAGACTAAAATCTTAACTTCACCAAACCACTCAACTTTCGATGCTGCGATCACTGAAGTGCTTATTTCAGTGAGATAAGCACTTCAGAAGAACAAAATCTCAACATCTCAAAACCACTCAACTTTCGATGCTGGGTGCACTGAAGTGCTTATTTCAGTGAGATAAGCACTTCAGAAGACCAAAATCTCAACATCACCATTCCACTCAAATTTCGATGCTGGGCTCACTGCAGTGCTTATTTCAGTGAGATAAGCACTTCAGATTGCCAAAATCCAAACCTCACCAAACGACTCAACTTTCGATGCTGGGCTCACTGCAGTGCTTGTTTCAGTGAGATAAGCACTTCAGAATGCCAAAATCCCAACCTCACCAAACGACTCAACTTTTGATACTGGTTTCATGAAATGCTTCTTTCAGTCAGATAAGCACTTCAGAAGGCCAAAATCTCATCTTCACAAAACCAGCCAACTTTCGATACTGGATTTACCCAAATGCTTATTTCAGTGAGAGATGCACTTCAGAAGACCAAAATCTAAACTTCACCAAACCACCCATGTTTCAATGCTGGGTTCACTGAAGTGCTTATTTCAGTGAGATAAGCACTTCAGAAGACCAAAATCTAAACTTCACCAAACCACTCAACTTTCAATGCTGGGTTCACTGAAGTGCTTATTTCAGTGAGATAAGCACTTAAGAAGACCAAAATCTAAACATCTCAAAACCACACAAATTTCGATGCTGTGTTCACTGAAGTGCATATTTCATTGAGATAAGCACTTCACTTCGCCAAAATCCCAACCTCACCAAACCACTCAACTTTCGATGCTGGGATCACTGAAGTGCTTATTTCAGTGAGATAAGCACTTCAGAAGACCAAAATCTAAACTTCACCAAACCACCTAACTTTCAATGCTGGGTTCACTGAAATGCTTCTTTCAGTCAGATAAGCACTTCAGAAGAACAAAATCTCAACATCTCAAAACCACTCAACGTTCGATGCTGGGTTCACTGAAGTGCTTATTTCAGTGAGATAAGCACTTCAGAAGACCAAAATCTAAACATCACCAAACCACTCAAATTTCGATGCTGGGTTCACTGAAGTGCTTATTTCAGTGAGATAAGCACTTCAGAAGACCAAAATCTCAACTTCACCAAACCACCCAACTTTCGATCCAGGATATACCCAAAGGCTAATTTCAGTGAGATAAGCACTTCAGAAGACAAAAATCTAAACTTCACCTAACCACTCAACTTTCAATGCTGGGATCACTGAAGTGCTTATTTCAGTGAGATAAGCACTTCAGAAGAGCAAAAACTCAACTTCACAAAACCGCTCAACTTTCGATGCTGGGCTCACTGCAGTGCTTATTTCAGTGAGATAAGCACTTCAGAATGCCAAAATCCCAACCTCACCAAACGACTCAACTTTTGATACTGGTTTCACTGAAATGCTTCTTTCAGTCAGATAAGCAATTCAGAAGTCCAAAATCTCAACTTCACAAAACCAGCCAACTTTCGATACTGGATTTACCCAAATGCTTATTTCAGTGAGATAAGCACTTCAGAAGACCAAAATCTAAACTTCACCAAAACACCCAACTTTCAATGCTGGGTTCACTGAAGTGCTTATTTCAGTGAGATAAGCACTTCAGAAGACCAAAATCTCAACATCACCAAACCACTCAAATTTCGATGCTGGGCTCACTGCAGTGCTTATTTCAGTGAGATAAGCACTTCAGATTGCCAAAATCCCAACCTCACCAAACGACTCAACTTTCGATGCTGGGCTCACTGCAGTGCTTGTTTCAGTGAGATAAGCACTTCAGAATGCCAAAATCCCAACCTCACCAAACGACTCAACTTTTGATACTGGTTTCATGAAATGCTTCTTTCAGTCAGATAAGCACTTCAGAAGGCCAAAATCACATCTTCACAAAACCAGCCAACTTTCGATACTGGATTTACCCAAATGCTTATTTCAGTGAGAGAAGCACTTCAGAAGACCAAAATCTAAACTTCACCAAACCACCCATGTTTCAATGCTGGGTTCACTGAAGTGCTTATTTCAGTGAGATAAGCACTTCAGAAGACCAAAATCTCAACATCTCAAAACCACTCAAATTTCGATGCTGTGTTCACTGAAGTGCTTATTTCAGTGAGATAAGCACTTCACTTCGCCAAAATCCCAACCTCACCAAACGACTCAACTTTTGATGCTGGTTCCACTGAATTGCTTATTTCAGTGAGATAAGCACTTCAGAAGACCAAAATCTCAACATCTCAAAAACACTCAAATTTCGATGCTGTGTTCACTGAAGTGCTTATTTCAGTGAGATAAGCACTTCACTTCGCCAAAATCCCAACCTCACCAAACGACTCAACTTTTGATGCTGGTTCCACTGAATTGCTTATTTCAGTGAGATAAGCACTTCAGAAGGCCAAAATCTAAACATCACTAAACGACTCAACTTTTGATACTGATTTCACTGAAATGCTTCTTTCAGTCAGATAAGCACATCAGAAGACCAAAATCTCAACTTCACCAAACCACCCAACTTTCGATCCAGGATTTACACAAATGCTTATTTCAGTGAGATAAGCACTTCAGAAGACTAAAATCTTAACTTCACCAAACCACTCAACTTTCGATGCTGGGATCACTGAAGTGCTTATTTCAGTGAGATAAGCACTTCAGAAGACCAAAATCTAAACATCACCAAAACACCCAACTTTCAATGCTGGGTTCACTGAAATGCTTCTTTCAGTCAGATAAGCACTTCAGAAGAACAAAATCTCAACATCTCAAAACCACTCAACTTTCGATGCTGGGTTCACTGAAGTGCTTATTTCAGTGAGATAAGCACTTCAGAAGACCAAAATCTCAACATCACCAAACCACCCAACTTTCGATCCAGGATATACCCAAAGGCTAATTTCAGTGAGATAAGCACTTCAGAAGACAAAAATCTAAACTTCACCAAACCACTCAACTTTCGATGCTGGGATGACTGAAGTGCTTATTTCAGTGAGATAAGCACTTCAGAAGACCAAAATCTAAACTTCACCAAACCACCTAACTTTCAATGCTGGGTTCACTGAAATGCTTCTTTCAGTCAGATAAGCACTTCAGAAGAACAAAATCTCAACATCTCAAAACCACTCAACGTTCGATGCTGGGTTCACTGAAGTGCTTATTTCAGTGAGATAAGCACTTCAGAAGACCAAAATCTAAACATCACCAAACCACTCAAATTTCGATGCTGGGTTCACTGAAGTGCTTATTTCAGTGAGATAAGCACTTCAGAAGACCAAAATCTCAACTTCACCAAACCACCCAACTTTCGATCCAGGATATACCCAAAGGCTAATTTCAGTGAGATAAGCACTTCAGAAGACAAAAATCTAAACTTCACCTAACCACTCAACTTTCGATGCTGGGATCACTGAAGTGCTTATTTCAGTGAGATAAGCACTTCAGAAGAGCAAAAACTCAACTTCACAAAACCGCTCAACTTTCGATGCTGGGCTCACTGCAGTGCTTATTTCAGTGAGATAAGCACTTCAGAATGCCAAAATCCCAACCTCACCAAACGACTCAACTTTTGATACTGGTTTCACTGAAATGCTTCTTTAAGTCAGATAAGCAATTCAGAAGTCCAAAATCTCAACTTCACAAAACCAGCCAACTTTCGATACTGGATTTACCCAAATGCTTATTTCAGTGAGATAAGCACTTCAGAAGACCAAAATCTAAACTTCACCAAAACACCCAACTTTCAATGCTGGGTTCACTGAAGTGCTTATTTCAGTGAGATAAGCACTTCAGAAGATCAAAATCTAAACATCTCAAAACCATTCAACTTTCGATGCTGTGTTCACTGAAGTGCTTATTTCGGTGAGATAAGCACTTCAGAAGACCAAAATCTAAACTTCACCAAACCACCCAACTTTCAATGCTGGGTTCACTGAAGTGCTTATTTCAGTGAGATAAGCACTTCAGAAGACCAAAATCTCAACATCACAAAACCACTCAAATTTCGATGCTGGGTTCACTGAAGTGCTTATTTCATTGAAATAAGCACTTCACTTCGCCAAAATCCCAACCTCACCAAACGACTCAACTTTTGATGCTGGTTCCACTGAATTGCTTATTTCAGTGAGATAAGCACTTCAGAAGTCCAAAATCTAAACATCACTAACCGACTCAACTTTTGATGTGGATTTCACTGAAATGCTTCTTTCAGTTTGATAAGCACATCAGAAGGCCAAAATCTCAACTTCACCAAACCACCCAATTTTCGATCCAGGATTTACACAAATGCTTATTTCAGTGAGATAAGCACTTCAGAAGACTAAAATCTTAACTTCATCAACCACTCAACTTTCGATGCTGGGATCACTGAAGTGCTTATTTCAGTGAGATAAGCACTTCAGAACACCAAAATCTAAACTTCACCAAACCACCCAACTTTCAATGCTGGGTTCACTGAAGTGCTTATTTCAGTGAGATAAGCACTTCAGAAGACCAAAATCTCAACATCACAAAACCACTCAAATTTCGATGCTGGGTTCACTGAAGTGCTTATTTCATTGAGATAAGCACTTCACTTCGCCAAAATCCCAACCTCACCAAACGACTCAACTTTTGATGCTGGTTCCACTGAATTGCTTATTTCAGTGAGATAACCACTTCAGAAGGCCAAAATCTAAACATCACTAATCGACTCAACTTTTGACGCTGATTTCACTGAAATGCTTCTTTCAGTCAGATAAGCACATCAGAAGGCCAAAATCTCAACTTCACCAAACCACCCAACTTTCGAACCAGGATTTACACAAATGCTTATTTCAGTGAGATAAGCACTTCAGAAGACTAAAATCTTAACTTCACCAAACCACTCAACTTTCGATGCTGGGATCACTGAAGTGCTTATTTCAGTGAGATAAGCACTTCAGAAGAACAAAATCTCAACATCTCAAAACCACTCAACTTTCGATGCTGGGTGCACTGAAGTGCTTATTTCAGTGAGATAAGCACTTCAGAAGACCAAAATCTCAACATCACCAAACCACTCAAATTTCGATGCTGGGCTCACTGCAGTGCTTATTTCAGTGAGATAAGCACTTCAGATTGCCAAAATCCCAACCTCACCAAACGACTCAACTTTCGATGCTGGGCTCACTGCAGTGCTTGTTTCAGTGAGATAAGCACTTCAGAATGCCAAAATCCCAACCTCACCAAACGACTCAACTTTTGATACTGGTTTCATGAAATGCTTCTTTCAGTCAGATAAGCACATCAGAAGGCCAAAATCTCAACTTCACCAAACCACCCAACTTTCGAACCAGGATTTACACAAATGCTTATTTCAGTGAGATAAGCACTTCAGAAGACTAAAATCTTAACTTCACCAAACCACTCAACTTTCGATGCTGCGATCACTGAAGTGCTTATTTCAGTGAGATAAGCACTTCAGAAGAACAAAATCTCAACATCTCAAAACCACTCAACTTTCGATGCTGGGTGCACTGAAGTGCTTATTTCAGTGAGATAAGCACTTCAGAAGACCAAAATCTCAACATCACCATTCCACTCAAATTTCGATGCTGGGCTCACTGCAGTGCTTATTTCAGTGAGATAAGCACTTCAGATTGCCAAAATCCAAACCTCACCAAACGACTCAACTTTCGATGCTGGGCTCACTGCAGTGCTTGTTTCAGTGAGATAAGCACTTCAGAATGCCAAAATCCCAACCTCACCAAACGACTCAACTTTTGATACTGGTTTCATGAAATGCTTCTTTCAGTCAGATAAGCACTTCAGAAGGCCAAAATCTCATCTTCACAAAACCAGCCAACTTTCGATACTGGATTTACCCAAATGCTTATTTCAGTGAGAGATGCACTTCAGAAGACCAAAATCTAAACTTCACCAAACCACCCATGTTTCAATGCTGGGTTCACTGAAGTGCTTATTTCAGTGAGATAAGCACTTCAGAAGACCAAAATCTAAACTTCACCAAACCACTCAACTTTCAATGCTGGGTTCACTGAAGTGCTTATTTCAGTGAGATAAGCACTTAAGAAGACCAAAATCTAAACATCTCAAAACCACACAAATTTCGATGCTGTGTTCACTGAAGTGCTTATTTCATTGAGATAAGCACTTCACTTCGCCAAAATCCCAACCTCACCAAACCACTCAACTTTCGATGCTGGGATCACTGAAGTGCTTATTTCAGTGAGATAAGCACTTCAGAAGACCAAAATCTAAACTTCACCAAACCACCTAACTTTCAATGCTGGGTTCACTGAAATGCTTCTTTCAGTCAGATAAGCACTTCAGAAGAACAAAATCTCAACATCTCAAAACCACTCAACGTTCGATGCTGGGTTCACTGAAGTGCTTATTTCAGTGAGATAAGCACTTCAGAAGACCAAAATCTAAACATCACCAAACCACTCAAATTTCGATGCTGGGTTCACTGAAGTGCTTATTTCAGTGAGATAAGCACTTCAGAAGACCAAAATCTCAACTTCACCAAACCACCCAACTTTCGATCCAGGATATACCCAAAGGCTAATTTCAGTGAGATAAGCACTTCAGAAGACAAAAATCTAAACTTCACCTAACCACTCAACTTTCAATGCTGGGATCACTGAAGTGCTTATTTCAGTGAGATAAGCACTTCAGAAGAGCAAAAACTCAACTTCACAAAACCGCTCAACTTTCGATGCTGGGCTCACTGCAGTGCTTATTTCAGTGAGATAAGCACTTCAGAATGCCAAAATCCCAACCTCACCAAACGACTCAACTTTTGATACTGGTTTCACTGAAATGCTTCTTTCAGTCAGATAAGCAATTCAGAAGTCCAAAATCTCAACTTCACAAAACCAGCCAACTTTCGATACTGGATTTACCCAAATGCTTATTTCAGTGAGATAAGCACTTCAGAAGACCAAAATCTAAACTTCACCAAAACACCCAACTTTCAATGCTGGGTTCACTGAAGTGCTTATTTCAGTGAGATAAGCACTTCAGAAGACCAAAATCTCAACATCACCAAACCACTCAAATTTCGATGCTGGGCTCACTGCAGTGCTTATTTCAGTGAGATAAGCACTTCAGATTGCCAAAATCCCAACCTCACCAAACGACTCAACTTTCGATGCTGGGCTCACTGCAGTGCTTGTTTCAGTGAGATAAGCACTTCAGAATGCCAAAATCCCAACCTCACCAAACGACTCAACTTTTGATACTGGTTTCATGAAATGCTTCTTTCAGTCAGATAAGCACTTCAGAAGGCCAAAATCACATCTTCACAAAACCAGCCAACTTTCGATACTGGATTTACCCAAATGCTTATTTCAGTGAGAGAAGCACTTCAGAAGACCAAAATCTAAACTTCACCAAACCACCCATGTTTCAATGCTGGGTTCACTGAAGTGCTTATTTCAGTGAGATAAGCACTTCAGAAGACCAAAATCTCAACATCTCAAAACCACTCAAATTTCGATGCTGTGTTCACTGAAGTGCTTATTTCAGTGAGATAAGCACTTCACTTCGCCAAAATCCCAACCTCACCAAACGACTCAACTTTTGATGCTGGTTCCACTGAATTGCTTATTTCAGTGAGATAAGCACTTCAGAAGACCAAAATCTCAACATCTCAAAAACACTCAAATTTCGATGCTGTGTTCACTGAAGTGCTTATTTCAGTGAGATAAGCACTTCACTTCGCCAAAATCCCAACCTCACCAAACGACTCAACTTTTGATGCTGGTTCCACTGAATTGCTTATTTCAGTGAGATAAGCACTTCAGAAGGCCAAAATCTAAACATCACTAAACGACTCAACTTTTGATACTGATTTCACTGAAATGCTTCTTTCAGTCAGATAAGCACATCAGAAGACCAAAATCTCAACTTCACCAAACCACCCAACTTTCGATCCAGGATTTACACAAATGCTTATTTCAGTGAGATAAGCACTTCAGAAGACTAAAATCTTAACTTCACCAAACCACTCAACTTTCGATGCTGGGATCACTGAAGTGCTTATTTCAGTGAGATAAGCACTTCAGAAGACCAAAATCTAAACATCACCAAAACACCCAACTTTCAATGCTGGGTTCACTGAAATGCTTCTTTCAGTCAGATAAGCACTTCAGAAGAACAAAATCTCAACATCTCAAAACCACTCAACTTTCGATGCTGGGTTCACTGAAGTGCTTATTTCAGTGAGATAAGCACTTCAGAAGACCAAAATCTCAACATCACCAAACCACCCAACTTTCGATCCAGGATATACCCAAAGGCTAATTTCAGTGAGATAAGCACTTCAGAAGACAAAAATCTAAACTTCACCAAACCACTCAACTTTCGATGCTGGGATGACTGAAGTGCTTATTTCAGTGAGATAAGCACTTCAGAAGACCAAAATCTAAACTTCACCAAACCACCTAACTTTCAATGCTGGGTTCACTGAAATGCTTCTTTCAGTCAGATAAGCACTTCAGAAGAACAAAATCTCAACATCTCAAAACCACTCAACGTTCGATGCTGGGTTCACTGAAGTGCTTATTTCAGTGAGATAAGCACTTCAGAAGACCAAAATCTAAACATCACCAAACCACTCAAATTTCGATGCTGGGTTCACTGAAGTGCTTATTTCAGTGAGATAAGCACTTCAGAAGACCAAAATCTCAACTTCACCAAACCACCCAACTTTCGATCCAGGATATACCCAAAGGCTAATTTCAGTGAGATAAGCACTTCAGAAGACAAAAATCTAAACTTCACCTAACCACTCAACTTTCGATGCTGGGATCACTGAAGTGCTTATTTCAGTGAGATAAGCACTTCAGAAGAGCAAAAACTCAACTTCACAAAACCGCTCAACTTTCGATGCTGGGCTCACTGCAGTGCTTATTTCAGTGAGATAAGCACTTCAGAATGCCAAAATCCCAACCTCACCAAACGACTCAACTTTTGATACTGGTTTCACTGAAATGCTTCTTTAAGTCAGATAAGCAATTCAGAAGTCCAAAATCTCAACTTCACAAAACCAGCCAACTTTCGATACTGGATTTACCCAAATGCTTATTTCAGTGAGATAAGCACTTCAGAAGACCAAAATCTAAACTTCACCAAAACACCCAACTTTCAATGCTGGGTTCACTGAAGTGCTTATTTCAGTGAGATAAGCACTTCAGAAGATCAAAATCTAAACATCTCAAAACCATTCAACTTTCGATGCTGTGTTCACTGAAGTGCTTATTTCAGTGAGATAAGCACTTCAGAAGACCAAAATCTAAACTTCACCAAACCACCCAACTTTCAATGCTGGGTTCACTGAAGTGCTTATTTCAGTGAGATAAGCACTTCAGAAGACCAAAATCTCAACATCACAAAACCACTCAAATTTCGATGCTGGGTTCACTGAAGTGCTTATTTCATTGAAATAAGCACTTCACTTCGCCAAAATCCCAACCTCACCAAACGACTCAACTTTTGATGCTGGTTCCACTGAATTGCTTATTTCAGTGAGATAAGCACTTCAGAAGTCCAAAATCTAAACATCACTAACCGACTCAACTTTTGATGTGGATTTCACTGAAATGCTTCTTTCAGTTTGATAAGCACATCAGAAGGCCAAAATCTCAACTTCACCAAACCACCCAATTTTCGATCCAGGATTTACACAAATGCTTATTTCAGTGAGATAAGCACTTCAGAAGACTAAAATCTTAACTTCATCAACCACTCAACTTTCGATGCTGGGATCACTGAAGTGCTTATTTCAGTGAGATAAGCACTTCAGAACACCAAAATCTAAACTTCACCAAACCACCCAACTTTCAATGCTGGGTTCACTGAAGTGCTTATTTCAGTGAGATAAGCACTTCAGAAGACCAAAATCTCAACATCACAAAACCACTCAAATTTCGATGCTGGGTTCACTGAAGTGCTTATTTCATTGAGATAAGCACTTCACTTCGCCAAAATCCCAACCTCACCAAACGACTCAACTTTTGATGCTGGTTCCACTGAATTGCTTATTTCAGTGAGATAACCACTTCAGAAGGCCAAAATCTAAACATCACTAATCGACTCAACTTTTGACGCTGATTTCACTGAAATGCTTCTTTCAGTCAGATAAGCACATCAGAAGGCCAAAATCTCAACTTCACCAAACCACCCAACTTTCGAACCAGGATTTACACAAATGCTTATTTCAGTGAGATAAGCACTTCAGAAGACTAAAATCTTAACTTCACCAAACCACTCAACTTTCGATGCTGGGATCACTGAAGTGCTTATTTCAGTGAGATAAGCACTTCAGAAGAACAAAATCTCAACATCTCAAAACCACTCAACTTTCGATGCTGGGTGCACTGAAGTGCTTATTTCAGTGAGATAAGCACTTCAGAAGACCAAAATCTCAACATCACCAAACCACTCAAATTTCGATGCTGGGCTCACTGCAGTGCTTATTTCAGTGAGATAAGCACTTCAGATTGCCAAAATCCCAACCTCACCAAACGACTCAACTTTCGATGCTGGGCTCACTGCAGTGCTTGTTTCAGTGAGATAAGCACTTCAGAATGCCAAAATCCCAACCTCACCAAACGACTCAACTTTTGATACTGGTTTCATGAAATGCTTCTTTCAGTCAGATAAGCACTTCAGAAGGCCAAAATCTCATCTTCACAAAACCAGCCAACTTTCGATACTGGATTTACCCAAATGCTTATTTCAGTGAGAGAAGCACTTCAGAAGACCAAAATCTAAACTTCACCAAACCACCCATGTTTCAATGCTGGGTTCACTGAAGTGCTTATTTCAGTGAGATAAGCACTTCAGAAGACCAAAATCTCAACATCTCAAAACCACTCAAATTTCGATGCTGTGTTCACTGAAGTGCTTATTTCAGTGAGATAAGCACTTCACTTCGCCAAAATCCCAACCTCACCAAACGACTCAACTTTTGATGCTGGTTCCACTGAATTGCTTATTTCAGTGAGATAAGCACTTCAGAAGACCAAAATCTCAACATCTCAAAAACACTCAAATTTCGATGCTGTGTTCACTGAAGTGCTTATTTCAGTGAGATAAGCACTTCACTTCGCCAAAATCCCAACCTCACCAAACGACTCAACTTTTGATGCTGGTTCCACTGAATTGCTTATTTCAGTGAGATAAGCACTTCAGAAGGCCAAAATCTAAACATCACTAAACGACTCAACTTTTGATACTGATTTCACTGAAATGCTTCTTTCAGTCAGATAAGCACATCAGAAGACCAAAATCTCAACTTCACCAAACCACCCAACTTTCGATCCAGGATTTACACAAATGCTTATTTCAGTGAGATAAGCACTTCAGAAGACTAAAATCTTAACTTCACCAAACCACTCAACTTTCGATGCTGGGATCACTGAAGTGCTTATTTCAGTGAGATAAGCACTTCAGAAGACCAAAATCTAAACATCACCAAAACACCCAACTTTCAATGCTGGGTTCACTGAAATGCTTCTTTCAGTCAGATAAGCACTTCAGAAGAACAAAATCTCAACATCTCAAAACCACTCAACTTTCGATGCTGGGTTCACTGAAGTGCTTATTTCAGTGAGATAAGCACTTCAGAAGACCAAAATCTCAACATCACCAAACCACCCAACTTTCGATCCAGGATATACCCAAAGGCTAATTTCAGTGAGATAAGCACTTCAGAAGACAAAAATCTAAACTTCACCAAACCACTCAACTTTCGATGCTGGGATGACTGAAGTGCTTATTTCAGTGAGATAAGCACTTCAGAAGACCAAAATCTAAACTTCACCAAACCACCTAACTTTCAATGCTGGGTTCACTGAAATGCTTCTTTCAGTCAGATAAGCACTTCAGAAGAACAAAATCTCAACATCTCAAAACCACTCAACGTTCGATGCTGGGTTCACTGAAGTGCTTATTTCAGTGAGATAAGCACTTCAGAAGACCAAAATCTAAACATCACCAAACCACTCAAATTTCGATGCTGGGTTCACTGAAGTGCTTATTTCAGTGAGATAAGCACTTCAGAAGACCAAAATCTCAACTTCACCAAACCACCCAACTTTCGATCCAGGATATACCCAAAGGCTAATTTCAGTGAGATAAGCACTTCAGAAGACAAAAATCTAAACTTCACCTAACCACTCAACTTTCGATGCTGGGATCACTGAAGTGCTTATTTCAGTGAGATAAGCACTTCAGAAGAGCAAAAACTCAACTTCACAAAACCGCTCAACTTTCGATGCTGGGCTCACTGCAGTGCTTATTTCAGTGAGATAAGCACTTCAGAATGCCAAAATCCCAACCTCACCAAACGACTCAACTTTTGATACTGGTTTCACTGAAATGCTTCTTTAAGTCAGATAAGCAATTCAGAAGTCCAAAATCTCAACTTCACAAAACCAGCCAACTTTCGATACTGGATTTACCCAAATGCTTATTTCAGTGAGATAAGCACTTCAGAAGACCAAAATCTAAACTTCACCAAAACACCCAACTTTCAATGCTGGGTTCACTGAAGTGCTTATTTCAGTGAGATAAGCACTTCAGAAGATCAAAATCTAAACATCTCAAAACCATTCAACTTTCGATGCTGTGTTCACTGAAGTGCTTATTTCAGTGAGATAAGCACTTCAGAAGACCAAAATCTAAACTTCACCAAACCACCCAACTTTCAATGCTGGGTTCACTGAAGTGCTTATTTCAGTGAGATAAGCACTTCAGAAGACCAAAATCTCAACATCACAAAACCACTCAAATTTCGATGCTGGGTTCACTGAAGTGCTTATTTCATTGAAATAAGCACTTCACTTCGCCAAAATCCCAACCTCACCAAACGACTCAACTTTTGATGCTGGTTCCACTGAATTGCTTATTTCAGTGAGATAAGCACTTCAGAAGTCCAAAATCTAAACATCACTAACCGACTCAACTTTTGATGTGGATTTCACTGAAATGCTTCTTTCAGTTTGATAAGCACATCAGAAGGCCAAAATCTCAACTTCACCAAACCACCCAATTTTCGATCCAGGATTTACACAAATGCTTATTTCAGTGAGATAAGCACTTCAGAAGACTAAAATCTTAACTTCATCAACCACTCAACTTTCGATGCTGGGATCACTGAAGTGCTTATTTCAGTGAGATAAGCACTTCAGAACACCAAAATCTAAACTTCACCAAACCACCCAACTTTCAATGCTGGGTTCACTGAAGTGCTTATTTCAGTGAGATAAGCACTTCAGAAGACCAAAATCTCAACATCACAAAACCACTCAAATTTCGATGCTGGGTTCACTGAAGTGCTTATTTCATTGAGATAAGCACTTCACTTCGCCAAAATCCCAACCTCACCAAACGACTCAACTTTTGATGCTGGTTCCACTGAATTGCTTATTTCAGTGAGATAACCACTTCAGAAGGCCAAAATCTAAACATCACTAATCGACTCAACTTTTGACGCTGATTTCACTGAAATGCTTCTTTCAGTCAGATAAGCACATCAGAAGGCCAAAATCTCAACTTCACCAAACCACCCAACTTTCGAACCAGGATTTACACAAATGCTTATTTCAGTGAGATAAGCACTTCAGAAGACTAAAATCTTAACTTCACCAAACCACTCAACTTTCGATGCTGGGATCACTGAAGTGCTTATTTCAGTGAGATAAGCACTTCAGAAGAACAAAATCTCAACATCTCAAAACCACTCAACTTTCGATGCTGGGTGCACTGAAGTGCTTATTTCAGTGAGATAAGCACTTCAGAAGACCAAAATCTCAACATCACCAAACCACTCAAATTTCGATGCTGGGCTCACTGCAGTGCTTATTTCAGTGAGATAAGCACTTCAGATTGCCAAAATCCCAACCTCACCAAACGACTCAACTTTCGATGCTGGGCTCACTGCAGTGCTTGTTTCAGTGAGATAAGCACTTCAGAATGCCAAAATCCCAACCTCACCAAACGACTCAACTTTTGATACTGGTTTCATGAAATGCTTCTTTCAGTCAGATAAGCACATCAGAAGGCCAAAATCTCAACTTCACCAAACCACCCAACTTTCGAACCAGGATTTACACAAATGCTTATTTCAGTGAGATAAGCACTTCAGAAGACTAAAATCTTAACTTCACCAAACCACTCAACTTTCGATGCTGCGATCACTGAAGTGCTTATTTCAGTGAGATAAGCACTTCAGAAGAACAAAATCTCAACATCTCAAAACCACTCAACTTTCGATGCTGGGTGCACTGAAGTGCTTATTTCAGTGAGATAAGCACTTCAGAAGACCAAAATCTCAACATCACCATTCCACTCAAATTTCGATGCTGGGCTCACTGCAGTGCTTATTTCAGTGAGATAAGCACTTCAGATTGCCAAAATCCAAACCTCACCAAACGACTCAACTTTCGATGCTGGGCTCACTGCAGTGCTTGTTTCAGTGAGATAAGCACTTCAGAATGCCAAAATCCCAACCTCACCAAACGACTCAACTTTTGATACTGGTTTCATGAAATGCTTCTTTCAGTCAGATAAGCACTTCAGAAGGCCAAAATCTCATCTTCACAAAACCAGCCAACTTTCGATACTGGATTTACCCAAATGCTTATTTCAGTGAGAGATGCACTTCAGAAGACCAAAATCTAAACTTCACCAAACCACCCATGTTTCAATGCTGGGTTCACTGAAGTGCTTATTTCAGTGAGATAAGCACTTCAGAAGACCAAAATCTAAACTTCACCAAACCACTCAACTTTCAATGCTGGGTTCACTGAAGTGCTTATTTCAGTGAGATAAGCACTTAAGAAGACCAAAATCTAAACATCTCAAAACCACACAAATTTCGATGCTGTGTTCACTGAAGTGCTTATTTCATTGAGATAAGCACTTCACTTCGCCAAAATCCCAACCTCACCAAACCACTCAACTTTCGATGCTGGGATCACTGAAGTGCTTATTTCAGTGAGATAAGCACTTCAGAAGACCAAAATCTAAACTTCACCAAACCACCTAACTTTCAATGCTGGGTTCACTGAAATGCTTCTTTCAGTCAGATAAGCACTTCAGAAGAACAAAATCTCAACATCTCAAAACCACTCAACGTTCGATGCTGGGTTCACTGAAGTGCTTATTTCAGTGAGATAAGCACTTCAGAAGACCAAAATCTAAACATCACCAAACCACTCAAATTTCGATGCTGGGTTCACTGAAGTGCTTATTTCAGTGAGATAAGCACTTCAGAAGACCAAAATCTCAACTTCACCAAACCACCCAACTTTCGATCCAGGATATACCCAAAGGCTAATTTCAGTGAGATAAGCACTTCAGAAGACAAAAATCTAAACTTCACCTAACCACTCAACTTTCAATGCTGGGATCACTGAAGTGCTTATTTCAGTGAGATAAGCACTTCAGAAGAGCAAAAACTCAACTTCACAAAACCGCTCAACTTTCGATGCTGGGCTCACTGCAGTGCTTATTTCAGTGAGATAAGCACTTCAGAATGCCAAAATCCCAACCTCACCAAACGACTCAACTTTTGATACTGGTTTCACTGAAATGCTTCTTTCAGTCAGATAAGCAATTCAGAAGTCCAAAATCTCAACTTCACAAAACCAGCCAACTTTCGATACTGGATTTACCCAAATGCTTATTTCAGTGAGATAAGCACTTCAGAAGACCAAAATCTAAACTTCACCAAAACACCCAACTTTCAATGCTGGGTTCACTGAAGTGCTTATTTCAGTGAGATAAGCACTTCAGAAGACCAAAATCTCAACATCACCAAACCACTCAAATTTCGATGCTGGGCTCACTGCAGTGCTTATTTCAGTGAGATAAGCACTTCAGATTGCCAAAATCCCAACCTCACCAAACGACTCAACTTTCGATGCTGGGCTCACTGCAGTGCTTGTTTCAGTGAGATAAGCACTTCAGAATGCCAAAATCCCAACCTCACCAAACGACTCAACTTTTGATACTGGTTTCATGAAATGCTTCTTTCAGTCAGATAAGCACTTCAGAAGGCCAAAATCACATCTTCACAAAACCAGCCAACTTTCGATACTGGATTTACCCAAATGCTTATTTCAGTGAGAGAAGCACTTCAGAAGACCAAAATCTAAACTTCACCAAACCACCCATGTTTCAATGCTGGGTTCACTGAAGTGCTTATTTCAGTGAGATAAGCACTTCAGAAGACCAAAATCTCAACATCTCAAAACCACTCAAATTTCGATGCTGTGTTCACTGAAGTGCTTATTTCAGTGAGATAAGCACTTCACTTCGCCAAAATCCCAACCTCACCAAACGACTCAACTTTTGATGCTGGTTCCACTGAATTGCTTATTTCAGTGAGATAAGCACTTCAGAAGACCAAAATCTCAACATCTCAAAAACACTCAAATTTCGATGCTGTGTTCACTGAAGTGCTTATTTCAGTGAGATAAGCACTTCACTTCGCCAAAATCCCAACCTCACCAAACGACTCAACTTTTGATGCTGGTTCCACTGAATTGCTTATTTCAGTGAGATAAGCACTTCAGAAGGCCAAAATCTAAACATCACTAAACGACTCAACTTTTGATACTGATTTCACTGAAATGCTTCTTTCAGTCAGATAAGCACATCAGAAGACCAAAATCTCAACTTCACCAAACCACCCAACTTTCGATCCAGGATTTACACAAATGCTTATTTCAGTGAGATAAGCACTTCAGAAGACTAAAATCTTAACTTCACCAAACCACTCAACTTTCGATGCTGGGATCACTGAAGTGCTTATTTCAGTGAGATAAGCACTTCAGAAGACCAAAATCTAAACATCACCAAAACACCCAACTTTCAATGCTGGGTTCACTGAAATGCTTCTTTCAGTCAGATAAGCACTTCAGAAGAACAAAATCTCAACATCTCAAAACCACTCAACTTTCGATGCTGGGTTCACTGAAGTGCTTATTTCAGTGAGATAAGCACTTCAGAAGACCAAAATCTCAACATCACCAAACCACCCAACTTTCGATCCAGGATATACCCAAAGGCTAATTTCAGTGAGATAAGCACTTCAGAAGACAAAAATCTAAACTTCACCAAACCACTCAACTTTCGATGCTGGGATGACTGAAGTGCTTATTTCAGTGAGATAAGCACTTCAGAAGACCAAAATCTAAACTTCACCAAACCACCTAACTTTCAATGCTGGGTTCACTGAAATGCTTCTTTCAGTCAGATAAGCACTTCAGAAGAACAAAATCTCAACATCTCAAAACCACTCAACGTTCGATGCTGGGTTCACTGAAGTGCTTATTTCAGTGAGATAAGCACTTCAGAAGACCAAAATCTAAACATCACCAAACCACTCAAATTTCGATGCTGGGTTCACTGAAGTGCTTATTTCAGTGAGATAAGCACTTCAGAAGACCAAAATCTCAACTTCACCAAACCACCCAACTTTCGATCCAGGATATACCCAAAGGCTAATTTCAGTGAGATAAGCACTTCAGAAGACAAAAATCTAAACTTCACCTAACCACTCAACTTTCGATGCTGGGATCACTGAAGTGCTTATTTCAGTGAGATAAGCACTTCAGAAGAGCAAAAACTCAACTTCACAAAACCGCTCAACTTTCGATGCTGGGCTCACTGCAGTGCTTATTTCAGTGAGATAAGCACTTCAGAATGCCAAAATCCCAACCTCACCAAACGACTCAACTTTTGATACTGGTTTCACTGAAATGCTTCTTTAAGTCAGATAAGCAATTCAGAAGTCCAAAATCTCAACTTCACAAAACCAGCCAACTTTCGATACTGGATTTACCCAAATGCTTATTTCAGTGAGATAAGCACTTCAGAAGACCAAAATCTAAACTTCACCAAAACACCCAACTTTCAATGCTGGGTTCACTGAAGTGCTTATTTCAGTGAGATAAGCACTTCAGAAGATCAAAATCTAAACATCTCAAAACCATTCAACTTTCGATGCTGTGTTCACTGAAGTGCTTATTTCAGTGAGATAAGCACTTCAGAAGACCAAAATCTAAACTTCACCAAACCACCCAACTTTCAATGCTGGGTTCACTGAAGTGCTTATTTCAGTGAGATAAGCACTTCAGAAGACCAAAATCTCAACATCACAAAACCACTCAAATTTCGATGCTGGGTTCACTGAAGTGCTTATTTCATTGAAATAAGCACTTCACTTCGCCAAAATCCCAACCTCACCAAACGACTCAACTTTTGATGCTGGTTCCACTGAATTGCTTATTTCAGTGAGATAAGCACTTCAGAAGTCCAAAATCTAAACATCACTAACCGACTCAACTTTTGATGTGGATTTCACTGAAATGCTTCTTTCAGTTTGATAAGCACATCAGAAGGCCAAAATCTCAACTTCACCAAACCACCCAATTTTCGATCCAGGATTTACACAAATGCTTATTTCAGTGAGATAAGCACTTCAGAAGACTAAAATCTTAACTTCATCAACCACTCAACTTTCGATGCTGGGATCACTGAAGTGCTTATTTCAGTGAGATAAGCACTTCAGAACACCAAAATCTAAACTTCACCAAACCACCCAACTTTCAATGCTGGGTTCACTGAAGTGCTTATTTCAGTGAGATAAGCACTTCAGAAGACCAAAATCTCAACATCACAAAACCACTCAAATTTCGATGCTGGGTTCACTGAAGTGCTTATTTCATTGAGATAAGCACTTCACTTCGCCAAAATCCCAACCTCACCAAACGACTCAACTTTTGATGCTGGTTCCACTGAATTGCTTATTTCAGTGAGATAACCACTTCAGAAGGCCAAAATCTAAACATCACTAATCGACTCAACTTTTGACGCTGATTTCACTGAAATGCTTCTTTCAGTCAGATAAGCACATCAGAAGGCCAAAATCTCAACTTCACCAAACCACCCAACTTTCGAACCAGGATTTACACAAATGCTTATTTCAGTGAGATAAGCACTTCAGAAGACTAAAATCTTAACTTCACCAAACCACTCAACTTTCGATGCTGGGATCACTGAAGTGCTTATTTCAGTGAGATAAGCACTTCAGAAGAACAAAATCTCAACATCTCAAAACCACTCAACTTTCGATGCTGGGTGCACTGAAGTGCTTATTTCAGTGAGATAAGCACTTCAGAAGACCAAAATCTCAACATCACCAAACCACTCAAATTTCGATGCTGGGCTCACTGCAGTGCTTATTTCAGTGAGATAAGCACTTCAGATTGCCAAAATCCCAACCTCACCAAACGACTCAACTTTCGATGCTGGGCTCACTGCAGTGCTTGTTTCAGTGAGATAAGCACTTCAGAATGCCAAAATCCCAACCTCACCAAACGACTCAACTTTTGATACTGGTTTCATGAAATGCTTCTTTCAGTCAGATAAGCACTTCAGAAGGCCAAAATCTCATCTTCACAAAACCAGCCAACTTTCGATACTGGATTTACCCAAATGCTTATTTCAGTGAGAGAAGCACTTCAGAAGACCAAAATCTAAACTTCACCAAACCACCCATGTTTCAATGCTGGGTTCACTGAAGTGCTTATTTCAGTGAGATAAGCACTTCAGAAGACCAAAATCTCAACATCTCAAAACCACTCAAATTTCGATGCTGTGTTCACTGAAGTGCTTATTTCAGTGAGATAAGCACTTCACTTCGCCAAAATCCCAACCTCACCAAACGACTCAACTTTTGATGCTGGTTCCACTGAATTGCTTATTTCAGTGAGATAAGCACTTCAGAAGACCAAAATCTCAACATCTCAAAAACACTCAAATTTCGATGCTGTGTTCACTGAAGTGCTTATTTCAGTGAGATAAGCACTTCACTTCGCCAAAATCCCAACCTCACCAAACGACTCAACTTTTGATGCTGGTTCCACTGAATTGCTTATTTCAGTGAGATAAGCACTTCAGAAGGCCAAAATCTAAACATCACTAAACGACTCAACTTTTGATACTGATTTCACTGAAATGCTTCTTTCAGTCAGATAAGCACATCAGAAGACCAAAATCTCAACTTCACCAAACCACCCAACTTTCGATCCAGGATTTACACAAATGCTTATTTCAGTGAGATAAGCACTTCAGAAGACTAAAATCTTAACTTCACCAAACCACTCAACTTTCGATGCTGGGATCACTGAAGTGCTTATTTCAGTGAGATAAGCACTTCAGAAGACCAAAATCTAAACATCACCAAAACACCCAACTTTCAATGCTGGGTTCACTGAAATGCTTCTTTCAGTCAGATAAGCACTTCAGAAGAACAAAATCTCAACATCTCAAAACCACTCAACTTTCGATGCTGGGTTCACTGAAGTGCTTATTTCAGTGAGATAAGCACTTCAGAAGACCAAAATCTCAACATCACCAAACCACCCAACTTTCGATCCAGGATATACCCAAAGGCTAATTTCAGTGAGATAAGCACTTCAGAAGACAAAAATCTAAACTTCACCAAACCACTCAACTTTCGATGCTGGGATGACTGAAGTGCTTATTTCAGTGAGATAAGCACTTCAGAAGACCAAAATCTAAACTTCACCAAACCACCTAACTTTCAATGCTGGGTTCACTGAAATGCTTCTTTCAGTCAGATAAGCACTTCAGAAGAACAAAATCTCAACATCTCAAAACCACTCAACGTTCGATGCTGGGTTCACTGAAGTGCTTATTTCAGTGAGATAAGCACTTCAGAAGACCAAAATCTAAACATCACCAAACCACTCAAATTTCGATGCTGGGTTCACTGAAGTGCTTATTTCAGTGAGATAAGCACTTCAGAAGACCAAAATCTCAACTTCACCAAACCACCCAACTTTCGATCCAGGATATACCCAAAGGCTAATTTCAGTGAGATAAGCACTTCAGAAGACAAAAATCTAAACTTCACCTAACCACTCAACTTTCGATGCTGGGATCACTGAAGTGCTAATTTCAGTGAGATAAGCACTTCAGAAGAGCAAAAACTCAACTTCACAAAACCGCTCAACTTTCGATGCTGGGCTCACTGCAGTGCTTATTTCAGTGAGATAAGCACTTCAGAATGCCAAAATCCCAACCTCACCAAACGACTCAACTTTTGATAGTGGTTTCACTGAAATGCTTCTTTCAGTCAGATAAGCAATTCAGAAGTCCAAAATCTCAACTTCACAAAACCAGCCAACTTTCGATACTGGATTTACCCAAATGCTTATTTCAGTGAGATAAGCACTTCAGAAGACCAAAATCTAAACTTCACCAAAACACCCAACTTTCAATGCTGGGTTCACTGAAGTGCTTATTTCAGTGAGATAAGCACTTCAGAAGATCAAAATCTAAACATCTCAAAACCATTCAACTTTCGATGCTGTGTTCACTGAAGTGCTTATTTCAGTGAGACAAGCACTTCAGAAGACCAAAATCTAAACTTCACCAAACCACCCAACTTTCAATGCTGGGTTCACTGAAGTGCTTATTTCAGTGAGATAAGCACTTCAGAAGACCAAAATCTCAACATCACAAAACCACTCAAATTTCGATGCTGGGTTCACTGAAGTGCTTATTTCAATGAAATAAGCACTTCACTTCGCCAAAATCCCAACCTCACCAAACGACTCAACTTTTGATGCTGGTTCCACTGAATTGCTTATTTCAGTGAGATAAGCACTTCAGAAGTCCAAAATCTAAACATCACTAACCGACTCAACTTTTGATGCTGATTTCACTGAAATGCTTCTTTCAGTTTGATAAGCACATCAGAAGGCCAAAATCTCAACTTCACCAAACCACCCAACTTTCGATCCAGGATTTACACAAATGCTTATTTCAGTGAGATAAGCACTTCAGAAGACTAAAATCTTAACTTCACCAAACCACTCAACTTTCGATGCTGGGATCACTGAAGTGCTTATTTCAGTGAGATAAGCACTTCAGAAGACCAAAATCTAAACTTCACCAAACCACCCAACTTTCAATGCTGGGTTCACTGAAGTGCTTATTTCAGTGAGATAAGCACTTCAGAAGACCAAAATCTCAACATCACCAAACCACTCAAATTTCGATGCTGGGCTCACTGCAGTGCTTATTTCAGTGAGATAAGCACTTCAGATTGCCAAAATCCCAACCTCACCAAACGACTCAACTTTCGATGCTGGGCTCACTGCAGTGCTTGTTTCAGTGAGATAAGCACTTCAGAATGCCAAAATCCCAACCTCACCAAACGACTCAACTTTTGATACTGGTTTCATGAAATGCTTCTTTCAGTCAGATAAGCACTTCAGAAGGCCAAAATCTCATCTTCACAAAACCAGCCAACTTTCGATACTGGATTTACCCAAATGCTTATTTCAGTGAGAGAAGCACTTCAGAAGACCAAAATCTAAACTTCACCAAACCACCCATGTTTCAATGCTGGGTTCACTGAAGTGCTTATTTCAGTGAGATAAGCACTTCAGAAGACCAAAATCTCAACATCTCAAAACCACTCAAATTTCGATGCTGTGTTCACTGAAGTGCTTATTTCAGTGAGATAAGCACTTCACTTCGCCAAAATCCCAACCTCACCAAACGACTCAACTTTTGATGCTGGTTCCACTGAATTGCTTATTTCAGTGAGATAAGCACTTCAGAAGACCAAAATCTCAACATCTCAAAAACACTCAAATTTCGATGCTGTGTTCACTGAAGTGCTTATTTCAGTGAGATAAGCACTTCACTTCGCCAAAATCCCAACCTCACCAAACGACTCAACTTTTGATGCTGGTTCCACTGAATTGCTTATTTCAGTGAGATAAGCACTTCAGAAGGCCAAAATCTAAACATCACTAAACGACTCAACTTTTGATACTGATTTCACTGAAATGCTTCTTTCAGTCAGATAAGCACATCAGAAGACCAAAATCTCAACTTCACCAAACCACGCAACTTTCGATCCAGGATTTACACAAATGCTTATTTCAGTGAGATAAGCACTTCAGAAGACTAAAATCTTAACTTCACCAAACCACTCAACTTTCGATGCTGGGATCACTGAAGTGCTTATTTCAGTGAGATAAGCACTTCAGAAGACCAAAATCTAAACATCACCAAAACACCCAACTTTCAATGCTGGGTTCACTGAAATGCTTCTTTCAGTCAGATAAGCACTTCAGAAGAACAAAATCTCAACATCTCAAAACCACTCAACTTTCGATGCTGGGTTCACTGAAGTGCTTATTTCAGTGAGATAAGCACTTCAGAAGACCAAAATCTCAACATCACCAAACCACCCAACTTTCGATCCAGGATATACCCAAAGGCTAATTTCAGTGAGATAAGCACTTCAGAAGACTAAAATCTAAACTTCACCAAACCACTCAACTTTCGATGCTGGGATGACTGAAGTGCTTATTTCAGTGAGATAAGCACTTCAGAAGACCAAAATCTAAACTTCACGAAACCACCTAACTTTCAATGCTGGGTTCACTGAAATGCTTCTTTCAGTCAGATAAGCACTTCAGAAGAACAAAATCTCAACATCTCAAAACCACTCAACGTTCGATGCTGGGTTCACTGAAGTGCTTATTTCAGTGAGATAAGCACTTCAGAAGACCAAAATCTAAACATCACCAAACCACTCAAATTTCGATGCTGGGTTCACTGAAGTGCTTATTTCAGTGAGATAAGCACTTCAAAAGACCAAAATCTCAACATCACAAAACCACTCAAATTTCGATGCTGGGTTCACTGAAGTGCTTATTTCAGTGAGATAAGCACTTCAGAAGACCAAAATCTAAACATCTCAAAACCACTCAAATTTCGATGCTGGGTTCACTGAAGTGCTTATTTCAGTGAGATAAGCACTTCACTTCGCCAAAATCTCAACATCTCAAAACGACTCAACTTTTGATGCTGGTTCCACTGAAGTGCTTATTTCAGTGAGATAAGCACTTCAGAAGGCCAAAATCTAAACATCAGTAAACGACTCAACTTTTGATACTGATTTCACTGAAATGCTTCTTTCAGTCAGATAAGCACATCAGAAGGCCAAAATCTCAACTTCACCAAACCACCCAACTTTCGATCCAGGATTTACACAAATGCTTATTTCAGTGAGATAAGCACTTCAGAAGACCAAAATCTAAACTTCACCAAACCACCTAACTTTCAATGCTGGGTTCACTGAAATGCTTCTTTCAGTCAGATAAGCACTTCAAAAGAACAAAATGTCAACATCTCAAAACCACTCAACGTTCGATGCTGGGTTCACTGAAGTGCTTATTTCAGTGAGATAAGCACTTCAGAAGACCAAAATCTCACAATAACCAAACCACTCAAATTTCGATGCTGGGTTCACTGAAGTGCTTATTTCAGTGAGATAAGCACTTCAGAAGACCAAAATCTCAACTTCACCAAACCACCTAACTTTCAATGCTGGGTTCACTGAAGTGCTTATTTCAGTGAGATAAGCACTTCAGAAGAGCAAAAACTCAACTTCACAAAACCACTCAACTTTCGATGCTGGGCTCACTGCAGTGCTTATTTCAGTGAGATAAGCACTTCAGAAGGCCAAAATCCCAACCTCACCAAACGACTCAACTTTTGATACTGGTTTCACTGAAATGCTTCTTTCAGTCAGATAAGCACTTCAGAAGGCCAAAATCTCAACTTCACAAAACCAGCCAACTTTCGATACTGGATTTACCCAAATGCTTATTTCAGTGAGATAAGCACTTCAGAAGACCAAAATCTAAACTTCACCAAACCACCCAACTTTCAATGCTGGGTTCACTGAAGTGCTTATTGCAGTGAGATAAGCACTTCAGAAGACCAAAATCTAAACATCTCAAAACCACTCAACTTTCGATGCTGTGTTCACTGAAGTGCTTATTTCATTGATATAAGCACTTCACTTCGCCAAAATCCCAACCTCACCAAACGACTCAACTTTTGATGCTGGTTCCACTGAATTGCTTATTTCAGTGAGATAAGCACTTCAGAAGGCCAAAATCTAAACATCATTAACCGAGTCAACTTTTGATGCTGAATTCACTGAAATGCTTCTTTCAGTCAGATAAGCACATCAGAAGGCCAAAATCTCAACTTCACCAAACCACCCAACTTTCGATCCAGGATTTACACAAATGCTTATTTCAGTGAGATAAGCACTTCAGAAGACTAAAATCTTAACTTCACCAATCCACTCAACTTTCGATGCTGGGATCACTGAAGTGCTTATTTCAGTGAGATAAGCACTTCAGAAGACCAAAATCTAAACTTCACCAAACCACCTAACTTTCAATGCTGGGTTCACTGAAATGCTTCTTTCAGTCAGATAAGCACTTCAGAAGAACAAAATCTCAACATCTCAAAACCACTCAACGTTCGATGCTGGGTTCACTGAAGTGCTTATTTCAGTGAGATAAGCACTTCAGAAGACCAAAATCTAAACATCACCAAACCACTCAAATTTCGATGCTGGGTTCACTGAAGTGCTTATTTCAGTGAGATAAGCACTTCAGAAGACCAAAATCTCAACTTCACCAAACCACCCAACTTTCGATCCAGGATATACACACAGGCTAATTTCAGTGAGATAAGCACTTCAGAAGACAAAAATCTAAACTTCACCAAACCACTCAACTTTCGATGCTGGGATCACTGAAGTGCTTATTTCAGTGAGATAAGCACTTCAGAAGAGCAAAAACTCAACTTCACAAAACCGCTCAACTTTCGATGCTGGGCTCACTGCAGTGCTTATTTCAGTGAGATAAGCACTTCAGAATGCCAAAATCCCAACCTCAAAAAACGACTCAACTTTTGATACTGGTTTCACTGAAATGCTTCTTTCAGTCAGATAAGCAATTCAGAAGTCCAAAATCTCAACTTCACAAAACCAGCCAACTTTCGATACTGGATTTACCCAAATGCTTATTTCAGTGAGATAAGCACTTCAGAAGACCAAAATATAAACTTCACCAAAACACCCAACTTTCAATGCTGGGTTCACTGAAGTGCTTCTTTCAGTGAGATAAGCACTTTCAGAAGATCAAAATCTAAACATCTCAAAACCATTCAACTTTCGATGCTGTGTTCACTGAAGTGCTTATTTCAGTGAGATAAGCACTTCAGAAGACCAAAATCTAAACTTCACCAAACCACCCAACTTTCAATGCTGGGTTCACTGAAGTGCTTATTTCAGTGAGATAAGCACTTCAAAAGACCAAAATCTCAACATCACAAAACCACTCAAATTTCGATGTTGGGTTCACTGAAGTGCTTATTTCATTGATATAAGCACTTCACTTCGCCAAAATCCCAACCTCACCAAACGACTCAACTTTTGATGCTGGTTCCACTGAATTGCTTATTTCAGTGAGATAAGCACTTCAGAAGGCCAAAATCTAAACATCATTAACCGAGTCAACTTTTGATGCTGATTTCACTGAAATGCTTCTTTCAGTTTGATAAGCACATCAGAAGGCCAAAATCTCAACTTCACCTAACCACCCAACTTTCGATCCAGGATTTACACAAATGCTTATTTCAGTGAGATAAGCACTTCAGAAGACTAAAATCTTAACTTCACCAAACCACTCAACTTTCGATGCTGGGATCACTGAAGTGCTTATTTCAGTGAGATAAGCACTTCAGAAGACCAAAATCTAAACTTTACCAAACCACCCAAATTTCGATGCTGGGTTCACTGAAATGCTTCTTTCAGTCAGATAAGCACTTCAGAAGAACAAAATCTCAACATCTCAAAACCACTCAACTTTCGATGCTGGGTTCAGTGAAGTGCTTCTTTCAGTGAGATAAGCACTTCAGAAGACCAAAATCTCACAATAACCAAACCACTCAAATTTCGATGCTGGGTTCACTGAAGTGCTTATTTCAGTGAGATAAGCACTTCAGAAGACCAAAATCTCAACTTCACCAAACCACCCAACTTTCAATGCTGGGTTCACTGAAGTGCTTATTTCAGTGAGATAAGCACTTCAGAAGAGCAAAAACTCAACTTCACAAATCCACTCAACTTTCGATGCTGGGCTCACTGCAGTGCTTATTTCAGTGAGATAAGCACTTCAGAAGGCCAAAATCTAAACATCACTAAACGACTCAACTTTTGATACTGATTTCACTGAAGTGCTTATTTCAGTGAGATAAGCACTTCAGAAGACCAAAATCTCAACATCACCAAACCACCCAACTTTCGATCCAGGATATACCCAAAGGCTAATTTCAGTGAGATAAGCACTTCAGAAGACCAAAATCTAAACTTCACCAAAACACCCAACTTTCAATGCTGGGTTCACTGAAGTGCTTATTTCAGTGAGATAAGCACTTCAGAAGATCAAAATCTAAACATCTCAAAACCATTCAACTTTCGATGCTGTGTTCACTGAAGTGCTTATTTCAGTGAGATAAGCACTTCAGAAGACCAAAATCTAAACTTCACCAAACCACCCAACTTTCAATGCTGGGTTCACTGAAGTGCTTATTTCAGTGAGATAAGCACTTCAGAAGACCAAAATCTCAACATCACAAAACCACTCAAATTTCGATGCTGGGTTCACTGAAGTGCTTATTTCATTGAAATAAGCACTTCACTTCGCCAAAATCCCAACCTCACCAAACGACTCAACTTTTGATGCTGGTTCCACTGAATTGCTTATTTCAGTGAGATAAGCACTTCAGAAGTCCAAAATCTAAACATCACTAACCGACTCAACTTTTGATGTGGATTTCACTGAAATGCTTCTTTCAGTTTGATAAGCACATCAGAAGGCCAAAATCTCAACTTCACCAAACCACCCAATTTTCGATCCAGGATTTACACAAATGCTTATTTCAGTGAGATAAGCACT
Source organism: Stegostoma tigrinum (assembly GCF_030684315.1). Lineage (NCBI taxonomy): Eukaryota > Metazoa > Chordata > Chondrichthyes > Orectolobiformes > Stegostomatidae > Stegostoma > Stegostoma tigrinum. Next base: position 1,310,805 of record NW_026728779.1, read on the forward strand.
TCAGAAGACTAAAATCTTAACTTCATCAAACCACTCAACTTTCGATGCTGGGATCACTGAAGTGCTTATTTCAGTGAGATAAGCACTTCAGAACACCAAAATCTAAACTTCACCAAACCACTCAACTTTCGATGCTGGGATCACTGAAGTGCTTATTTCAGTGAGATAAGCACTTCAGAAGAACAAAATCTCAACATCTCAAAACCACTCAACTTTCGATGCTGGGTGCACTGAAGTGCTTATTTCAGTGAGATAAGCACTTCAGAAGACCAAAATCTCAACATCACCAAACCACTCAAATTTCGATGCTGGGCTCACTGCAGTGCTTATTTCAGTGAGATAAGCACTTCAGATTGCCAAAATCCCAACCTCACCAAACGACTCAACTTTCGATGCTGGGCTCACTGCAGTGCTTGTTTCAGTGAGATAAGCACTTCAGAATGCCAAAATCCCAACCTCACCAAACGACTCAACTTTTGATACTGGTTTCATGAAATGCTTCTTTCAGTCAGATAAGCACTTCAGAAGGCCAAAATCTCATCTTCACAAAACCAGCCAACTTTCGATACTGGATTTACCCAAATGCTTATTTCAGTGAGAGAAGCACTTCAGAAGACCAAAATCTAAACTTCACCAAACCACCCATGTTTCAATGCTGGGTTCACTGAAGTGCTTATTTCAGTGAGATAAGCACTTCAGAAGACCAAAATCTCAACATCTCAAAACCACTCAAATTTCGATGCTGTGTTCACTGAAGTGCTTATTTCAGTGAGATAAGCACTTCACTTCGCCAAAATCCCAACCTCACCAAACGACTCAACTTTTGATGCTGGTTCCACTGAATTGCTTATTTCAGTGAGATAAGCACTTCAGAAGACCAAAATCTCAACATCTCAAAAACACTCAAATTTCGATGCTGTGTTCACTGAAGTGCTTATTTCAGTGAGATAAGCACTTCACTTCGCCAAAATCCCAACCTCACCAAACGACTCAACTTTTGATGCTGGTTCCACTGAATTGCTTATTTCAGTGAGATAAGCACTTCAGAAGGCCAAAATCTAAACATCACTAAACGACTCAACTTTTGATACTGATTTCACTGAAATGCTTCTTTCAGTCAGATAAGCACATCAGAAGACCAAAATCTCAACTTCACCAAACCACGCAACTTTCGATCCAGGATTTACACAAATGCTTATTTCAGTGAGATAAGCACTTCAGAAGACTAAAATCTTAACTTCACCAAACCACTCAACTTTCGATGCTGGGATCACTGAAGTGCTTATTTCAGTGAGATAAGCACTTCAGAAGACCAAAATCTAAACATCACCAAAACACCCAACTTTCAATGCTGGGTTCACTGAAATGCTTCTTTCAGTCAGATAAGCACTTCAGAACACCAAAATCTAAACTTCACCAAACCACTCAACTTTCGATGCTGGGATCACTGAAGTGCTTATTTCAGTGAGATAAGCACTTCAGAAGAACAAAATCTCAACATCTCAAAACCACTCAACTTTCGATGCTGGGTGCACTGAAGTGCTTATTTCAGTGAGATAAGCACTTCAGAAGACCAAAATCTCAACATCACCAAACCACTCAAATTTCGATGCTGGGCTCACTGCAGTGCTTATTTCAGTGAGATAAGCACTTCAGATTGCCAAAATCCCAACCTCACCAAACGACTCAACTTTCGATGCTGGGCTCACTGCAGTGCTTGTTTCAGTGAGATAAGCACTTCAGAATGCCAAAATCCCAACCTCACCAAACGACTCAACTTTTGATACTGGTTTCATGAAATGCTTCTTTCAGTCAGATAAGCACTTCAGAAGGCCAAAATCTCATCTTCACAAAACCAGCCAACTTTCGATACTGGATTTACCCAAATGCTTATTTCAGTGAGAGAAGCACTTCAGAAGACCAAAATCTAAACTTCACCAAACCACCCATGTTTCAATGCTGGGTTCACTGAAGTGCTTATTTCAGTGAGATAAGCACTTCAGAAGACCAAAATCTCAACATCTCAAAACCACTCAAATTTCGATGCTGTGTTCACTGAAGTGCTTATTTCAGTGAGATAAGCACTTCACTTCGCCAAAATCCCAACCTCACCAAACGACTCAACTTTTGATGCTGGTTCCACTGAATTGCTTATTTCAGTGAGATAAGCACTTCAGAAGACCAAAATCTCAACATCTCAAAAACACTCAAATTTCGATGCTGTGTTCACTGAAGTGCTTATTTCAGTGAGATAAGCACTTCACTTCGCCAAAATCCCAACCTCACCAAACGACTCAACTTTTGATGCTGGTTCCACTGAATTGCTTATTTCAGTGAGATAAGCACTTCAGAAGGCCAAAATCTAAACATCACTAAACGACTCAACTTTTGATACTGATTTCACTGAAATGCTTCTTTCAGTCAGATAAGCACATCAGAAGACCAAAATCTCAACTTCACCAAACCACCCAACTTTCGATCCAGGATTTACACAAATGCTTATTTCAGTGAGATAAGCACTTCAGAAGACTAAAATCTTAACTTCACCAAACCACTCAACTTTCGATGCTGGGATCACTGAAGTGCTTATTTCAGTGAGATAAGCACTTCAGAAGACCAAAATCTAAACATCACCAAAACACCTAACTTTCAATGCTGGGTTCACTGAAATGCTTCTTTCAGTCAGATAAGCACTTCAGAAGAACAAAATCTCAACATCTCAAAACCACTCAACTTTCGATGCTGGGTTCACTGAAGTGCTTATTTCAGTGAGATAAGCACTTCAGAAGACCAAAATCTCAACATCACCAAACCACCCAACTTTCGATCCAGGATATACCCAAAGGCTAATTTCAGTGAGATAAGCACTTCAGAAGACAAAAATCTAAACTTCACCAAACCACTCAACTTTCGATGCTGGGATGACTGAAGTGCTTATTTCAGTGAGATAAGCACTTCAGAAGACCAAAATCTAAACTTCACCAAACCACCTAACTTTCAATGCTGGGTTCACTGAAATGCTTCTTTCAGTCAGATAAGCACTTCAGAAGAACAAAATCTCAACATCTCAAAACCACTCAACGTTCGATGCTGGGTTCACTGAAGTGCTTATTTCAGTGAGATAAGCACTTCAGAAGACCAAAATCTAAACATCACCAAACCACTCAAATTTCGATGCTGGGTTCACTGAAGTGCTTATTTCAGTGAGATAAGCACTTCAGAAGACCAAAATCTCAACTTCACCAAACCACCCAACTTTCGATCCAGGATATACCCAAAGGCTAATTTCAGTGAGATAAGCACTTCAGAAGACAAAAATCTAAACTTCACCTAACCACTCAACTTTCGATGCTGGGATCACTGAAGTGCTAATTTCAGTGAGATAAGCACTTCAGAAGAGCAAAAACTCAACTTCACAAAACCGCTCAACTTTCGATGCTGGGCTCACTGCAGTGCTTATTTCAGTGAGATAAGCACTTCAGAATGCCAAAATCCCAACCTCACCAAACGACTCAACTTTTGATAGTGGTTTCACTGAAATGCTTCTTTCAGTCAGATAAGCAATTCAGAAGTCCAAAATCTCAACTTCACAAAACCAGCCAACTTTCGATACTGGATTTACCCAAATGCTTATTTCAGTGAGATAAGCACTTCAGAAGACCAAAATCTAAACTTCACCAAAACACCCAACTTTCAATGCTGGGTTCACTGAAGTGCTTATTTCAGTGAGATAAGCACTTCAGAAGATCAAAATCTAAACATCTCAAAACCATTCAACTTTCGATGCTGTGTTCACTGAAGTGCTTATTTCAGTGAGACAAGCACTTCAGAAGACCAAAATCTAAACTTCACCAAACCACCCAACTTTCAATGCTGGGTTCACTGAAGTGCTTATTTCAGTGACATAAGCACTTCAGAAGACCAAAATCTCAACATCACAAAACCACTCAAATTTCGATGCTGGGTTCACTGAAGTGCTTATTTCAATGAAATAAGCACTTCACTTCGCCAAAATCCCAACCTCACCAAACGACTCAACTTTTGATGCTGGTTCCACTGAATTGCTTATTTCAGTGAGATAAGCACTTCAGAAGTCCAAAATCTAAACATCACTAACCGACTCAACTTTTGATGCTGATTTCACTGAAATGCTTCTTTCAGTTTGATAAGCACATCAGAAGGCCAAAATCTCAACTTCACCAAACCACCCAACTTTCGATCCAGGATTTACACAAATGCTTATTTCAGTGAGATAAGCACTTCAGAAGACTAAAATCTTAACTTCACCAAACCACTCAACTTTCGATGCTGGGATCACTGAAGTGCTTATTTCAGTGAGATAAGCACTTCAGAAGACCAAAATCTCAACTTCACCAAACCACCCAACTTTCAATGCTGGGTTCACTGAAGTGCTTATTTCAGTGAGATAAGCACTTCAGAACACCAAAATCTAAACTTCACCAAACCACTCAACTTTCGATGCTGGGATCACTGAAGTGCTTATTTCAGTGAGATAAGCACTTCAGAAGAACAAAATCTCAACATCTCAAAACCACTCAACTTTCGATGCTGGGTGCACTGAAGTGCTTATTTCAGTGAGATAAGCACTTCAGAAGACCAAAATCTCAACATCACCAAACCACTCAAATTTCGATGCTGGGCTCACTGCAGTGCTTATTTCAGTGAGATAAGCACTTCAGATTGCCAAAATCCCAACCTCACCAAACGACTCAACTTTCGATGCTGGGCTCACTGCAGTGCTTGTTTCAGTGAGATAAGCACTTCAGAATGCCAAAATCCCAACCTCACCAAACGACTCAACTTTTGATACTGGTTTCATGAAATGCTTCTTTCAGTCAGATAAGCACTTCAGAAGGCCAAAATCTCATCTTCACAAAACCAGCCAACTTTCGATACTGGATTTACCCAAATGCTTATTTCAGTGAGAGAAGCACTTCAGAAGACCAAAATCTAAACTTCACCAAACCACCCATGTTTCAATGCTGGGTTCACTGAAGTGCTTATTTCAGTGAGATAAGCACTTCAGAAGACCAAAATCTCAACATCTCAAAACCACTCAAATTTCGATGCTGTGTTCACTGAAGTGCTTATTTCAGTGAGATAAGCACTTCACTTCGCCAAAATCCCAACCTCACCAAACGACTCAACTTTTGATGCTGGTTCCACTGAATTGCTTATTTCAGTGAGATAAGCACTTCAGAAGACCAAAATCTCAACATCTCAAAAACACTCAAATTTCGATGCTGTGTTCACTGAAGTGCTTATTTCAGTGAGATAAGCACTTCACTTCGCCAAAATCCCAACCTCACCAAACGACTCAACTTTTGATGCTGGTTCCACTGAATTGCTTATTTCAGTGAGATAAGCACTTCAGAAGGCCAAAATCTAAACATCACTAAACGACTCAACTTTTGATACTGATTTCACTGAAATGCTTCTTTCAGTCAGATAAGCACATCAGAAGACCAAAATCTCAACTTCACCAAACCACGCAACTTTCGATCCAGGATTTACACAAATGCTTATTTCAGTGAGATAAGCACTTCAGAAGACTAAAATCTTAACTTCACCAAACCACTCAACTTTCGATGCTGGGATCACTGAAGTGCTTATTTCAGTGAGATAAGCACTTCAGAAGACCAAAATCTAAACATCACCAAAACACCCAACTTTCAATGCTGGGTTCACTGAAATGCTTCTTTCAGTCAGATAAGCACTTCAGAACACCAAAATCTAAACTTCACCAAACCACTCAACTTTCGATGCTGGGATCACTGAAGTGCTTATTTCAGTGAGATAAGCACTTCAGAAGAACAAAATCTCAACATCTCAAAACCACTCAACTTTCGATGCTGGGTGCACTGAAGTGCTTATTTCAGTGAGATAAGCACTTCAGAAGACCAAAATCTCAACATCACCAAACCACTCAAATTTCGATGCTGGGCTCACTGCAGTGCTTATTTCAGTGAGATAAGCACTTCAGATTGCCAAAATCCCAACCTCACCAAACGACTCAACTTTCGATGCTGGGCTCACTGCAGTGCTTGTTTCAGTGAGATAAGCACTTCAGAATGCCAAAATCCCAACCTCACCAAACGACTCAACTTTTGATACTGGTTTCATGAAATGCTTCTTTCAGTCAGATAAGCACTTCAGAAGGCCAAAATCTCATCTTCACAAAACCAGCCAACTTTCGATACTGGATTTACCCAAATGCTTATTTCAGTGAGAGAAGCACTTCAGAAGACCAAAATCTAAACTTCACCAAACCACCCATGTTTCAATGCTGGGTTCACTGAAGTGCTTATTTCAGTGAGATAAGCACTTCAGAAGACCAAAATCTCAACATCTCAAAACCACTCAAATTTCGATGCTGTGTTCACTGAAGTGCTTATTTCAGTGAGATAAGCACTTCACTTCGCCAAAATCCCAACCTCACCAAACGACTCAACTTTTGATGCTGGTTCCACTGAATTGCTTATTTCAGTGAGATAAGCACTTCAGAAGACCAAAATCTCAACATCTCAAAAACACTCAAATTTCGATGCTGTGTTCACTGAAGTGCTTATTTCAGTGAGATAAGCACTTCACTTCGCCAAAATCCCAACCTCACCAAACGACTCAACTTTTGATGCTGGTTCCACTGAATTGCTTATTTCAGTGAGATAAGCACTTCAGAAGGCCAAAATCTAAACATCACTAAACGACTCAACTTTTGATACTGATTTCACTGAAATGCTTCTTTCAGTCAGATAAGCACATCAGAAGACCAAAATCTCAACTTCACCAAACCACCCAACTTTCGATCCAGGATTTACACAAATGCTTATTTCAGTGAGATAAGCACTTCAGAAGACTAAAATCTTAACTTCACCAAACCACTCAACTTTCGATGCTGGGATCACTGAAGTGCTTATTTCAGTGAGATAAGCACTTCAGAAGACCAAAATCTAAACATCACCAAAACACCTAACTTTCAATGCTGGGTTCACTGAAATGCTTCTTTCAGTCAGATAAGCACTTCAGAAGAACAAAATCTCAACATCTCAAAACCACTCAACTTTCGATGCTGGGTTCACTGAAGTGCTTATTTCAGTGAGATAAGCACTTCAGAAGACCAAAATCTCAACATCACCAAACCACCCAACTTTCGATCCAGGATATACCCAAAGGCTAATTTCAGTGAGATAAGCACTTCAGAAGACAAAAATCTAAACTTCACCAAACCACTCAACTTTCGATGCTGGGATGACTGAAGTGCTTATTTCAGTGAGATAAGCACTTCAGAAGACCAAAATCTAAACTTCACCAAACCACCTAACTTTCAATGCTGGGTTCACTGAAATGCTTCTTTCAGTCAGATAAGCACTTCAGAAGAACAAAATCTCAACATCTCAAAACCACTCAACGTTCGATGCTGGGTTCACTGAAGTGCTTATTTCAGTGAGATAAGCACTTCAGAAGACCAAAATCTAAACATCACCAAACCACTCAAATTTCGATGCTGGGTTCACTGAAGTGCTTATTTCAGTGAGATAAGCACTTCAGAAGACCAAAATCTCAACTTCACCAAACCACCCAACTTTCGATCCAGGATATACCCAAAGGCTAATTTCAGTGAGATAAGCACTTCAGAAGACAAAAATCTAAACTTCACCTAACCACTCAACTTTCGATGCTGGGATCACTGAAGTGCTAATTTCAGTGAGATAAGCACTTCAGAAGAGCAAAAACTCAACTTCACAAAACCGCTCAACTTTCGATGCTGGGCTCACTGCAGTGCTTATTTCAGTGAGATAAGCACTTCAGAATGCCAAAATCCCAACCTCACCAAACGACTCAACTTTTGATAGTGGTTTCACTGAAATGCTTCTTTCAGTCAGATAAGCAATTCAGAAGTCCAAAATCTCAACTTCACAAAACCAGCCAACTTTCGATACTGGATTTACCCAAATGCTTATTTCAGTGAGATAAGCACTTCAGAAGACCAAAATCTAAACTTCACCAAAACACCCAACTTTCAATGCTGGGTTCACTGAAGTGCTTATTTCAGTGAGATAAGCACTTCAGAAGATCAAAATCTAAACATCTCAAAACCATTCAACTTTCGATGCTGTGTTCACTGAAGTGCTTATTTCAGTGAGACAAGCACTTCAGAAGACCAAAATCTAAACTTCACCAAACCACCCAACTTTCAATGCTGGGTTCACTGAAGTGCTTATTTCAGTGACATAAGCACTTCAGAAGACCAAAATCTCAACATCACAAAACCACTCAAATTTCGATGCTGGGTTCACTGAAGTGCTTATTTCAATGAAATAAGCACTTCACTTCGCCAAAATCCCAACCTCACCAAACGACTCAACTTTTGATGCTGGTTCCACTGAATTGCTTATTTCAGTGAGATAAGCACTTCAGAAGTCCAAAATCTAAACATCACTAACCGACTCAACTTTTGATGCTGATTTCACTGAAATGCTTCTTTCAGTTTGATAAGCACATCAGAAGGCCAAAATCTCAACTTCACCAAACCACCCAACTTTCGATCCAGGATTTACACAAATGCTTATTTCAGTGAGATAAGCACTTCAGAAGACTAAAATCTTAACTTCACCAAACCACTCAACTTTCGATGCTGGGATCACTGAAGTGCTTATTTCAGTGAGATAAGCACTTCAGAAGACCAAAATCTCAACTTCACCAAACCACCCAACTTTCAATGCTGGGTTCACTGAAGTGCTTATTTCAGTGAGATAAGCACTTCAGAAGACCAAAATCTCAACATCACCAAACCACTCAAATTTCGATGCTGGGCTCACTGCAGTGCTTATTTCAGTGAGATAAGCACTTCAGATTGCCAAAATCCCAACCTCACCAAACGACTCAACTTTCGATGCTGGGCTCACTGCAGTGCTTGTTTCAGTGAGATAAGCACTTCAGAATGCCAAAATCCCAACCTCACCAAACGACTCAACTTTTGATACTGGTTTCATGAAATGCTTCTTTCAGTCAGATAAGCACTTCAGAAGGCCAAAATCTCATCTTCACAAAACCAGCCAACTTTCGATACTGGATTTACCCAAATGCTTATTTCAGTGAGAGAAGCACTTCAGAAGACCAAAATCTAAACTTCACCAAACCACCCATGTTTCAATGCTGGGTTCACTGAAGTGCTTATTTCAGTGAGATAAGCACTTCAGAAGACCAAAATCTCAACATCTCAAAACCACTCAAATTTCGATGCTGTGTTCACTGAAGTGCTTATTTCAGTGAGATAAGCACTTCACTTCGCCAAAATCCCAACCTCACCAAACGACTCAACTTTTGATGCTGGTTCCACTGAATTGCTTATTTCAGTGAGATAAGCACTTCAGAAGACCAAAATCTCAACATCTCAAAAACACTCAAATTTCGATGCTGTGTTCACTGAAGTGCTTATTTCAGTGAGATAAGCACTTCACTTCGCCAAAATCCCAACCTCACCAAACGACTCAACTTTTGATGCTGGTTCCACTGAATTGCTTATTTCAGTGAGATAAGCACTTCAGAAGGCCAAAATCTAAACATCACTAAACGACTCAACTTTTGATACTGATTTCACTGAAATGCTTCTTTCAGTCAGATAAGCACATCAGAAGACCAAAATCTCAACTTCACCAAACCACCCAACTTTCGATCCAGGATTTACACAAATGCTTATTTCAGTGAGATAAGCACTTCAGAAGACTAAAATCTTAACTTCACCAAACCACTCAACTTTCGATGCTGGGATCACTGAAGTGCTTATTTCAGTGAGATAAGCACTTCAGAAGACCAAAATCTAAACATCACCAAAACACCCAACTTTCAATGCTGGGTTCACTGAAATGCTTCTTTCAGTCAGATAAGCACTTCAGAAGAACAAAATCTCAACATCTCAAAACCACTCAACTTTCGATGCTGGGTTCACTGAAGTGCTTATTTCAGTGAGATAAGCACTTCAGAAGACCAAAATCTCAACATCACCAAACCACCCAACTTTCGATCCAGGATATACCCAAAGGCTAATTTCAGTGAGATAAGCACTTCAGAAGACTAAAATCTAAACTTCACCAAACCACTCAACTTTCGATGCTGGGATGACTGAAGTGCTTATTTCAGTGAGATAAGCACTTCAGAAGACCAAAATCTAAACTTCACGAAACCACCTAACTTTCAATGCTGGGTTCACTGAAATGCTTCTTTCAGTCAGATAAGCACTTCAGAAGAACAAAATCTCAACATCTCAAAACCACTCAACGTTCGATGCTGGGTTCACTGAAGTGCTTATTTCAGTGAGATAAGCACTTCAGAAGACCAAAATCTAAACATCACCAAACCACTCAAATTTCGATGCTGGGTTCACTGAAGTGCTTATTTCAGTGAGATAAGCACTTCAAAAGACCAAAATCTCAACATCACAAAACCACTCAAATTTCGATGCTGGGTTCACTGAAGTGCTTATTTCAGTGAGATAAGCACTTCAGAAGACCAAAATCTAAACATCTCAAAACCACTCAAATTTCGATGCTGGGTTCACTGAAGTGCTTATTTCAGTGAGATAAGCACTTCACTTCGCCAAAATCTCAACATCTCAAAACGACTCAACTTTTGATGCTGGTTCCACTGAAGTGCTTATTTCAGTGAGATAAGCACTTCAGAAGGCCAAAATCTAAACATCAGTAAACGACTCAACTTTTGATACTGATTTCACTGAAATGCTTCTTTCAGTCAGATAAGCACATCAGAAGGCCAAAATCTCAACTTCACCAAACCACCCAACTTTCGATCCAGGATTTACACAAATGCTTATTTCAGTGAGATAAGCACTTCAGAAGACCAAAATCTAAACTTCACCAAACCACCTAACTTTCAATGCTGGGTTCACTGAAATGCTTCTTTCAGTCAGATAAGCACTTCAAAAGAACAAAATGTCAACATCTCAAAACCACTCAACGTTCGATGCTGGGTTCACTGAATTGCTTATTTCAGTGAGATAAGCACTTCAGAAGACCAAAATCTCACAATAACCAAACCACTCAAATTTCGATGCTGGGTTCACTGAAGTGCTTATTTCAGTGAGATAAGCACTTCAGAAGACCAAAATCTCAACTTCACCAAACCACCTAACTTTCAATGCTGGGTTCACTGAAGTGCTTATTTCAGTGAGATAAGCACTTCAGAAGAGCAAAAACTCAACTTCACAAAACCACTCAACTTTCGATGCTGGGCTCACTGCAGTGCTTATTTCAGTGAGATAAGCACTTCAGAAGGCCAAAATCCCAACCTCACCAAACGACTCAACTTTTGATACTGGTTTCACTGAAATGCTTCTTTCAGTCAGATAAGCACTTCAGAAGGCCAAAATCTCAACTTCACAAAACCAGCCAACTTTCGATACTGGATTTACCCAAATGCTTATTTCAGTGAGATAAGCACTTCAGAAGACCAAAATCTAAACTTCACCAAACCACCCAACTTTCAATGCTGGGTTCACTGAAGTGCTTATTGCAGTGAGATAAGCACTTCAGAAGACCAAAATCTAAACATCTCAAAACCACTCAACTTTCGATGCTGTGTTCACTGAAGTGCTTATTTCATTGATATAAGCACTTCACTTCGCCAAAATCCCAACCTCACCAAACGACTCAACTTTTGATGCTGGTTCCACTGAATTGCTTATTTCAGTGAGATAAGCACTTCAGAAGGCCAAAATCTAAACATCATTAACCGAGTCAACTTTTGATGCTGAATTCACTGAAATGCTTCTTTCAGTCAGATAAGCACATCAGAAGGCCAAAATCTCAACTTCACCAAACCACCCAACTTTCGATCCAGGATTTACACAAATGCTTATTTCAGTGAGATAAGCACTTCAGAAGACTAAAATCTTAACTTCACCAAACCACTCAACTTTCGATGGTGGGATCACTGAAGTGCTTATTTCAGTGAGATAAGCACTTCAGAAGACCAAAATCTAAACTTCACCAAACCACCTAACTTTCAATGCTGGGTTCACTGAAATGCTTCTTTCAGTCAGATAAGCACTTCAGAAGAACAAAATCTCAACATCTCAAAACCACTCAACGTTCGATGCTGGGTTCACTGAAGTGCTTATTTCAGTGAGATAAGCACTTCAGAAGACCAAAATCTAAACATCACCAAACCACTCAAATTTCGATGCTGGGTTCACTGAAGTGCTTATTTCAGTGAGATAAGCACTTCAGAAGACCAAAATCTCAACTTCACCAAACCACCCAACTTTCGATCCAGGATATACCCACAGGCTAATTTCAGTGAGATAAGCACTTCAGAAGACAAAAATCTAAACTTCACCAAACCACTCAACTTTCGATGCTGGGATCACTGAAGTGCTTATTTCAGTGAGATAAGCACTTCAGAAGAGCAAAAACTCAACTTCACAAAACCGCTCAACTTTCGATGCTGGGCTCACTGCAGTGCTTATTTCAGTGAGATAAGCACTTCAGAATGCCAAAATCCCAACCTCAAAAAACGACTCAACTTTTGATACTGGTTTCACTGAAATGCTTCTTTCAGTCAGATAAGCAATTCAGAAGTCCAAAATCTCAACTTCACAAAACCAGCCAACTTTCGATACTGGATTTACCCAAATGCTTATTTCAGTGAGATAAGCACTTCAGAAGACCAAAATATAAACTTCACCAAAACACCCAACTTTCAATGCTGGGTTCACTGAAGTGCTTCTTTCAGTGAGATAAGCACTTTCAGAAGATCAAAATCTAAACATCTCAAAACCATTCAACTTTCGATGCTGTGTTCACTGAAGTGCTTATTTCAGTGAGATAAGCACTTCAGAAGACCAAAATCTAAACTTCACCAAACCACCCAACGTTCAATGCTGGGTTCACTGAAGTGCTTATTTCAGTGAGATAAGCACTTCAAAAGACCAAAATCTCAACATCACAAAACCACTCAAATTTCGATGTTGGGTTCACTGAAGTGCTTATTTCATTGATATAAGCACTTCACTTCGCCAAAATCCCAACCTCACCAAACGACTCAACTTTTGATGCTGGTTCCACTGAATTGCTTATTTCAGTGAGATAAGCACTTCAGAAGGCCAAAATCTAAACATCATTAACCGAGTCAACTTTTGATGCTGATTTCACTGAAATGCTTCTTTCAGTTTGATAAGCACATCAGAAGGCCAAAATCTCAACTTCACCTAACCACCCAACTTTCGATCCAGGATTTACACAAATGCTTATTTCAGTGAGATAAGCACTTCAGAAGACTAAAATCTTAACTTCACCAAACCACTCAACTTTCGATGCTGGGATCACTGAAGTGCTTATTTCAGTGAGATAAGCACTTCAGAAGACCAAAATCTAAACTTTACCAAACCACCCAAATTTCGATGCTGGGTTCACTGAAATGCTTCTTTCAGTCAGATAAGCACTTCAGAAGAACAAAATCTCAACATCTCAAAACCACTCAACTTTCGATGCTGGGTTCAGTGAAGTGCTTCTTTCAGTGAGATAAGCACTTCAGAAGACCAAAATCTCACAATAACCAAACCACTCAAATTTCGATGCTGGGTTCACTGAAGTGCTTATTTCAGTGAGATAAGCACTTCAGAAGACCAAAATCTCAACTTCACCAAACCACCCAACTTTCAATGCTGGGTTCACTGAAGTGCTTATTTCAGTGAGATAAGCACTTCAGAAGAGCAAAAACTCAACTTCACAAATCCACTCAACTTTCGATGCTGGGCTCACTGCAGTGCTTATTTCAGTGAGATAAGCACTTCAGAAGGCCAAAATCTAAACATCACTAAACGACTCAACTTTTGATACTGATTTCACTGAAGTGCTTATTTCAGTGAGATAAGCACTTCAGAAGACCAAAATCTCAACATCACCAAACCACCCAACTTTCGATCCAGGATATACCCAAAGGCTAATTTCAGTGAGATAAGCACTTCAGAAGACCAAAATCTAAACTTCACCAAAACACCCAACTTTCAATGCTGGGTTCACTGAAGTGCTTATTTCAGTGAGATAAGCACTTCAGAAGATCAAAATCTAAACATCTCAAAACCATTCAACTTTCGATGCTGTGTTCACTGAAGTGCTTATTTCAGTGAGATAAGCACTTCAGAAGACCAAAATCTAAACTTCACCAAACCACCCAACTTTCAATGCTGGGTTCACTGAAGTGCTTATTTCAGTGAGATAAGCACTTCAGAAGACCAAAATCTCAACATCACAAAACCACTCAAATTTCGATGCTGGGTTCACTGAAGTGCTTATTTCATTGAAATAAGCACTTCACTTCGCCAAAATCCCAACCTCACCAAACGACTCAACTTTTGATGCTGGTTCCACTGAATTGCTTATTTCAGTGAGATAAGCACTTCAGAAGTCCAAAATCTAAACATCACTAACCGACTCAACTTTTGATGTGGATTTCACTGAAATGCTTCTTTCAGTTTGATAAGCACATCAGAAGGCCAAAATCTCAACTTCACCAAACCACCCAATTTTCGATCCAGGATTTACACAAATGCTTATTTCAGTGAGATAAGCACTTCAGAAGACTAAAATCTTAACTTCATCAAACCACTCAACTTTCGATGCTGGGATCACTGAAGTGCTTATTTCAGTGAGATAAGCACTTCAGAACACCAAAATCTAAACTTCACCAAACCACTCAACTTTCGATGCTGGGATCACTGAAGTGCTTATTTCAGTGAGATAAGCACTTCAGAAGAACAAAATCTCAACATCTCAAAACCACTCAACTTTCGATGCTGGGTGCACTGAAGTGCTTATTTCAGTGAGATAAGCACTTCAGAAGACCAAAATCTCAACATCACCAAACCACTCAAATTTCGATGCTGGGCTCACTGCAGTGCTTATTTCAGTGAGATAAGCACTTCAGATTGCCAAAATCCCAACCTCACCAAACGACTCAACTTTCGATGCTGGGCTCACTGCAGTGCTTGTTTCAGTGAGATAAGCACTTCAGAATGCCAAAATCCCAACCTCACCAAACGACTCAACTTTTGATACTGGTTTCATGAAATGCTTCTTTCAGTCAGATAAGCACTTCAGAAGGCCAAAATCTCATCTTCACAAAACCAGCCAACTTTCGATACTGGATTTACCCAAATGCTTATTTCAGTGAGAGAAGCACTTCAGAAGACCAAAATCTAAACTTCACCAAACCACCCATGTTTCAATGCTGGGTTCACTGAAGTGCTTATTTCAGTGAGATAAGCACTTCAGAAGACCAAAATCTCAACATCTCAAAACCACTCAAATTTCGATGCTGTGTTCACTGAAGTGCTTATTTCAGTGAGATAAGCACTTCACTTCGCCAAAATCCCAACCTCACCAAACGACTCAACTTTTGATGCTGGTTCCACTGAATTGCTTATTTCAGTGAGATAAGCACTTCAGAAGACCAAAATCTCAACATCTCAAAAACACTCAAATTTCGATGCTGTGTTCACTGAAGTGCTTATTTCAGTGAGATAAGCACTTCACTTCGCCAAAATCCCAACCTCACCAAACGACTCAACTTTTGATGCTGGTTCCACTGAATTGCTTATTTCAGTGAGATAAGCACTTCAGAAGGCCAAAATCTAAACATCACTAAACGACTCAACTTTTGATACTGATTTCACTGAAATGCTTCTTTCAGTCAGATAAGCACATCAGAAGACCAAAATCTCAACTTCACCAAACCACCCAACTTTCGATCCAGGATTTACACAAATGCTTATTTCAGTGAGATAAGCACTTCAGAAGACTAAAATCTTAACTTCACCAAACCACTCAACTTTCGATGCTGGGATCACTGAAGTGCTTATTTCAGTGAGATAAGCACTTCAGAAGACCAAAATCTAAACATCACCAAAACACCCAACTTTCAATGCTGGGTTCACTGAAATGCTTCTTTCAGTCAGATAAGCACTTCAGAACACCAAAATCTAAACTTCACCAAACCACTCAACTTTCGATGCTGGGATCACTGAAGTGCTTATTTCAGTGAGATAAGCACTTCAGAAGAACAAAATCTCAACATCTCAAAACCACTCAACTTTCGATGCTGGGTGCACTGAAGTGCTTATTTCAGTGAGATAAGCACTTCAGAAGACCAAAATCTCAACATCACCAAACCACTCAAATTTCGATGCTGGGCTCACTGCAGTGCTTATTTCAGTGAGATAAGCACTTCAGATTGCCAAAATCCCAACCTCACCAAACGACTCAACTTTCGATGCTGGGCTCACTGCAGTGCTTGTTTCAGTGAGATAAGCACTTCAGAATGCCAAAATCCCAACCTCACCAAACGACTCAACTTTTGATACTGGTTTCATGAAATGCTTCTTTCAGTCAGATAAGCACTTCAGAAGGCCAAAATCTCATCTTCACAAAACCAGCCAACTTTCGATACTGGATTTACCCAAATGCTTATTTCAGTGAGAGAAGCACTTCAGAAGACCAAAATCTAAACTTCACCAAACCACCCATGTTTCAATGCTGGGTTCACTGAAGTGCTTATTTCAGTGAGATAAGCACTTCAGAAGACCAAAATCTCAACATCTCAAAACCACTCAAATTTCGATGCTGTGTTCACTGAAGTGCTTATTTCAGTGAGATAAGCACTTCACTTCGCCAAAATCCCAACCTCACCAAACGACTCAACTTTTGATGCTGGTTCCACTGAATTGCTTATTTCAGTGAGATAAGCACTTCAGAAGACCAAAATCTCAACATCTCAAAAACACTCAAATTTCGATGCTGTGTTCACTGAAGTGCTTATTTCAGTGAGATAAGCACTTCACTTCGCCAAAATCCCAACCTCACCAAACGACTCAACTTTTGATGCTGGTTCCACTGAATTGCTTATTTCAGTGAGATAAGCACTTCAGAAGGCCAAAATCTAAACATCACTAAACGACTCAACTTTTGATACTGATTTCACTGAAATGCTTCTTTCAGTCAGATAAGCACATCAGAAGACCAAAATCTCAACTTCACCAAACCACCCAACTTTCGATCCAGGATTTACACAAATGCTTATTTCAGTGAGATAAGCACTTCAGAAGACTAAAATCTTAACTTCACCAAACCACTCAACTTTCGATGCTGGGATCACTGAAGTGCTTATTTCAGTGAGATAAGCACTTCAGAAGACCAAAATCTAAACATCACCAAAACACCCAACTTTCAATGCTGGGTTCACTGAAATGCTTCTTTCAGTCAGATAAGCACTTCAGAAGAACAAAATCTCAACATCTCAAAACCACTCAACTTTCGATGCTGGGTTCACTGAAGTGCTTATTTCAGTGAGATAAGCACTTCAGAAGACCAAAATCTCAACATCACCAAACCACCCAACTTTCGATCCAGGATATACCCAAAGGCTAATTTCAGTGAGATAAGCACTTCAGAAGACAAAAATCTAAACTTCACCAAACCACTCAACTTTCGATGCTGGGATGACTGAAGTGCTTATTTCAGTGAGATAAGCACTTCAGAAGACCAAAATCTAAACTTCACCAAACCACCTAACTTTCAATGCTGGGTTCACTGAAATGCTTCTTTCAGTCAGATAAGCACTTCAGAAGAACAAAATCTCAACATCTCAAAACCACTCAACGTTCGATGCTGGGTTCACTGAAGTGCTTATTTCAGTGAGATAAGCACTTCAGAAGACCAAAATCTAAACATCACCAAACCACTCAAATTTCGATGCTGGGTTCACTGAAGTGCTTATTTCAGTGAGATAAGCACTTCAGAAGACCAAAATCTCAACTTCACCAAACCACCCAACTTTCGATCCAGGATATACCCAAAGGCTAATTTCAGTGAGATAAGCACTTCAGAAGACAAAAATCTAAACTTCACCTAACCACTCAACTTTCGATGCTGGGATCACTGAAGTGCTAATTTCAGTGAGATAAGCACTTCAGAAGAGCAAAAACTCAACTTCACAAAACCGCTCAACTTTCGATGCTGGGCTCACTGCAGTGCTTATTTCAGTGAGATAAGCACTTCAGAATGCCAAAATCCCAACCTCACCAAACGACTCAACTTTTGATAGTGGTTTCACTGAAATGCTTCTTTCAGTCAGATAAGCAATTCAGAAGTCCAAAATCTCAACTTCACAAAACCAGCCAACTTTCGATACTGGATTTACCCAAATGCTTATTTCAGTGAGATAAGCACTTCAGAAGACCAAAATCTAAACTTCACCAAAACACCCAACTTTCAATGCTGGGTTCACTGAAGTGCTTATTTCAGTGAGATAAGCACTTCAGAAGATCAAAATCTAAACATCTCAAAACCATTCAACTTTCGATGCTGTGTTCACTGAAGTGCTTATTTCAGTGAGACAAGCACTTCAGAAGACCAAAATCTAAACTTCACCAAACCACCCAACTTTCAATGCTGGGTTCACTGAAGTGCTTATTTCAGTGAGATAAGCACTTCAGAAGACCAAAATCTCAACATCACAAAACCACTCAAATTTCGATGCTGGGTTCACTGAAGTGCTTAATAAGCACTTCACTTCGCCAAAATCCCAACCTCACCAAACGACTCAACTTTTGATGCTGGTTCCACTGAATTGCTTATTTCAGTGAGATAAGCACTTCAGAAGTCCAAAATCTAAACATCACTAACCGACTCAACTTTTGATGCTGATTTCACTGAAATGCTTCTTTCAGTTTGATAAGCACATCAGAAGGCCAAAATCTCAACTTCACCAAACCACCCAACTTTCGATCCAGGATTTACACAAATGCTTATTTCAGTGAGATAAGCACTTCAGAAGACTAAAATCTTAACTTCACCAAACCACTCAACTTTCGATGCTGGGATCACTGAAGTGCTTATTTCAGTGAGATAAGCACTTCAGAAGACCAAAATCTCAACTTCACCAAACCACCCAACTTTCAATGCTGGGTTCACTGAAGTGCTTATTTCAGTGAGATAAGCACTTCAGAAGACCAAAATCTCAACATCACCAAACCACTCAAATTTCGATGCTGGGCTCACTGCAGTGCTTATTTCAGTGAGATAAGCACTTCAGATTGCCAAAATCCCAACCTCACCAAACGACTCAACTTTCGATGCTGGGCTCACTGCAGTGCTTGTTTCAGTGAGATAAGCACTTCAGAATGCCAAAATCCCAACCTCACCAAACGACTCAACTTTTGATACTGGTTTCATGAAATGCTTCTTTCAGTCAGATAAGCACTTCAGAAGGCCAAAATCTCATCTTCACAAAACCAGCCAACTTTCGATACTGGATTTACCCAAATGCTTATTTCAGTGAGAGAAGCACTTCAGAAGACCAAAATCTAAACTTCACCAAACCACCCATGTTTCAATGCTGGGTTCACTGAAGTGCTTATTTCAGTGAGATAAGCACTTCAGAAGACCAAAATCTCAACATCTCAAAACCACTCAAATTTCGATGCTGTGTTCACTGAAGTGCTTATTTCAGTGAGATAAGCACTTCACTTCGCCAAAATCCCAACCTCACCAAACGACTCAACTTTTGATGCTGGTTCCACTGAATTGCTTATTTCAGTGAGATAAGCACTTCAGAAGACCAAAATCTCAACATCTCAAAAACACTCAAATTTCGATGCTGTGTTCACTGAAGTGCTTATTTCAGTGAGATAAGCACTTCACTTCGCCAAAATCCCAACCTCACCAAACGACTCAACTTTTGATGCTGGTTCCACTGAATTGCTTATTTCAGTGAGATAAGCACTTCAGAAGGCCAAAATCTAAACATCACTAAACGACTCAACTTTTGATACTGATTTCACTGAAATGCTTCTTTCAGTCAGATAAGCACATCAGAAGACCAAAATCTCAACTTCACCAAACCACGCAACTTTCGATCCAGGATTTACACAAATGCTTATTTCAGTGAGATAAGCACTTCAGAAGACTAAAATCTTAACTTCACCAAACCACTCAACTTTCGATGCTGGGATCACTGAAGTGCTTATTTCAGTGAGATAAGCACTTCAGAAGACCAAAATCTAAACATCACCAAAACACCTAACTTTCAATGCTGGGTTCACTGAAATGCTTCTTTCAGTCAGATAAGCACTTCAGAAGAACAAAATCTCAACATCTCAAAACCACTCAACTTTCGATGCTGGGTTCACTGAAGTGCTTATTTCAGTGAGATAAGCACTTCAGAAGACCAAAATCTCAACATCACCAAACCACCCAACTTTCGATCCAGGATATTCCCAAAGGCTAATTTCAGTGAGATAAGCACTTCAGAAGACTAAAATCTAAACTTCACCAAACCACTCAACTTTCGATGCTGGGATGACTGAAGTGCTTATTTCAGTGAGATAAGCACTTCAGAAGACCAAAATCTAAACTTCACCAAACCACCTAACTTTCAATGCTGGGTTCACTGAAATGCTTCTTTCAGTCAGATAAGCACTTCAGAAGAACAAAATCTCAACATCTCAAAACCACTCAACGTTCGATGCTGGGTTCACTGAAGTGCTTATTTCAGTGAGATAAGCACTTCAGAAGACCAAAATCTAAACATCACCAAACCACTCAAATTTCGATGCTGGGTTCACTGAAGTGCTTATTTCAGTGAGATAAGCACTTCAAAAGACCAAAATCTCAACATCACAAAACCACTCAAATTTCGATGCTGGGTTCACTGAAGTGCTTATTTCAGTGAGATAAGCACTTCAGAAGACCAAAATCTAAACATCTCAAAACCACTCAAATTTCGATGCTGGGTTCACTGAAGTGCTTATTTCAGTGAGATAAGCACTTCACTTCGCCAAAATCTCAACATCTCAAAACGACTCAACTTTTGATGCTGGTTCCACTGAAGTGCTTATTTCAGTGAGATAAGCACTTCAGAAGGCCAAAATCTAAACATCAGTAAACGACTCAACTTTTGATACTGATTTCACTGAAATGCTTCTTTCAGTCAGATAAGCACATCAGAAGGCCAAAATCTCAACTTCACCAAACCACCCAACTTTCGATCCAGGATTTACACAAATGCTTATTTCAGTGAGATAAGCACTTCAGAAGACCAAAATCTAAACTTCACCAAACCACCTAACTTTCAATGCTGGGTTCACTGAAATGCTTCTTTCAGTCAGATAAGCACTTCAAAAGAACAAAATGTCAACATCTCAAAACCACTCAACGTTCGATGCTGGGTTCACTGAAGTGCTTATTTCAGTGAGATAAGCACTTCAGAAGACCAAAATCTCACAATAACCAAACCACTCAAATTTCGATGCTGGGTTCACTGAAGTGCTTATTTCAGTGAGATAAGCACTTCAGAAGACCAAAATCTCAACTTCACCAAACCACCTAACTTTCAATGCTGGGTTCACTGAAGTGCTTATTTCAGTGAGATAAGCACTTCAGAAGAGCAAAAACTCAACTTCACAAAACCACTCAACTTTCGATGCTGGGCTCACTGCAGTGCTTATTTCAGTGAGATAAGCACTTCAGAAGGCCAAAATCCCAACCTCACCAAACGACTCAACTTTTGATACTGGTTTCACTGAAATGCTTCTTTCAGTCAGATAAGCACTTCAGAAGGCCAAAATCTCAACTTCACAAAACCAGCCAACTTTCGATACTGGATTTACCCAAATGCTTATTTCAGTGAGATAAGCACTTCAGAAGACCAAAATCTAAACTTCACCAAACCACCCAACTTTCAATGCTGGGTTCACTGAAGTGCTTATTGCAGTGAGATAAGCACTTCAGAAGACCAAAATCTAAACATCTCAAAACCACTCAACTTTCGATGCTGTGTTCACTGAAGTGCTTATTTCATTGATATAAGCACTTCACTTCGCCAAAATCCCAACCTCACCAAACGACTCAACTTTTGATGCTGGTTCCACTGAATTGCTTATTTCAGTGAGATAAGCACTTCAGAAGGCCAAAATCTAAACATCATTAACCGAGTCAACTTTTGATGCTGAATTCACTGAAATGCTTCTTTCAGTCAGATAAGCACATCAGAAGGCCAAAATCTCAACTTCACCAAACCACCCAACTTTCGATCCAGGATTTACACAAATGCTTATTTCAGTGAGATAAGCACTTCAGAAGACTAAAATCTTAACTTCACCAATCCACTCAACTTTCGATGCTGGGATCACTGAAGTGCTTATTTCAGTGAGATAAGCACTTCAGAAGACCAAAATCTAAACTTCACCAAACCACCTAACTTTCAATGCTGGGTTCACTGAAATGCTTCTTTCAGTCAGATAAGCACTTCAGAAGAACAAAATCTCAACATCTCAAAACCACTCAACGTTCGATGCTGGGTTCACTGAAGTGCTTATTTCAGTGAGATAAGCACTTCAGAAGACCAAAATCTAAACATCACCAAACCACTCAAATTTCGATGCTGGGTTCACTGAAGTGCTTATTTCAGTGAGATAAGCACTTCAGAAGACCAAAATCTCAACTTCACCAAACCACCCAACTTTCGATCCAGGATATACCCACAGGCTAATTTCAGTGAGATAAGCACTTCAGAAGACAAAAATCTAAACTTCACCAAACCACTCAACTTTCGATGCTGGGATCACTGAAGTGCTTATTTCAGTGAGATAAGCACTTCAGAAGAGCAAAAACTCAACTTCACAAAACCGCTCAACTTTCGATGCTGGGCTCACTGCAGTGCTTATTTCAGTGAGATAAGCACTTCAGAATGCCAAAATCCCAACCTCAAAAAACGACTCAACTTTTGATACTGGTTTCACTGAAATGCTTCTTTCAGTCAGATAAGCAATTCAGAAGTCCAAAATCTCAACTTCACAAAACCAGCCAACTTTCGATACTGGATTTACCCAAATGCTTATTTCAGTGAGATAAGCACTTCAGAAGACCAAAATATAAACTTCACCAAAACACCCAACTTTCAATGCTGGGTTCACTGAAGTGCTTCTTTCAGTGAGATAAGCACTTTCAGAAGATCAAAATCTAAACATCTCAAAACCATTCAACTTTCGATGCTGTGTTCACTGAAGTGCTTATTTCAGTGAGATAAGCACTTCAGAAGACCAAAATCTAAACTTCACCAAACCACCCAACTTTCAATGCTGGGTTCACTGAAGTGCTTATTTCAGTGAGATAAGCACTTCAAAAGACCAAAATCTCAACATCACAAAACCACTCAAATTTCGATGTTGGGTTCACTGAAGTGCTTATTTCATTGATATAAGCACTTCACTTCGCCAAAATCCCAACCTCACCAAACGACTCAACTTTTGATGCTGGTTCCACTGAATTGCTTATTTCAGTGAGATAAGCACTTCAGAAGGCCAAAATCTAAACATCATTAACCGAGTCAACTTTTGATGCTGATTTCACTGAAATGCTTCTTTCAGTTTGATAAGCACATCAGAAGGCCAAAATCTCAACTTCACCTAACCACCCAACTTTCGATCCAGGCTTTACACAAATGCTTATTTCAGTGAGATAAGCACTTCAGAAGACTAAAATCTTAACTTCACCAAACCACTCAACTTTCGATGCTGGGATCACTGAAGTGCTTATTTCAGTGAGATAAGCACTTCAGAAGACCAAAATCTAAACTTTACCAAACCACCCAAATTTCGATGCTGGGTTCACTGAAATGCTTCTTTCAGTCAGATAAGCACTTCAGAAGAACAAAATCTCAACATCTCAAAACCACTCAACTTTCGATGCTGGGTTCAGTGAAGTGCTTCTTTCAGTGAGATAAGCACTTCAGAAGACCAAAATCTCACAATAACCAAACCACTCAAATTTCGATGCTGGGTTCACTGAAGTGCTTATTTCAGTGAGATAAGCACTTCAGAAGACCAAAATCTCAACTTCACCAAACCACCCAACTTTCAATGCTGGGTTCACTGAAGTGCTTATTTCAGTGAGATAAGCACTTCAGAAGAGCAAAAACTCAACTTCACAAATCCACTCAACTTTCGATGCTGGGCTCACTGCAGTGCTTATTTCAGTGAGATAAGCACTTCAGAAGGCCAAAATCTAAACATCACTAAACGACTCAACTTTTGATACTGATTTCACTGAAGTGCTTATTTCAGTGAGATAAGCACTTCAGAAGACCAAAATCTCAACATCACCAAACCACCCAACTTTCGATCCAGGATATACCCAAAGGCTAATTTCAGTGAGATAAGCACTTCAGAAGACCAAAATCTAAACTTCACCAAAACACCCAACTTTCAATGCTGGGTTCACTGAAGTGCTTATTTCAGTGAGATAAGCACTTCAGAAGATCAAAATCTAAACATCTCAAAACCATTCAACTTTCGATGCTGTGTTCACTGAAGTGCTTATTTCAGTGAGATAAGCACTTCAGAAGACCAAAATCTAAACTTCACCAAACCACCCAACTTTCAATGCTGGGTTCACTGAAGTGCTTATTTCAGTGAGATAAGCACTTCAGAAGACCAAAATCTCAACATCACAAAACCACTCAAATTTCGATGCTGGGTTCACTGAAGTGCTTATTTCATTGAAATAAGCACTTCACTTCGCCAAAATCCCAACCTCACCAAACGACTCAACTTTTGATGCTGGTTCCACTGAATTGCTTATTTCAGTGAGATAAGCACTTCAGAAGTCCAAAATCTAAACATCACTAACCGACTCAACTTTTGATGTGGATTTCACTGAAATGCTTCTTTCAGTTTGATAAGCACATCAGAAGGCCAAAATCTCAACTTCACCAAACCACCCAATTTTCGATCCAGGATTTACACAAATGCTTATTTCAGTGAGATAAGCACTTCAGAAGACTAAAATCTTAACTTCATCAAACCACTCAACTTTCGATGCTGGGATCACTGAAGTGCTTATTTCAGTGAGATAAGCACTTCAGAACACCAAAATCTAAACTTCACCAAACCACTCAACTTTCGATGCTGGGATCACTGAAGTGCTTATTTCAGTGAGATAAGCACTTCAGAAGAACAAAATCTCAACATCTCAAAACCACTCAACTTTCGATGCTGGGTGCACTGAAGTGCTTATTTCAGTGAGATAAGCACTTCAGAAGACCAAAATCTCAACATCACCAAACCACTCAAATTTCGATGCTGGGCTCACTGCAGTGCTTATTTCAGTGAGATAAGCACTTCAGATTGCCAAAATCCCAACCTCACCAAACGACTCAACTTTCGATGCTGGGCTCACTGCAGTGCTTGTTTCAGTGAGATAAGCACTTCAGAATGCCAAAATCCCAACCTCACCAAACGACTCAACTTTTGATACTGGTTTCATGAAATGCTTCTTTCAGTCAGATAAGCACTTCAGAAGGCCAAAATCTCATCTTCACAAAACCAGCCAACTTTCGATACTGGATTTACCCAAATGCTTATTTCAGTGAGAGAAGCACTTCAGAAGACCAAAATCTAAACTTCACCAAACCACCCATGTTTCAATGCTGGGTTCACTGAAGTGCTTATTTCAGTGAGATAAGCACTTCAGAAGACCAAAATCTCAACATCTCAAAACCACTCAAATTTCGATGCTGTGTTCACTGAAGTGCTTATTTCAGTGAGATAAGCACTTCACTTCGCCAAAATCCCAACCTCACCAAACGACTCAACTTTTGATGCTGGTTCCACTGAATTGCTTATTTCAATGAGATAAGCACTTCAGAAGACCAAAATCTCAACATCTCAAAAACACTCAAATTTCGATGCTGTGTTCACTGAAGTGCTTATTTCAGTGAGATAAGCACTTCACTTCGCCAAAATCCCAACCTCACCAAACGACTCAACTTTTGATGCTGGTTCCACTGAATTGCTTATTTCAGTGAGATAAGCACTTCAGAAGGCCAAAATCTAAACATCACTAAACGACTCAACTTTTGATACTGATTTCACTGAAATGCTTCTTTCAGTCAGATAAGCACATCAGAAGACCAAAATCTCAACTTCAACAAACCACCCAACTTTCGATCCAGGATTTACACAAATGCTTATTTCAGTGAGATAAGCACTTCAGAAGACTAAAATCTTAACTTCACCAAACCACTCAACTTTCGATGCTGGGATCACTGAAGTGCTTATTTCAGTGAGATAAGCACTTCAGAAGACCAAAATCTAAACATCACCAAAACACCCAACTTTCAATGCTGGGTTCACTGAAATGCTTATTTCAGTGAGATAAGCACTTCAGAACACCAAAATCTAAACTTCACCAAACCACTCAACTTTCGATGCTGGGATCACTGAAGTGCTTATTTCAGTGAGATAAGCACTTCAGAAGAACAAAATCTCAACATCTCAAAACCACTCAACTTTCGATGCTGGGTGCACTGAAGTGCTTATTTCAGTGAGATAAGCACTTCAGAAGACCAAAATCTCAACATCACCAAACCACTCAAATTTCGATGCTGGGCTCACTGCAGTGCTTATTTCAGTGAGATAAGCACTTCAGATTGCCAAAATCCCAACCTCACCAAACGACTCAACTTTCGATGCTGGGCTCACTGCAGTGCTTGTTTCAGTGAGATAAGCACTTCAGAATGCCAAAATCCCAACCTCACCAAACGACTCAACTTTTGATACTGGTTTCATGAAATGCTTCTTTCAGTCAGATAAGCACTTCAGAAGGCCAAAATCTCATCTTCACAAAACCAGCCAACTTTCGATACTGGATTTACCCAAATGCTTATTTCAGTGAGAGAAGCACTTCAGAAGACCAAAATCTAAACTTCACCAAACCACCCATGTTTCAATGCTGGGTTCACTGAAGTGCTTATTTCAGTGAGATAAGCACTTCAGAAGACCAAAATCTCAACATCTCAAAACCACTCAAATTTCGATGCTGTGTTCACTGAAGTGCTTATTTCAGTGAGATAAGCACTTCACTTCGCCAAAATCCCAACCTCACCAAACGACTCAACTTTTGATGCTGGTTCCACTGAATTGCTTATTTCAGTGAGATAAGCACTTCAGAAGACCAAAATCTCAACATCTCAAAAACACTCAAATTTCGATGCTGTGTTCACTGAAGTGCTTATTTCAGTGAGATAAGCACTTCACTTCGCCAAAATCCCAACCTCACCAAACGACTCAACTTTTGATGCTGGTTCCACTGAATTGCTTATTTCAGTGAGATAAGCACTTCAGAAGGCCAAAATCTAAACATCACTAAACGACTCAACTAATGATACTGATTTCACTGAAATGCTTCTTTCAGTCAGATAAGCACATCAGAAGACCAAAATCTCAACTTCACCAAACCACGCAACTTTCGATCCAGGATTTACACAAATGCTTATTTCAGTGAGATAAGCACTTCAGAAGACTAAAATCTTAACTTCACCAAACCACTCAACTTTCGATGCTGGGATCACTGAAGTGCTTATTTCAGTGAGATAAGCACTTCAGAAGACCAAAATCTAAACATCACCAAAACACCCAACTTTCAATGCTGGGTTCACTGAAATGCTTCTTTCAGTCAGATAAGCACTTCAGAAGAACAAAATCTCAACATCTCAAAACCACTCAACTTTCGATGCTGGGTTCACTGAAGTGCTTATTTCAGTGAGATAAGCACTTCAGAAGACCAAAATCTCAACATCACCAAACCACCCAACTTTCGATCCAGGATATACCCAAAGGCTAATTTCAGTGAGATAAGCACTTCAGAAGACAAAAATCTAAACTTCACCAAACCACTCAACTTTCGATGCTGGGATGACTGAAGTGCTTATTTCAGTGAGATAAGCACTTCAGAAGACCAAAATCTAAACTTCACCAAACCACCTAACTTTCAATGCTGGGTTCACTGAAATGCTTCTTTCAGTCAGATAAGCACTTCAGAAGAACAAAATCTCAACATCTCAAAACCACTCAACGTTCGATGCTGGGTTCACTGAAGTGCTTATTTCAGTGAGATAAGCACTTCAGAAGACCAAAATCTCAACATCACAAAACCACTCAAATTTCGATGCTGGGTTCACTGAAGTGCTTATTTCAATGAAATAAGCACTTCACTTCGCCAAAATCCCAACCTCACCAAACGACTCAACTTTTGATGCTGGTTCCACTGAATTGCTTATTTCAGTGAGATAAGCACTTCAGAAGTCCAAAATCTAAACATCACTAACCGACTCAACTTTTGATGCTGATTTCACTGAAATGCTTCTTTCAGTTTGATAAGCACATCAGAAGGCCAAAATCTCAACTTCACCAAACCACCCAACTTTCGATCCAGGATTTACACAAATGCTTATTTCAGTGAGATAAGCACTTCAGAAGACTAAAATCTTAACTTCACCAAACCACTCAACTTTCGATGCTGGGATCACTGAAGTGCTTATTTCAGTGAGATAAGCACTTCAGAAGACCAAAATCTAAACTTCACCAAACCACCCAACTTTCAATGCTGGGTTCACTGAAGTGCTTATTTCAGTGAGATAAGCACTTCAGAAGACCAAAATCTCAACATCACCAAACCACTCAAATTTCGATGCTGGGCTCACTGCAGTGCTTATTTCAGTGAGATAAGCACTTCAGATTGCCAAAATCCCAACCTCACCAAACGACTCAACTTTCGATGCTGGGCTCACTGCAGTGCTTGTTTCAGTGAGATAAGCACTTCAGAATGCCAAAATCCCAACCTCACCAAACGACTCAACTTTTGATACTGGTTTCATGAAATGCTTCTTTCAGTCAGATAAGCACTTCAGAAGGCCAAAATCTCATCTTCACAAAACCAGCCAACTTTCGATACTGGATTTACCCAAATGCTTATTTCAGTGAGAGAAGCACTTCAGAAGACCAAAATCTAAACTTCACCAAACCACCCATGTTTCAATGCTGGGTTCACTGAAGTGCTTATTTCAGTGAGATAAGCACTTCAGAAGACCAAAATCTCAACATCTCAAAACCACTCAAATTTCGATGCTGTGTTCACTGAAGTGCTTATTTCAGTGAGATAAGCACTTCACTTCGCCAAAATCCCAACCTCACCAAACGACTCAACTTTTGATGCTGGTTCCACTGAATTGCTTATTTCAGTGAGATAAGCACTTCAGAAGACCAAAATCTCAACATCTCAAAAACACTCAAATTTCGATGCTGTGTTCACTGAAGTGCTTATTTCAGTGAGATAAGCACTTCACTTCGCCAAAATCCCAACCTCACCAAACGACTCAACTTTTGATGCTGGTTCCACTGAATTGCTTATTTCAGTGAGATAAGCACTTCAGAAGGCCAAAATCTAAACATCACTAAACGACTCAACTTTTGATACTGATTTCACTGAAATGCTTCTTTCAGTCAGATAAGCACATCAGAAGACCAAAATCTCAACTTCACCAAACCACGCAACTTTCGATCCAGGATTTACACAAATGCTTATTTCAGTGAGATAAGCACTTCAGAAGACTAAAATCTTAACTTCACCAAACCACTCAACTTTCGATGCTGGGATCACTGAAGTGCTTATTTCAGTGAGATAAGCACTTCAGAAGACCAAAATCTAAACATCACCAAAACACCTAACTTTCAATGCTGGGTTCACTGAAATGCTTCTTTCAGTCAGATAAGCACTTCAGAAGACCAAAATCTCAACATCTCAAAACCACTCAACTTTCGATGCTGGGTTCACTGAAGTGCTTATTTCAGTGAGATAAGCACTTCAGAAGACCAAAATCTCAACATCACCAAACCACCCAACTTTCGATCCAGGATATACCCAAAGGCTAATTTCAGTGAGATAAGCACTTCAGAAGACTAAAATCTAAACTTCACCAAACCACTCAACTTTCGATGCTGGGATGACTGAAGTGCTTATTTCAGTGAGATAAGCACTTCAGAAGACCAAAATCTAAACTTCACCAAACCACCTAACTTTCAATGCTGGGTTCACTGAAATGCTTCTTTCAGTCAGATAAGCACTTCAGAAGAACAAAATCTCAACATCTCAAAACCACTCAACGTTCGATGCTGGGTTCACTGAAGTGCTTATTTCAGTGAGATAAGCACTTCAGAAGACCAAAATCTAAACATCACCAAACCACTCAAATTTCGATGCTGGGTTCACTGAAGTGCTTATTTCAGTGAGATAAGCACTTCAAAAGACCAAAATCTCAACATCACAAAACCACTCAAATTTCGATGCTGGGTTCACTGAAGTGCTTATTTCAGTGAGATAAGCACTTCAGAAGACCAAAATCTAAACATCTCAAAACCACTCAAATTTCGATGCTGGGTTCACTGAAGTGCTTATTTCAGTGAGATAAGCACTTCACTTCGCCAAAATCTCAACATCTCAAAACGACTCAACTTTTGATGCTGGTTCCACTGAAGTGCTTATTTCAGTGAGATAAGCACTTCAGAAGGCCAAAATCTAAACATCAGTAAACGACTCAACTTTTGATACTGATTTCACTGAAATGCTTCTTTCAGTCAGATAAGCACATCAGAAGGCCAAAATCTCAACTTCACCAAACCACCCAACTTTCGATCCAGGATTTACACAAATGCTTATTTCAGTGAGATAAGCACTTCAGAAGACCAAAATCTAAACTTCACCAAACCACCTAACTTTCAATGCTGGGTTCACTGAAATGCTTCTTTCAGTCAGATAAGCACTTCAAAAGAACAAAATGTCAACATCTCAAAACCACTCAACGTTCGATGCTGGGTTCACTGAAGTGCTTATTTCAGTGAGATAAGCACTTCAGAAGACCAAAATCTCACAATAACCAAACCACTCAAATTTCGATGCTGGGTTCACTGAAGTGCTTATTTCAGTGAGATAAGCACTTCAGAAGACCAAAATCTCAACTTCACCAAACCACCTAACTTTCAATGCTGGGTTCACTGAAGTGCTTATTTCAGTGAGATAAGCACTTCAGAAGAGCAAAAACTCAACTTCACAAAACCACTCAACTTTCGATGCTGGGCTCACTGCAGTGCTTATTTCAGTGAGATAAGCACTTCAGAAGGCCAAAATCCCAACCTCACCAAACGACTCAACTTTTGATACTGGTTTCACTGAAATGCTTCTTTCAGTCAGATAAGCACTTCAGAAGGCCAAAATCTCAACTTCACAAAACCAGCCAACTTTCGATACTGGATTTACCCAAATGCTTATTTCAGTGAGATAAGCACTTCAGAAGACCAAAATCTAAACTTCACCAAACCACCCAACTTTCAATGCTGGGTTCACTGAAGTGCTTATTGCAGTGAGATAAGCACTTCAGAAGACCAAAATCTAAACATCTCAAAACCACTCAACTTTCGATGCTGTGTTCACTGAAGTGCTTATTTCATTGATATAAGCACTTCACTTCGCCAAAATCCCAACCTCACCAAACGACTCAACTTTTGATGCTGGTTCCACTGAATTGCTTATTTCAGTGAGATAAGCACTTCAGAAGGCCAAAATCTAAACATCATTAACCGAGTCAACTTTTGATGCTGAATTCACTGAAATGCTTCTTTCAGTCAGATAAGCACATCAGAAGGCCAAAATCTCAACTTCACCAAACCACCCAACTTTCGATCCAGGATTTACACAAATGCTTATTTCAGTGAGATAAGCACTTCAGAAGACTAAAATCTTAACTTCACCAATCCACTCAACTTTCGATGCTGGGATCACTGAAGTGCTTATTTCAGTGAGATAAGCACTTCAGAAGACCAAAATCTAAACTTCACCAAACCACCTAACTTTCAATGCTGGGTTCACTGAAATGCTTCTTTCAGTCAGATAAGCACTTCAGAAGAACAAAATCTCAACATCTCAAAACCACTCAACGTTCGATGCTGGGTTCACTGAAGTGCTTATTTCAGTGAGATAAGCACTTCAGAAGACCAAAATCTAAACATCACCAAACCACTCAAATTTCGATGCTGGGTTCACTGAAGTGCTTATTTCAGTGAGATAAGCACTTCAGAAGACCAAAATCTCAACTTCACCAAACCACCCAACTTTCGATCCAGGATATACCCACAGGCTAATTTCAGTGAGATAAGCACTTCAGAAGACAAAAATCTAAACTTCACCAAACCACTCAACTTTCGATGCTGGGATCACTGAAGTGCTTATTTCAGTGAGATAAGCACTTCAGAAGAGCAAAAACTCAACTTCACAAAACCGCTCAACTTTCGATGCTGGGCTCACTGCAGTGCTTATTTCAGTGAGATAAGCACTTCAGAATGCCAAAATCCCAACCTCAAAAAACGACTCAACTTTTGATACTGGTTTCACTGAAATGCTTCTTTCAGTCAGATAAGCAATTCAGAAGTCCAAAATCTCAACTTCACAAAACCAGCCAACTTTCGATACTGGATTTACCCAAATGCTTATTTCAGTGAGATAAGCACTTCAGAAGACCAAAATATAAACTTCACCAAAACACCCAACTTTCAATGCTGGGTTCACTGAAGTGCTTCTTTCAGTGAGATAAGCACTTTCAGAAGATCAAAATCTAAACATCTCAAAACCATTCAACTTTCGATGCTGTGTTCACTGAAGTGCTTATTTCAGTGAGATAAGCACTTCAGAAGACCAAAATCTAAACTTCACCAAACCACCCAACTTTCAATGCTGGGTTCACTGAAGTGCTTATTTCAGTGAGATAAGCACTTCAAAAGACCAAAATCTCAACATCACAAAACCACTCAAATTTCGATGCTGGGTTCACTGAAGTGCTTATTTCATTGATATAAGCACTTCACTTCGCCAAAATCCCAACCTCACCAAACGACTCAACTTTTGATGCTGGTTCCACTGAATTGCTTATTTCAGTGAGATAAGCACTTCAGAAGGCCAAAATCTAAACATCATTAACCGAGTCAACTTTTGATGCTGATTTCACTGAAATGCTTCTTTCAGTTTGATAAGCACATCAGAAGGCCAAAATCTCAACTTCACCTAACCACCCAACTTTCGATCCAGGATTTACACAAATGCTTATTTCAGTGAGATAAGCACTTCAGAAGACTAAAATCTTAACTTCACCAAACCACTCAACTTTCGATGCTGGGATCACTGAAGTGCTTATTTCAGTGAGATAAGCACTTCAGAAGACCAAAATCTAAACTTTACCAAACCACCCAAATTTCGATGCTGGGTTCACTGAAATGCTTCTTTCAGTCAGATAAGCACTTCAGAAGAACAAAATCTCAACATCTCAAAACCACTCAACTTTCGATGCTGGGTTCAGTGAAGTGCTTCTTTCAGTGAGATAAGCACTTCAGAAGACCAAAATCTCACAATAACCAAACCACTCAAATTTCGATGCTGGGTTCACTGAAGTGCTTATTTCAGTGAGATAAGCACTTCAGAAGACCAAAATCTCAACTTCACCAAACCACCCAACTTTCAATGCTGGGTTCACTGAAGTGCTTATTTCAGTGAGATAAGCACTTCAGAAGAGCAAAAACTCAACTTCACAAATCCACTCAACTTTCGATGCTGGGCTCACTGCAGTGCTTATTTCAGTGAGATAAGCACTTCAGAAGGCCAAAATCTAAACATCACTAAACGACTCAACTTTTGATACTGATTTCACTGAAGTGCTTATTTCAGTGAGATAAGCACTTCAGAAGACCAAAATCTCAACATCACCAAACCACCCAACTTTCGATCCAGGATATACCCAAAGGCTAATTTCAGTGAGATAAGCACTTCAGAAGACCAAAATCTAAACTTCACCAAAACACCCAACTTTCAATGCTGGGTTCACTGAAGTGCTTATTTCAGTGAGATAAGCACTTCAGAAGATCAAAATCTAAACATCTCAAAACCATTCAACTTTCGATGCTGTGTTCACTGAAGTGCTTATTTCAGTGAGATAAGCACTTCAGAAGACCAAAATCTAAACTTCACCAAACCACCCAACTTTCAATGCTGGGTTCACTGAAGTGCTTATTTCAGTGAGATAAGCACTTCAGAAGACCAAAATCTCAACATCACAAAACCACTCAAATTTCGATGCTGGGTTCACTGAAGTGCTTATTTCATTGAAATAAGCACTTCACTTCGCCAAAATCCCAACCTCACCAAACGACTCAACTTTTGATGCTGGTTCCACTGAATTGCTTATTTCAGTGAGATAAGCACTTCAGAAGTCCAAAATCTAAACATCACTAACCGACTCAACTTTTGATGTGGATTTCACTGAAATGCTTCTTTCAGTTTGATAAGCACATCAGAAGGCCAAAATCTCAACTTCACCAAACCACCCAATTTTCGATCCAGGATTTACACAAATGCTTATTTCAGTGAGATAAGCACTTCAGAAGACTAAAATCTTAACTTCATCAAACCACTCAACTTTCGATGCTGGGATCACTGAAGTGCTTATTTCAGTGAGATAAGCACTTCAGAACACCAAAATCTAAACTTCACCAAACCACCCAACTTTCAATGCTGGGTTCACTGAAGTGCTTATTTCAGTGAGATAAGCACTTCAGAAGACCAAAATCTCAACATCACCAAACCACTCAAATTTCGATGCTGGGTTCACTGAAGTGCTTATTTCATTGAGATAAGCACTTCACTTCGCCAAAATCCCAACCTCACCAAACGACTCAACTTTTGATGCTGGTTCCACTGAATTGCTTATTTCAGTGAGATAACCACTTCAGAAGGCCAAAATCTAAACATCACTAATCGACTCAACTTTTGACGCTGATTTCACTGAAATGCTTCTTTCAGTCAGATAAGCACATCAGAAGGCCAAAATCTCAACTTCACCAAACCACCCAACTTTCGAACCAGGATTTACACAAATGCTTATTTCAGTGAGATAAGCACTTCAGAAGACTAAAATCTTAACTTCACCAAACCACTCAACTTTCGATGCTGGGATCACTGAAGTGCTTATTTCAGTGAGATAAGCACTTCAGAAGAACAAAATCTCAACATCTCAAAACCACTCAACTTTCGATGCTGGGTGCACTGAAGTGCTTATTTCAGTGAGATAAGCACTTCAGAAGACCAAAATCTCAACATCACCAAACCACTCAAATTTCGATGCTGGGCTCACTGCAGTGCTTATTTCAGTGAGATAAGCACTTCAGATTGCCAAAATCCCAACCTCACCAAACGACTCAACTTTCGATGCTGGGCTCACTGCAGTGCTTGTTTCAGTGAGATAAGCACTTCAGAATGCCAAAATCCCAACCTCACCAAACGACTCAACTTTTGATACTGGTTTCATGAAATGCTTCTTTCTGTCAGATAAGCACTTCAGAAGGCCAAAATCTCATCTTCACAAAACCAGCCAACTTTCGATACTGGATTTACCCAAATGCTTATTTCAGTGAGAGAAGCACTTCAGAAGACCAAAATCTAAACTTCACCAAACCACCCATGTTTCAATGCTGGGTTCACTGAAGTGCTTATTTCAGTGAGATAAGCACTTCAGAAGACCAAAATCTCAACATCTCAAAACCACTCAAATTTCGATGCTGTGTTCACTGAAGTGCTTATTTCAGTGAGATAAGCACTTCACTTCGCCAAAATCCCAACCTCACCAAACGACTCAACTTTTGATGCTGATTCCACTGAATTGCTTATTTCAGTGAGATAAGCACTTCAGAAGACCAAAATCTCAACATCTCAAAAACACTCAAATTTCGATGCTGTGTTCACTGAAGTGCTTATTTCAGTGAGATAAGCACTTCACTTCGCCAAAATCCCAACCTCACCAAACGACTCAACTTTTGATGCTGGTTCCACTGAATTGCTTATTTCAGTGAGATAAGCACTTCAGAAGGCCAAAATCTAAACATCACTAAACGACTCAACTTTTGATACTGATTTCACTGAAATGCTTCTTTCAGTCAGATAAGCACATCAGAAGACCAAAATCTCAACTTCACCAAACCACGCAACTTTCGATCCAGGATTTACACAAATGCTTATTTCAGTGAGATAAGCACTTCAGAAGACTAAAATCTTAACTTCACCAAACCACTCAACTTTCGATGCTGGGATCACTGAAGTGCTTATTTCAGTGAGATAAGCACTTCAGAAGACCAAAATCTAAACATCACCAAAACACCTAACT
Organism: Stegostoma tigrinum; assembly: GCF_030684315.1. NCBI lineage: Eukaryota > Metazoa > Chordata > Chondrichthyes > Orectolobiformes > Stegostomatidae > Stegostoma > Stegostoma tigrinum. The sequence goes on from NW_026728779.1 coordinate 1,346,931, forward strand.
TTCAATGCTGGGTTCACTGAAATGCTTCTTTCAGTCAGATAAGCACTTCAGAAGAACAAAATCTCAACATCTCAAAACCACTCAACTTTCGATGCTGGGTTCACTGAAGTGCTTATTTCAGTGAGATAAGCACTTCAGAAGACCAAAATCTCAACATCACCAAACCACCCAACTTTCGAACCAGGATATACCCAAAGGCTAATTTCAGTGAGATAAGCACTTCAGAAAACAAAAATCTAAACTTCACCAAACCACTCAACTTTCGATGCTGGGATGACTGAAGTGCTTATTTCAGTGAGATAAGCACTTCAGAAGACCAAAATCTAAACTTCACCAAACCACCTAACTTTCAATGCTGGGTTCACTGAAATGCTTCTTTCAGTCAGATAAGCACTTCAGAAGAACAAAATCTCAACATCTCAAAACCACTCAACGTTCGATGCTGGGTTCACTGAAGTGCTTATTTCAGTGAGATAAGCACTTCAGAAGACCAAAATCTAAACATCACCAAACCACTCAAATTTCGATGCTGGGTTCACTGAAGTGCTTATTTCAGTGAGATAAGCACTTCAGAAGACCAAAATCTCAACTTCACCAAACCACTCAACTTTCGATCCAGGATATACCCAAAGGCTAATTTCAGTGAGATAAGCACTTCAGAAGACAAAAATCTAAACTTCACCTAACCACTCAACTTTCGATGCTGGGATCACTGAAGTGCTAATTTCAGTGAGATAAGCACTTCAGAAGAGCAAAAACTCAACTTCACAAAACCGCTCAACTTTCGATGCTGGGCTCACTGCAGTGCTTATTTCAGTGAGATAAGCACTTCAGAATGCCAAAATCCCAACCTCACCAAACGACTCAACTTTTGATAGTGGTTTCACTGAAATGCTTCTTTCAGTCAGATAAGCAATTCAGAAGTCCAAAATCTCAACTTCACAAAACCAGCCAACTTTCGATACTGGATTTACCCAAATGCTTATTTCAGTGAGATAAGCACTTCAGAAGACCAAAATCTAAACTTCACCAAAACACCCAACTTTCAATGCTGGGTTCACTGAAGTGCTTATTTCAGTGAGATAAGCACTTCAGAAGATCAAAATCTAAACATCTCAAAACCATTCAACTTTCGATGCTGTGTTCACTGAAGTGCTTATTTCAGTGAGACAAGCACTTCAGAAGACCAAAATCTAAACTTCACCAAACCACCCAACTTTCAATGCTGGGTTCACTGAAGTGCTTATTTCAGTGACATAAGCACTTCAGAAGACCAAAATCTCAACATCACAAAACCACTCAAATTTCGATGCTGGGTTCACTGAAGTGCTTATTTCAATGAAATAAGCACTTCACTTCGCCAAAATCCCAACCTCACCAAACGACTCAACTTTTGATGCTGGTTCCACTGAATTGCTTATTTCAGTGAGATAAGCACTTCAGAAGTCCAAAATCTAAACATCACTAACCGACTCAACTTTTGATGCTGATTTCACTGAAATGCTTCTTTCAGTTTGATAAGCACATCAGAAGGCCAAAATCTCAACTTCACCAAACCACCCAACTTTCGATCCAGGATTTACACAAATGCTTATTTCAGTGAGATCAGCACTTCAGAAGACTAAAATCTTAACTTCACCAAACCACTCAACTTTCGATGCTGGGATCACTGAAGTGCTTATTTCAGTGAGATAAGCACTTCAGAAGACCAAAATCTAAACTTCACCAAACCACCCAACTTTCAATGCTGGGTTCACTGAAGTGCTTATTTCAGTGAGATAAGCACTTCAGAAGACCAAAATCTCAACATCACCAAACCACTCAAATTTCGATGCTGGGCTCACTGCAGTGCTTATTTCAGTGAGATAAGCACTTCAGATTGCCAAAATCCCAACCTCACCAAACGACTCAACTTTCGATGCTGGGCTCACTGCAGTGCTTGTTTCAGTGAGATAAGCACTTCAGAATGCCAAAATCCCAACCTCACCAAACGACTCAACTTTTGATACTGGTTTCATGAAATGCTTCTTTCAGTCAGATAAGCACTTCAGAAGGCCAAAATCTCATCTTCACAAAACCAGCCAACTTTCGATACTGGATTTACCCAAATGCTTATTTCAGTGAGAGAAGCACTTCAGAAGACCAAAATCTAAACTTCACCAAACCACCCATGTTTCAATGCTGGGTTCACTGAAGTGCTTATTTCAGTGAGATAAGCACTTCAGAAGACCAAAATCTCAACATCTCAAAACCACTCAAATTTCGATGCTGTGTTCACTGAAGTGCTTATTTCAGTGAGATAAGCACTTCACTTCGCCAAAATCCCAACCTCACCAAACGACTCAACTTTTGATGCTGGTTCCACTGAATTGCTTATTTCAGTGAGATAAGCACTTCAGAAGACCAAAATCTCAACATCTCAAAAACACTCAAATTTCGATGCTGTGTTCACTGAAGTGCTTATTTCAGTGAGATAAGCACTTCACTTCGCCAAAATCCCAACCTCACCAAACGACTCAACTTTTGATGCTGGTTCCACTGAATTGCTTATTTCAGTGAGATAAGCACTTCAGAAGGCCAAAATCTAAACATCACTAAACGACTCAACTTTTGATACTGATTTCACTGAAATGCTTCTTTCAGTCAGATAAGCACATCAGAAGACCAAAATCTCAACTTCACCAAACCACCCAACTTTCGATCCAGGATTTACACAAATGCTTATTTCAGTGAGATAAGCACTTCAGAAGACTAAAATCTTAACTTCACCAAACCACTCAACTTTCGATGCTGGGATCACTGAAGTGCTTATTTCAGTGAGATAAGCACTTCAGAAGACCAAAATCTAAACATCACCAAAACACCCAACTTTCAATGCTGGGTTCACTGAAATGCTTCTTTCAGTCAGATAAGCACTTCAGAAGAACAAAATCTCAACATCTCAAAACCACTCAACTTTCGATGCTGGGTTCACTGAAGTGCTTATTTCAGTGAGATAAGCACTTCAGAAGACCAAAATCTCAACATCACCAAACCACCCAACTTTCGATCCAGGATATACCCAAAGGCTAATTTCAGTGAGATAAGCACTTCAGAAGACAAAAATCTAAACTTCACCAAACCACTCAACTTTCGATGCTGGGATGACTGAAGTGCTTATTTCAGTGAGATCAGCACTTCAGAAGACCAAAATCTAAACTTCACCAAACCACCTAACTTTCAATGCTGGGTTCACTGAAATGCTTCTTTCAGTCAGATAAGCACTTCAGAAGAACAAAATCTCAACATCTCAAAACCACTCAACGTTCGATGCTGGGTTCACTGAAGTGCTTATTTCAGTGAGATAAGCACTTCAGAAGACCAAAATCTAAACATCACCAAACCACTCAAATTTCGATGCTGGGTTCACTGAAGTGCTTATTTCAGTGAGATAAGCACTTCAAAAGACCAAAATCTCAACATCACAAAACCACTCAAATTTCGATGCTGGGTTCACTGAAGTGCTTATTTCAGTGAGATAAGCACTTCAGAAGACCAAAATCTAAACATCTCAAAACCACTCAAATTTCGATGCTGGGTTCACTGAAGTGCTTCTTTCAGTGAGATAAGCACTTCACTTCGCCAAAATCTCAACATCTCAAAACTACTCAACTTTTGATGCTGGTTCCACTGAAGTGCTTATTTCAGTGAGATAAGCACTTCAGAAGCCCAAAATCTAAACATCAGTAAACGACTCAACTTTTGATACTGATTTCACTGAAATGCTTCTTTCAGTCAGATAAGCACATCAGAAGGCCAAAATCTCAACTTCACCAAACCACCCAACTTTCGATCCAGGATTTACACAAATGCTTATTTCAGTGAGATAAGCACTTCAGAAGACCAAAATCTAAACTTCACCAAACCACCTAACTTTCAATGCTGGGTTCACTGAAATGCTTCTTTCAGTCAGATAAGCACTTCAGAAGAACAAAATGTCAACATCTCAAAACCACTCAACGTTCGATGCTGGGTTCACTGAAGTGCTTATTTCAGTGAGATAAGCACTTCAGAAGACCAAAATCTCACAATAACCAAACCACTCAAATTTCGATGCTGGGTTCACTGAAGTGCTTATTTCAGTGAGATAAGCACTTCAGAAGACCAAAATCTCAACTTCACCAAACCACCTAACTTTCAATGCTGGGTTCACTGAAGTGCTTATTTCAGTGAGATAAGCACTTCAGAAGAGCAAAAACTCAACTTCACAAAACCGCTCAACTTTCGATGCTGGGCTCACTGCAGTGCTTATTTCAGTGAGATAAGCACTTCAGAAGGCCAAAATCCCAACCTCACCAAACGACTCAACTTTTGATACTGGTTTCACTGAAATGCTTCTTTCAGTCAGATAAGCACTTCAGAAGGCCAAAATCTCAACTTCACAAAACCAGCCAACTTTCGATACTGGATTTACCCAAATGCTTATTTCAGTGAGATAAGCACTTCAGAAGACCAAAATCTAAACTTCACCAAACCACTCAACTTTCAATGCTGGGTTCACTGAAGTGCTTATTGCAGTGAGATAAGCACTTCAGAAGACCAAAATCTAAACATCTCAAAACCACTCAACTTTCGATGCTGTGTTCACTGAAGTGCTTATTTCATTGATATAAGCACTTCACTTCGCCAAAATCCCAACCTCACCAAACGACTCAACTTTTGATGCTGGTTCCACTGAATTGCTTATTTCAGTGAGATAAGCACTTCAGAAGGCCAAAATCTAAACATCATTAACCGAGTCAACTTTTGATGCTGAATTCACTGAAATGCTTCTTTCAGTCAGATAAGCAACTCAGAAGGCCAAAATCTCAACTTCACCAAACCACCCAACTTTCGATCCAGGATTTACACAAATGCTTATTTCAGTGAGATAAGCACTTCAGAAGACTAAAATCTTAACTTCACCAATCCACTCGACTTTCGATGCTGGGATCACTGAAGTGCTTATTTCAGTGAGATAAGCACTTCAGAAGACCAAAATCTAAACTTCACCAAACCACCTAACTTTCAATGCTGGGTTCACTGAAATGCTTCTTTCAGTCAGATAAGCACTTCAGAAGAACAAAATCTCAACATCTCAAAACCACTCAACGTTCGATGCTGGGTTCACTGAAGTGCTTATTTCAGTGAGATAAGCACTTCAGAAGACCAAAATCTAAACATCACCAAACCACTCAAATTTCGATGCTGGGTTCACTGAAGTGCTTATTTCAGTGAGATAAGCACTTCAGAAGACCAAAATCTCAACTTCACCAAACCACCCAACTTTCGATCCAGGATATACCCACAGGCTAATTTCAGTGAGATAAGCACTTCAGAAGACAAAAATCTAAACTTCACCAAACCACTCAACTTTCGATGCTGGGATCACTGAAGTGCTTATTTCAGTGAGATAAGCACTTCAGAAGAGCAAAAACTCAACTTCACAAAACCGCTCAACTTTCGATGCTGGGCTCACTGCAGTGCTTATTTCAGTGAGATAAGCACTTCAGAATGCCAAAATCCCAACCTCAAAAAACGACTCAACTTTTGATACTGGTTTCACTGAAATGCTTCTTTCAGTCAGATAAGCAATTCAGAAGTCCAAAATCTCAACTTCACAAAACCAGCCAACTTTCGATACTGGATTTACCCAAATGCTTATTTCAGTGAGATAAGCACTTCAGAAGACCAAAATCTAAACTTCACCAAAACACCCAACTTTCAATGCTGGGTTCACTGAAGTGCTTCTTTCAGTGAGATAAGCACTTTCAGAAGATCAAAATCTAAACATCTCAAAACCATTCAACTTTCGATGCTGTGTTCACTGAAGTGCTTATTTCAGTGAGATAAGCACTTCAGAAGACCAAAATCTAAACTTCACCAAACCACCCAACTTTCAATTCTGGGTTCACTGAAGTGCTTATTTCAGTGAGATAAGCACTTCAAAAGACCAAAATCTCAACATCACAAAACCACTCAAATTTCGATGCTGGGTTCACTGAAGTGCTTATTTCATTGATATAAGCACTTCACTTCGCCAAAATCCCAACCTCACCAAACGACTCAACTTTTGATGCTGGTTCCACTGAATTGCTTATTTCAGTGAGATAAGCACTTCAGAAGGCCAAAATCTAAACATCATTAACCGAGTCAACTTTTGATGCTGATTTCACTGAAATGCTTCTTTCAGTTTGATAAGCACATCAGAAGGCAAAAATCTCAACTTCACCTAACCACCCAACTTTCGATCCAGGATTTACACAAATGCTTATTTCAGTGAGATAAGCACTTCAGAAGACTAAAATCTTAACTTCACCAAACCACTCAACTTTCGATGCTGGGATCACTGAAGTGCTTATTTCAGTGAGATAAGCACTTCAGAAGACCAAAATCTAAACTTTACCAAACCACCCAAATTTCGATGCTGGGTTCACTGAAATGCTTCTTTCAGTCAGATAAGCACTTCAGAAGAACAAAATCTCAACATCTCAAAACCACTCAACTTTCGATGCTGGGTTCAGTGAAGTGCTTCTTTCAGTGAGATAAGCACTTCAGAAGACCAAAATCTCACAATAACCAAACCACTCAAATTTCGATGCTGGGTTCACTGAAGTGCTTATTTCAGTGAGATAAGCACTTCAGAAGACCAAAATCTCAACTTCACCAAACCACCCAACTTTCAATGCTGGGTTCACTGAAGTGCTTATTTCAGTGAGATAAGCACTTCAGAAGAGCAAAAACTCAACTTCACAAAACCACTCAACTTTCGATGCTGGGCTCACTGCAGTGCTTATTTCAGTGAGATAAGCACTTCAGAAGGCCAAAATCCCAACCTCACCAAACGACTCAACTTTTGATACTGGTCTCACTGAAATGCTTCTTTCAGTCAGATAAGCACTTCAGAAGGCCAAAATCTCAACTTCACAAAACCAGCCAACTTTCGATACTGGATTTACCCAAATGCTTATTTCAGTGAGATAAGCACTTCACTTCGCCAAAATCCCAACCTCACCAAACCACCCAACTTTCAATGCTGGGTTCACTGAAGTGCTTATTGCAGTGAGATAAGCACTTCAGAAGACCAAAATCTAAACATCTCAAAACCATTCAACTTTCGATGCTGTGTTCACTGAAGTGCTTATTTCAGTGAGATAAGCACTTCAGAAGACCAAAATCTCAACATCTCAAAACCACTCAAATTTCGATGCTGTGTTCACTGAAGTGCTTATTTCAGTGAGATAAGCACTTCACTTCGCCAAAATCCCAACCTCACCAAACGACTCAACTTTTGATGCTGGTTCCACTGAATTGCTTATTTCAGTGAGATAAGCACTTCAGAAGACCAAAATCTCAACATCTCAAAAACACTCAAATTTCGATGCTGTGTTCACTGAAGTGCTTATTTCAGTGAGATAAGCACTTCACTTCGCCAAAATCCCAACCTCACCAAACGACTCAACTTTTGATGCTGGTTCCACTGAATTGCTTATTTCAGTGAGATAAGCACTTCAGAAGGCCAAAATCTAAACATCACTAAACGACTCAACTTTTGATACTGATTTCACTGAAATGCTTCTTTCAGTCAGATAAGCACATCAGAAGGCCAAAATCTCAACTTCACCAAACCACCCAACTTTCGATCCAGGATTTACACAAATGCTTATTTCAGTGAGATAAGCACTTCAGAAGACTAAAATCTTAACTTCACCAAACCACTCAACTTTCGATGCTGGGATCACTGAAGTGCTTATTTCAGTGAGATAAGCACTTCAGAAGACCAAAATCTAAACATCACCAAAACACCCAACTTTCAATGCTGGGTTCACTGAAATGCTTCTTTCAGTCAGATAAGCACTTCAGAAGAACAAAATCTCAACATCTCAAAACCACTCAACTTTCGATGCTGGGTTCACTGAAGTGCTTATTTCAGTGAGATAAGCACTTCAGAAGACCAAAATCTCAACATCACCAAACCACCCAACTTTCGATCCAGGATATACCCAAAGGCTAATTTCAGTGAGATAAGCACTTCAGAAGACAAAAATCTAAACTTCACCAAACCACTCAACTTTCGATGCTGGGATGACTGAAGTGCTTATTTCAGTGAGATAAGCACTTCAGAAGACCAAAATCTAAACTTCACCAAACCACCTAACTTTCAATGCTGGGTTCACTGAAATGCTTCTTTCAGTCAGATAAGCACTTCAGAAGAACAAAATCTCAACATCTCAAAACCACTCAACGTTCGATGCTGGGTTCACTGAAATGCTTATTTCAGTGAGATAAGCACTTCAGAAGACCAAAATCTCAACTTCACCAAACCACCCAACTTTCGATCCAGGATATACCCAAAGGCTAATTTCAGAGCAAAAACTCAACTTCACAAAACCGCTCAACTTTCGATGCTGGGCTCACTGCAGTGCTTATTTCAGTGAGATAAGCACTTCAGAATGCCAAAATCCCAACCTCACCAAACGACTCAACTTTTGATACTGGTTTCACTGAAATGCTTCTTTCAGTCAGATAAGCAATTCAGAAGTCCAAAATCTCAACTTCACAAAACACCCAACTTTCAATGCTGGGTTCACTGAAGTGCTTATTTCAGTGAGATAAGCACTTCAGAAGATCAAAATCTAAACATCTCAAAACCATTCAACTTTCGATGCTGTGTTCACTGAAGTGCTTATTTCAGTGAGATAAGCACTTCAGAAGACCAAAATCTCAACATCACAAAACCACTCAAATTTCGATGCTGGGTTCACTGAAGTGCTTATTTCATTGAAATAAGCACTTCACTTCGCCAAAATCCCAACCTCACCAAACGACTCAACTTTTGATGCTGGCTCCACTGAATTGCTTATTTCAGTGAGATAAGCACTTCAGAAGGCCAAAATCTAAACATCACTAACCGACTCAACTTTTGATGCTGATTTCACTGAAATGCTTCTTTCAGTTTGATAAGCACATCAGAAGGCCAAAATCTCAACTTCACCAAACCACCCAACTTTCGATCCAGGATTTACACAAATGCTTATTTCAGTGAGATAAGCACTTCAGAAGACTAAAATCTTAACTTCATCAAAACACTCAACTTTCGATGCTGGGATCACTGAAGTGCTTATTTCAGTGAGATAAGCACTTCAGAAGACCAAAATCTCAACATCACAAAACCACTCAAATTTCGATGCTGGGTTCACTGAAGTGCTTATTTCATTGAGATAAGCACTTCACTTCGCCAAAATCCCAACCTCACCAAACGACTCAACTTTTGATGCTGGTTCCACTGAATTGCTTATTTCAGTGAGATAACCACTTCAGAAGGCCAAAATCTAAACATCACTAATCGACTCAACTTTTGACGCTGATTTCACTGAAATGCTTCTTTCAGTTTGATAAGCACATCAGAAGGCAAAAATCTCAACTTCACCTAACCACCCAACTTTCGATCCAGGATTTACACAAATGCTTATTTCAGTGAGATAAGCACTTCAGAAGACTAAAATCTTAACTTCACCAAACCACTCAACTTTCGATGCTGGGATCACTGAAGTGCTTATTTCAGTGAGATAAGCACTTCAGAAGACCAAAATCTAAACTTTACCAAACCACCCAAATTTCGATGCTGGGTTCACTGAAATGCTTCTTTCAGTCAGATAAGCACTTCAGAAGAACAAAATCTCAACATCTCAAAACCACTCAACTTTCGATGCTGGGTTCAGTGAAGTGCTTCTTTCAGTGAGATAAGCACTTCAGAAGACCAAAATCTCACAATAACCAAACCACTCAAATTTCGATGCTGGGTTCACTGAAGTGCTTATTTCAGTGAGATAAGCACTTCAGAAGACCAAAATCTCAACTTCACCAAACCACCCAACTTTCAATGCTGGGTTCACTGAAGTGCTTATTTCAGTGAGATAAGCACTTCAGAAGAGCAAAAACTCAACTTCACAAAACCACTCAACTTTCGATGCTGGGCTCACTGCAGTGCTTATTTCAGTGAGATAAGCACTTCAGAAGGCCAAAATCCCAACCTCACCAAACGACTCAACTTTTGATACTGGTCTCACTGAAATGCTTCTTTCAGTCAGATAAGCACTTCAGAAGGCCAAAATCTCAACTTCACAAAACCAGCCAACTTTCGATACTGGATTTACCCAAATGCTTATTTCAGTGAGATAAGCACTTCACTTCGCCAAAATCCCAACCTCACCAAACCACCCAACTTTCAATGCTGGGTTCACTGAAGTGCTTATTGCAGTGAGATAAGCACTTCAGAAGACCAAAATCTAAACATCTCAAAACCATTCAACTTTCGATGCTGTGTTCACTGAAGTGCTTATTTCAGTGAGATAAGCACTTCAGAAGACCAAAATCTCAACATCTCAAAACCACTCAAATTTCGATGCTGTGTTCACTGAAGTGCTTATTTCAGTGAGATAAGCACTTCACTTCGCCAAAATCCCAACCTCACCAAACGACTCAACTTTTGATGCTGGTTCCACTGAATTGCTTATTTCAGTGAGATAAGCACTTCAGAAGACCAAAATCTCAACATCTCAAAAACACTCAAATTTCGATGCTGTGTTCACTGAAGTGCTTATTTCAGTGAGATAAGCACTTCACTTCGCCAAAATCCCAACCTCACCAAACGACTCAACTTTTGATGCTGGTTCCACTGAATTGCTTATTTCAGTGAGATAAGCACTTCAGAAGGCCAAAATCTAAACATCACTAAACGACTCAACTTTTGATACTGATTTCACTGAAATGCTTCTTTCAGTCAGATAAGCACATCAGAAGGCCAAAATCTCAACTTCACCAAACCACCCAACTTTCGATCCAGGATTTACACAAATGCTTATTTCAGTGAGATAAGCACTTCAGAAGACTAAAATCTTAACTTCACCAAACCACTCAACTTTCGATGCTGGGATCACTGAAGTGCTTATTTCAGTGAGATAAGCACTTCAGAAGACCAAAATCTAAACATCACCAAAACACCCAACTTTCAATGCTGGGTTCACTGAAATGCTTCTTTCAGTCAGATAAGCACTTCAGAAGAACAAAATCTCAACATCTCAAAACCACTCAACTTTCGATGCTGGGTTCACTGAAGTGCTTATTTCAGTGAGATAAGCACTTCAGAAGACCAAAATCTCAACATCACCAAACCACCCAACTTTCGATCCAGGATATACCCAAAGGCTAATTTCAGTGAGATAAGCACTTCAGAAGACAAAAATCTAAACTTCACCAAACCACTCAACTTTCGATGCTGGGATGACTGAAGTGCTTATTTCAGTGAGATAAGCACTTCAGAAGACCAAAATCTAAACTTCACCAAACCACCTAACTTTCAATGCTGGGTTCACTGAAATGCTTCTTTCAGTCAGATAAGCACTTCAGAAGAACAAAATCTCAACATCTCAAAACCACTCAACGTTCGATGCTGGGTTCACTGAAATGCTTATTTCAGTGAGATAAGCACTTCAGAAGACCAAAATCTCAACTTCACCAAACCACCCAACTTTCGATCCAGGATATACCCAAAGGCTAATTTCAGAGCAAAAACTCAACTTCACAAAACCGCTCAACTTTCGATGCTGGGCTCACTGCAGTGCTTATTTCAGTGAGATAAGCACTTCAGAATGCCAAAATTTCAACCTCACCAAACGACTCAACTTTTGATACTGGTTTCACTGAAATGCTTCTTTCAGTCAGATAAGCAATTCAGAAGTCCAAAATCTCAACTTCACAAAACACCCAACTTTCAATGCTGGGTTCACTGAAGTGCTTATTTCAGTGAGATAAGCACTTCAGAAGATCAAAATCTAAACATCTCAAAACCATTCAACTTTCGATGCTGTGTTCACTGAAGTGCTTATTTCAGTGAGATAAGCACTTCAGAAGACCAAAATCTCAACATCACAAAACCACTCAAATTTCGATGCTGGGTTCACTGAAGTGCTTATTTCATTGAAATAAGCACTTCACTTCGCCAAAATCCCAACCTCACCAAACGACTCAACTTTTGATGCTGGCTCCACTGAATTGCTTATTTCAGTGAGATAAGCACTTCAGAAGGCCAAAATCTAAACATCACTAACCGACTCAACTTTTGATGCTGATTTCACTGAAATGCTTCTTTCAGTTTGATAAGCACATCAGAAGGCCAAAATCTCAACTTCACCAAACCACCCAACTTTCGATCCAGGATTTACACAAATGCTTATTTCAGTGAGATAAGCACTTCAGAAGACTAAAATCTTAACTTCATCAAAACACTCAACTTTCGATGCTGGGATCACTGAAGTGCTTATTTCAGTGAGATAAGCACTTCAGAAGACCAAAATCTCAACATCACAAAACCACTCAAATTTCGATGCTGGGTTCACTGAAGTGCTTATTTCATTGAGATAAGCACTTCACTTCGCCAAAATCCCAACCTCACCAAACGACTCAACTTTTGATGCTGGTTCCACTGAATTGCTTATTTCAGTGAGATAACCACTTCAGAAGGCCAAAATCTAAACATCACTAATCGACTCAACTTTTGACGCTGATTTCACTGAAATGCTTCTTTCAGTCAGATAAGCACATCAGAAGGCCAAAATCTCAACTTCACCAAACCACCCAACTTTCGTACCAGGATTTACACAAATGCTTATTTCAGTTAGATAAGCACTTCAGAAGACTAAAATCTTAACTTCACCAAACCACTCAACTTTCGATGCTGGGATCACTGAAGCGCTTATTTCAGTGAGATAAGCACTTCAGAAGAACAAAATCTCAACATCTCAAAACCACTCAACTTTCGATGCTGGGTGCACTGAAGTGCTTATTTCAGTGAGATAAGCACTTCAGATTGCCAAAATCCCAACCTCACCAAACGACTCAACTTTCGATGCTGGGCTCACTGCAGTGCTTGTTTCAGTGAGATAAGCACTTCAGAATGCCAAAATCCCAACCTCACCAAACGACTCAACTTTTGATACTGGTTTCATGAAATGCTTCTTTCAGTCAGATAAGCACTTCAGAAGGCCAAAATCTCATCTTCACAAAACCAGCCAACTTTCGATACTGGATTTACCCAAATGCTTATTTCAGTGAGATAAGCACTTCAGAAGAACAAAATCTCAACATCTCAAAACCACTCAACTTTCGATGCTGGGTTCACTGAAGTGCTTATTTCAGTGAGATAAGCACTTCAGAAGACCAAAATCTCAACATCACCAAACCACCCAACTTTCGATCCAGGATATACCCAAAGGCTAATTTCAGTGAGATAAGCACTTCAGAAGACAAAAAACTAAACTTCACCAAACCACTCAACTTTCGATGCTGGGATGACTGAAGTGCTTATTTCAGTGAGATAAGCACTTCAGAAGACCAAAATCTAAACTTCACCAAACCACCTAACTTTCAATGCTGGGTTCACTGAAATGCTTCTTTCAGTCAGATAAGCACTTCAGAAGAACAAAATCTCAACATCACCAAACCACTCAAATTTCGATGCTGGGTTCACTGAAGTGCTTATTTCAGTGAGATAAGCACTTCAGAAGACCAAAATCTCAACTTCACCAAACCACCCAACTTTCGATCCAGGATATACCCAAAGGCTAATTTCAGTGAGATAAGCACTTCAGAAGACAAAAATCTAAACTTCACCTAACCACTCAACTTTCGATGCTGGGATCACTGAAGTGCTTATTTCAGTGAGATAAGCACTTCAGAAGAGCAAAAACTCAACTTCACAAAACCGCTCAACTTTCGATGCTGGGCTCACTGCAGTGCTTATTTCAGTGAGATAAGCACTTCAGAATGCCAAAATCCCAACCTCACCAAACGACTCAACTTTTGATACTGGTTTCACTGAAATGCTTCTTTCAGTCAGATAAGCAATTCAGAAGTCCAAAATCTCAACTTCACAAAACCAGCCAACTTTCGATACTGGATTTACCCAAATGCTTATTTCAGTGAGATAAGCACTTCAGAAGACCAAAATCTAAACTTCACCAAAACACCCAACTTTCAATGCTGGGTTCACTGAAGTGCTTATTTCAGTGAGATAAGCACTTCAGAAGACCAAAATCTCAACATCACAAAACCACTCAAATTTCGATGCTGGGTTCACTGAAGTGCTTATTTCAGTGAGATAAGCACTTCAGAAGTCCAAAATCTAAACATCACTAACCGACTCAACTTTTGATGCTGATTTCACTGAAATGCTTCTTTCAGTTTGATAAGCACATCAGAAGGCCAAAATCTCAACTTCACCAAACCACCCAACTTTCGAACCAGGATTTACACAAATGCTTATTTCAGTGAGATAAGCACTTCAGAAGACTAAAATCTTAACTTCACCAAACCACTCAACTTTCGATGCCTGGATATCTGAAGTGCTTATTTCAGTGAGATAAGCACTTCAGAAGAACAAAATCTCAACATCTCAAAACCACTCAACTTTCGATGCTGGGTGCACTGAAGTGCTTATTTCAGTGAGATAAGCACTTCAGAAGACCAAAATCTCAACATCACCAAACCACTCAAATTTCGATGCTGGGCTCACTGCAGTGCTTATTTCAGTGAGATAAGCACTTCAGATTGCCAAAATCCCAACCTCACCAAACGACTCAACTTTCGATGCTGGGCTCACTGCAGTGCTTGTTTCAGTGAGATAAGCACTTCAGAATGCCAAAATCCCAACCTCACCAAACGACTCAACTTTTGATACTGGTTTCATGAAATGCTTCTTTCAGTCAGATAAGCACTTCAGAAGGCCAAAATCTCATCTTCACAAAACCAGCCAACTTTCGATACTGGATTTACCCAAATGCTTATTTCAGTGAGATAAGCACTTCAGAAGACCAAAATCTAAACTTCACCAAACCACCCATGTTTCAATGCTGGGTTCACTGAAGTGCTTATTTCAGTGAGATAAGCACTTCAGAAGACCAAAATCTCAACATCTCAAAACCACTCAAATTTCGATGCTGTGTTCACTGAAGTGCTTATTTCAGTGAGATAAGCACTTCACTTCGCCAAAATCCCAACCTCACCAAACGACTCAACTTTTGATGCTGGTTCCACTGAATTGCTTATTTCAGTGAGATAAGCACTTCAGAAGATCAAAATCTCAACATCTCAAAAACACTCAAATTTCGATGCTGTGTTCACTGAAGTGCTTATTTCAGTGAGATAAGCACTTCACTTCGCCAAAATCCCAACCTCACCAAACGACTCAACTTTTGATGCTGGTTCCACTGAATTGCTTATTTCAGTGAGATAAGCACTTCAGAAGGCCAAAATCTAAACATCACTAAACGACTCAACTTTTGATACTGATTTCACTGAAATGCTTCTTTCAGTCAGATAAGCACATCAGAAGACCAAAATCTCAACTTCACCAAACCACGCAACTTTCGATCCAGGATTTACACAAATGCTTATTTCAGTGAGATAAGCACTTCAGAAGACTAAAATCTTAACTTCACCAAACCACTCAACTTTCGATGCTGGGATCACTGAAGTGCTTATTTCAGTGAGATAAGCACTTCAGAAGACCAAAATCTAAACATCACCAAAACACCCAACTTTCAATGCTGGGTTCACTGAAATGCTTCTTTCAGTCAGATAAGCACTTCAGAAGAACAAAATCTCAACATCTCAAAACCACTCAACTTTCGATGCTGGGTTCACTGAAGTGCTTATTTCAGTGAGATAAGCACTTCAGAAGACCAAAATCTCAACATCACCAAACCACCCAACTTTCGATCCAGGATATACCCAAAGGCTAATTTCAGTGAGATAAGCACTTCAGAAGACAAAAATCTAAACTTCACCAAACCACTCAACTTTCGATGCTGGGATGACTGAAGTGCTTATTTCAGTGAGATAAGCACTTCAGAAGACCAAAATCTAAACTTCACCAAACCACCTAACTTTCAATGCTGGGTTCACTGAAATGCTTCTTTCAGTCAGATAAGCACTTCAGAAGAACAAAATCTCAACATCTCAAAACCACTCAACGTTCGATGCTGGGTTCACTGAAGTGCTTATTTCAGTGAGATAAGCACTTCAGAAGACCAAAATCTAAACATCACCAAACCACTCAAATTTCAATGCTGGGTTCACTGAAGAGCTTATTTCAGTGAGATAAGCACTTCAGAAGACCAAAATCTCAACTTCACCAAACCACCCAACTTTCGATCCAGGATATACCCAAAGGCTAATTTCAGTGAGATAAGCACTTCAGAAGACAAAAATCTAAACTTCACCTAACCACTCAACTTTCGATGCTGGGATCACTGAAGTGCTTATTTCAGTGAGATAAGCACTTCAGAAGAGCAAAAACTCAACTTCACAAAACCGCTCAACTTACGATGCTGGGCTCACTGCAGTGCTTATTTCAGTGAGATAAGCACTTCAGAATGCCAAAATCCCAACCTCACCAAACGACTCAACTTTTGATAGTGGTTTCACTGAAATGCTTCTTTCAGTCAGATAAGCAATTCAGAAGTCCAAAATCTCAACTTCACAAAACCAGCCAACTTTCGATACTGGATTTACCCAAATGCTTATTTCAGTGAGATAAGCACTTCAGAAGTCCAAAATCTAAACATCACTAACCGACTCAACTTTTGATGCTGATTTCACTGAAATGCTTCTTTCAGTTTGATAAGCACATCAGAAGGCCAAAATCTCAACTTCACCAAACCACCCAATTTTCGATCCAGGATTTACACAAATGCTTATTTCAGTGAGATAAGCACTTCAGAAGACTAAAATCTTAACTTCATCAAACCACTCAACTTTCGATGCTGGGATCACTGAAGTGCTTATTTCAGTGAGATAAGCACTTCAGAACACCAAAATCTAAACGTCACCAAACCACCCAACTTTCAATGCTGGGTTCACTGAAGTGCTTATTTCAGTGAGATAAGCACTTCAGAAGACCAAAATCTCAACATCACAAAACCACTCAAATTTCGATGCTGGGTTCACTGAAGTGCTTATTTCATTGAGATAAGCACTTCACTTCGCCAAAATCCCAACCTCACCAAACGACTCAACTTTTGATGCTGGTTCCACTGAATTGCTTATTTCAGTGAGATAACCACTTCAGAAGGCCAAAATCTAAACATCACTAATCGACTCAACTTTTGACGCTGATTTCACTGAAATGCTTCTTTCAGTCAGATAAGCACATCAGAAGGCCAAAATCTCAACTTCACCAAACCACCCAACTTTCGAACCAGGATTTACACAAATGCTTATTTCAGTGAGATAAGCACTTCAGAAGACTAAAATCTTAACTTCACCAAACCACTCAACTTTCGATGCCTGGATCACTGAAGTGCTTATTTCAGTGAGATAAGCACTTCAGAAGAACAAAATCTCAACATCTCAAAACCACTCAACTTTCGATGCTGGGTGCTCTGAAGTGCTTATTTCAGTGAGATAAGCACTTCAGAAGACCAAAATCTCAACATCACCAAACCACTCAAATTTCGATGCTGGGCTCACTGCAGTGCTTATTTCAGTGAGATAAGCACTTCAGATTGCCAAAATCCCAACCTCACCAAACGACTCAACTTTCGATGCTGGGCTCACTGCAGTGCTTGTTTCAGTGAGATAAGCACTTCAGAATGCCAAAATCCCAACCTCACCAAACGACTCAACTTTTGATACTGGTTTCATGAAATGCTTCTTTCAGTCAGATAAGCACTTCAGAAGGCCAAAATCTCATCTTCACAAAACCAGCCAACTTTCGATACTGGATTTACCCAAATGCTTATTTCAGTGAGAGAAGCACTTCAGAAGACCAAAATCTAAACTTCACCAAACCACCCATGTTTCAATGCTGGGTTCACTGAAGTGCTTATTTCAGTGAGATAAGCACTTCAGAAGACCAAAATCTCAACATCACAAAACCACTCAAATTTCGATGCTGTGTTCACTGAAGTGCTTATTTCAGTGAGATAAGCACTTCACTTCGCCAAAATCCCAACCTCACCAAACGACTCAACTTTTGATGCTGGTTCCACTGAATTGCTTATTTCAGTGAGATAAGCACTTCAGAAGACCAAAATCTCAACATCTCAAAAACACTCAAATTTCGATGCTGTGTTCACTGAAGTGCTTATTTCAGTGAGATAAGCACTTCACTTCGCCAAAATCCCAACCTCACCAAACGACTCAACTTTTGATGCTGGTTCCACTGAATTGCTTATTTCAGTGAGATAAGCACTTCAGAAGGCCAAAATCTAAACATCACTAAACGACTCAACTTTTGATACTGATTTCACTGAAATGCTTCTTTCAGTCAGATAAGCACATCAGAAGACCAAAATCTCAACTTCACCAAACAACCCAACTTTCGATCCAGGATTTACACAAATGCTTATTTCAGTGAGATAAGCACTTCAGAAGACTAAAATCTTAACTTCACCAAACCACTCAACTTTCGATGCTGGGATCACTGAAGTGCTTATTTCAGTGAGATAAGCACTTCAGAAGACCAAAATCTAAACATCACCAAAACACCCAACTTTCAATGCTGGGTTCACTGAAATGCTTCTTTCAGTCAGATAAGCACTTCAGAAGAACAAAATCTCAACATCTCAAAACCACTCAACTTTCGATGCTGGGTTCACTGAAGTGCTTATTTCAGTGAGATAAGCACTTCAGAAGACCAAAATCTCAACATCACCAAACCACCCAACTTTCGATCCAGGATATACCCAAAGGCTAATTTCAGTGAGATAAGCACTTCAGAAGACCAAAATCTCAACATCTCAAAAACACTCAAATTTCGATGCTGTGTTCACTGAAGTGCTTATTTCAGTGAGATAAGCACTTCACTTCGCCAAAATCCCAACCTCACCAAACGACTCAACTTTTGATGCTGGTTCCACTGAATTGCTTATTTCAGTGAGATAAGCACTTCAGAAGGCCAAAATCTAAACATCACTAAACGACTCAACTTTTGATACTGATTTCACTGAAATGCTTCTTTCAGTCAGATAAGCACATCAGAAGGCCAAAATCTCAACTTCACCAAACCACGCAACTTTCGATCCAGGATTTACACAAATGCTTATTTCAGTGAGATAAGCACTTCAGAAGACTAAAATCTTAACTTCACCAAACCACTCAACTTTCGATGCTGGGATCACTGAAGTGCTTATTTCAGTGAGATAAGCACTTCAGAAGACCAAAATCTAAACATCACCAAAACACCCAACTTTCAATGCTGGGTTCACTGAAATGCTTCTTTCAGTCAGATAAGCACTTCAGAAGAACAAAATCTCAACATCTCAAAACCACTCAACTTTCGATGCTGGGTTCACTGAAGTGCTTATTTCAGTGAGATAAGCACTTCAGAAGACCAAAATCTCAACATCACCAATCCACCCAACTTTCGATCCAGGATATACCCAAAGGCTAATTTCAGTGAGATAAGCACTTCAGAAGACAAAAATCTAAACTTCACCAAACCACTCAACTTTCGATGCTGGGATGACTGAAGTGCTTATTTCAGTGAGATAAGCACTTCAGAAGACCAAAATCTAAACTTCACCAAACCACCTAACTTTCAATGCTGGGTTCACTGAAATGCTTCTTTCAGTCAGATAAGCACTTCAGAAGAACAAAATCTCAACATCTCAAAACCACTCAACGTTCGATGCTGGGTTCACTGAAATGCTTATTTCAGTGAGATAAGCACTTCAGAAGACCAAAATCTAAACATCACCAAACCACTCAAATTTCGATGCTGGGTTCACTGAAGTGCTTATTTCAGTGAGATAAGCACTTCAGAAGACCAAAATCTCAACTTCACCAAACCACCCAACTTTCGATCCAGGATATACCCAAAGGCTAATTTCAGTGAGATAAGCACTTCAGAAGACAAAAATCTAAACTTCACCTAACCACTCAACTTTCGATGCTGGGATCACTGAAGTGCTAATTTCAGTGAGATAAGCACTTCAGAAGAGCAAAAACTCAACTTCACAAAACCGCTCAACTTTCGATGCTGGGCTCACTGCAGTGCTTATTTCAGTGAGATAAGCACTTCAGAATGCCAAAATCCCAACCTCACCAAACGACTCAACTTTTGATAGTGGTTTCACTGAAATGCTTCTTTCAGTCAGATAAGCAATTCAGAAGTCCAAAATCTCAACTTCACAAAACCAGCCAACTTTCGATACTGGATTTACCCAAATGCTTATTTCAGTGAGATAAGCACTTCAGAAGACCAAAATCTAAACTTCACCAAAACACCCAACTTTCAATGCTGGGTTCACTGAAGTGCTTATTTCAGTGAGATAAGCACTTCAGAAGATCAAAATCTAAACATCTCAAAACCATTCAACTTTCGATGCTGGGTTCACTGAAGTGCTTATTTCAATGAAATAAGCACTTCACGTCGCCAAAATCCCAACCTCACCAAACGACTCAACTTTTGATGCTGATTTCACTGAAATGCTTCTTTCAGTTTGATAAGCACATCAGAAGGCCAAAATCTCAACTTCACCAAACCACCCAACTTTCGATCCAGGATTTACACAAATGCTTATTTCAGTGAGATAAGCACTTCAGAAGACTAAAATCTTAACTTCACCAAACCACTCAACTTTCGATGCTGGGATCACTGAAGTGCTTATTTCAGTGAGATAAGCACTTCAGAAGACCAAAATCTAAACTTCACCAAACCACCCAACTTTCAATGCTGGGTTCACTGAAGTGCTTATTTCAGTGAGATAAGCACTTCAGAAGACCAAAATCTCAACATCACCAAACCACTCAAATTTCGATGCTGGGCTCACTGCAGTGCTTATTTCAGTGAGATAAGCACTTCAGATTGCCAAAATCCCAACCTCACCAAACGACTCAACTTTCGATGCTGGGCTCACTGCAGTGCTTGTTTCAGTGAGATAAGCACTTCAGAATGCCAAAATCCCAACCTCACCAAACGACTCAACTTTTGATACTGGTTTCATGAAATGCTTCTTTCAGTCAGATAAGCACTTCAGAAGGCCAAAATCTCATCTTCACAAAACCAGCCAACTTTCGATACTGGATTTACCCAAATGCTTATTTCAGTGAGAGAAGCACTTCAGAAGACCAAAATCTAAACTTCACCAAACCACCTAACTTTCAATGCTGGGTTCACTGAAGTGCTTATTTCAGTGAGATAAGCACTTCAGAAGACCAAAATCTCAACATCTCAAAACCACTCAAATTTCGATGCTGTGTTCACTGAAGTGCTTATTTCAGTGAGATAAGCACTTCACTTCGCCAAAATCCCAACCTCACCAAACGACTCAACTTTTGATGCTGGTTCCACTGAATTGCTTATTTCAGTGAGATAAGCACTTCAGAAGACCAAAATCTCAACATCTCAAAAACACTCAAATTTCGATGCTGTGTTCACTGAAGTGCTTATTTCAGTGAGATAAGCACTTCACGTCGCCAAAATCCCAACCTCACCAAACGACTCAACTTTTGATGCTGGTTCCACTGAATTGCTTATTTCAGTGAGATAAGCACTTCAGAAGACCAAAATCTCAACATCTCAAAAACACTCAAATTTCGATGCTGGGTTCACTGAAGTGCTTAATTCAGTGAGATAAGCACTTCAGAAGACCAAAATCTCAACTTCACCAAACCACCCAACTTTCGATCCAGGATATACCCAAAGGCTAATTTCAGTGAGATAAGCACTTCAGAAGACAAAAATCTAAACTTCACCTAACCACTCAACTTTCGATGCTGGGATCACTGAAGTGCTAATTTCAGTGAGATAAGCACTTCAGAAGAGCAAAAACTCAACTTCACAAAACCGCTCAACTTTCGATGCTGGGCTCACTGCAGTGCTTATTTCAGTGAGATAAGCACTTCAGAATGCCAAAATCCCAACCTCACCAAACGACTCAACTTTTGATACTGGTTTCACTGAAATGCTTCTTTCAGTCAGATAAGCAATTCAGAAGTCCAAAATCTCAACTTCACAAAAGCAGCCAACTTTCGATACTGGATTTACCCAAATGCTTATTTCAGTGAGATAAGCACTTCAGAAGACCAAAATCTAAACTTCACCAAAACACCCAACTTTCAATGCTGGGTTCACTGAAGTGCTTATTTCAGTGAGATAAGCACTTCAGAAGATCAAAATCTAAACATCTCAAAACCATTCAACTTTCGATGCTGGGTTCACTGAAGTGCTTATTTCAATGAAATAAGCACTTCACTTCGCCAAAATCCCAACCTCACCAAACGACTCAACTTTTGATGCTGATTTCACTGAAATGCTTCTTTCAGTTTGATAAGCACATCAGAAGGCCAAAATCTCAACTTCACCAAACCACCCAACTTTCGATCCAGGATTTACACAAATGCTTATTTCAGTGAGATAAGCACTTCAGAAGACTAAAATCTTAACTTCATCAAACCACTCAACTTTCGATGCTGGGATCACTGAAGTGCTTATTTCAGTGAGATAAGCACTTCAGAAGACCAAAATCTAAACTTCACCAAACCACCCAACTTTCAATGCTGGGTTCACTGAAGTGCTTATTTCAGTGAGATAAGCACTTCAGAAGACCAAAATCTCAACATCACCAAACCACTCAAATTTCGATGCTGGGCTCACTGCAGTGCTTATTTCAGTGAGATAAGCACTTCAGATTGCCACAATCCCAACCTCACCAAACGACTCAACTTTCGATGCTGGGCTCACTGCAGTGCTTGTTTCAGTGAGATAAGCACTTCAGAATGCCAAAATCCCAACCTCACCAAACGACTCAACTTTTGATACTGGTTTCATGAAATGCTTCTTTCAGTCAGATAAGCACTTCAGAAGGCCAAAATCTCATCTTCACAAAACCAGCCAACTTTCGATACTGGATTTACCCAAATGCTTATTTCAGTGAGAGAAGCACTTCAGAACACCAAAATCTAAACTTCACCAAACCACCCATGTTTCAATGCTGGGTTCACTGAAGTGCTTATTTCAGTGAGATAAGCACTTCAGAAGACCAAAATCTCAACATCTCAAAACCACTCAAATTTCGATGCTGTGTTCACTGAAGTGCTTATTTCAGTGAGATAAGCACTTCACTTCGCCAAAATCCCAACCTCACCAAACGACTCAACTTTTGATGCTGGTTCCACTGAATTGCTTATTTCAGTGAGATAAGCACTTCAGAAGACCAAAATCTCAACATCTCAAAAACACTCAAATTTCGATGCTGTGTTCACTGAAGTGCTTATTTCAGTGAGATAAGCACTTCACTTCGCCAAAATCCCAACCTCACCAAACGACTCAACTTTTGATGCTGGTTCCACTGAATTGCTTATTTCAGTGAGATAAGCACTTCAGAAGGCCAAAATCTAAACATCACTAAACGACTCAACTTTTGATACTGATTTCACTGAAATGCTTCTTTCAGTCAGATAAGCACATCAGAAGACCAAAATCTCAACTTCACCAAACCACGCAACTTTCGATCCAGGATTTACACAAATGCTTATTTCAGTGAGATAAGCACTTCAGAAGACTAAAATCTTAACTTCACCAAACCACTCAACTTTCGATGCTGGGATCACTGAAGTGCTTATTTCAGTGAGATAAGCACTTCAGAAGACCAAAATCTAAACATCACCAAAACACCCAACTTTCAATGCTGGGTTCACTGAAATGCTTCTTTCAGTCAGATAAGCACTTCAGAAGAACAAAATCTCAACATCTCAAAACCACTCAACTTTCGATGCTGGGTTCACTGAAGTGCTTACTTCAGTGAGATAAGCACTTCAGAAGACCAAAATCTCAACATCACCAAACCACCCAACTTTCGATCCAGGATATACCCAAAGGCTAATTTCAGTGAGATAAGCACTTCAGAAGACAAAAATCTAAACTTCACCAAACCACTCAACTTTCGATGCTGGGATGACTGAAGTGCTTATTTCAGTGAGATAAGCACTTCAGAAGACCAAAATCTAAACTTCACCAAACCACCTAACTTTCAATGCTGGGTTCACTGAAATGCTTCTTTCAGTCAGATAAGCACTTCAGAAGAACAAAATCTCAACATCTCAAAACCACTCAACGTTCGATGCTGGGTTCACTGAAGTGCTTATTTCAGTGAGATAAGCACTTCAGAAGACCAAAATCTAAACATCACCAAACCACTCAAATTTCGATGCTGGGTTCACTGAAGTGCTTATTTCAGTGAGATAAGCACTTCAAAAGACCAAAATCTCAACATCACAAAACCACTCAAATTTCGATGCTGGGTTCACTGAAGTGCTTATTTCAGTGAGATAAGCACTTCAGAAGACCAAAATCTAAACATCTCAAAACGACTCAACTTTTGATGCTGGTTCCACTGAAGTGCTTATTTCAGTGAGATAAGCACTTCAGAAGGCCAAAATCTAAACATCAGTAAACGACTCAACTTTTGATACTGATTTCACTGAAATGCTTCTTTCAGTCAGATAAGCACATCAGAAGGCCAAAATCTCAACTTCACCAAACCACCCAACTTTCGATCCAGGATTTACACAAATGCTTATTTCAGTGAGATAAGCACTTCAGAAGACCAAAATCTAAACTTCACCAAACCACCTAACTTTCAATGCTGGGTTCACTGAAATGCTTCTTTCAGTCAGATAAGCACTTCAGAAGAACAAAATGTCAACATCTCAAAACCACTCAACGTTCGATGCTGGGTTCACTGAAGTGCTTATTTCAGTGAGATAAGCACTTCAGAAGACCAAAATCTCACAATAACCAAACCACTCAAATTTCGATGCTGGGTTCACTGAAGTGCTTATTTCAGTGAGATAAGCACTTCAGAAGACCAAAATCTCAACTTCACCAAACCACCTAACTTTCAATGCTGGGTTCACTGAAGTGCTTATTTCAGTGAGATAAGCACTTCAGAAGAGCAAAAACTCAACTTCACAAAACCACTCAACTTTCGATGCTGGGCTCACTGCAGTGCTTATTTCAGTGAGATAAGCACTTCAGAAGGCCAAAATCCCAACCTCACCAAACGACTCAACTTTTGATACTGGTTTCACTGAAATGCTTCTTTCAGTCAGATAAGCACTTCAGAAGGCCAAAATCTCAACTTCACAAAACCAGCCAACTTTCGATACTGGATTTACCCAAATGCTTATTTCAGTGAGATAAGCACTTCAGAAGACCAAAATCTAAACTTCACCAAACCACCCAACTTTCAATGCTGGGTTCACTGAAGTGCTTATTGCAGTGAGATAAGCACTTCAGAAGACCAAAATCTAAACATCTCAAAACCACTCAACTTTCGATGCTGTGTTCACTGAAGTGCTTATTTCATTGATATAAGCACTTCACTTCGCCAAAATCCCAACCTCACCAAACGACTCAACTTTTGATGCTGGTTCCACTGAATTGCTTATTTCAGTGAGATAAGCACTTCAGAAGGCCAAAATCTAAACATCATTAACCGAGTCAACTTTTGATGCTGATTTCACTGAAATGCTTCTTTCAGTTTGATAAGCACATCAGAAGGCCAAAATCTCAACTTCACCAAACCACCCAACTTTCGATCCAGGATTTACACAAATGCTTATTTCAGTGAGATAAGCACTTCAGAAGACTAAAATCTTAACTTCACCAATCCACTCAACTTTCGATGCTGGGATCACTGAAGTGCTTATTTCAGTGAGATAAGCACTTCAGAAGACCAAAATCTAAACTTCACCAAACCACCTAACTTTCAATGCTGGGTTCACTGAAATGCTTCTTTCAGTCAGATAAGCACTTCAGAAGAACAAAATCTCAACATCTCAAAACCACTCAACGTTCGATGCTGGGTTCACTGAAGTGCTTATTTCAGTGAGATAAGCACTTCAGAAGACCAAAATCTAAACATCACCAAACCACTCAAATTTCGATGCTGGGTTCACTGAAGTGCTTATTTCAGTGAGATAAGCACTTCAGAAGACCAAAATCTCAACTTCACCAAACCACCCAACTTTCGATCCAGGATATACCCACAGGCTAATTTCAGTGAGATAAGCACTTCAGAAGACAAAAATCTAAACTTCACCAAACCACTCAACTTTCGATGCTGGGATCACTGAAGTGCTTATTTCAGTGAGATAAGCACTTCAGAAGAGCAAAAACTCAACTTCACAAAACCGCTCAACTTTCGATGCTGGGCTCACTGCAGTGCTTATTTCAGTGAGATAAGCACTTCAGAATGCCAAAATCCCAACCTCAAAAAACGACTCAACTTTTGATAGTGGTTTCACTGAAATGCTTCTTTCAGTCAGATAAGCAATTCAGAAGTCCAAAATCTCAACTTCACAAAACCAGCCAACTTTCGATACTGGATTTACCCAAATGCTTATTTCAGTGAGATAAGCACTTCAGAAGACCAAAATCTAAACTTCACCAAAACACCCAACTTTCAATGCTGGGTTCACTGAAGTGCTTATTTCAGTGAGATAAGCACTTCAGAAGATCAAAATCTAAACATCTCAAAACCATTCAACTTTCGATGCTGTGTTCACTGAAGTGCTTATTTCAGTGAGATAAGCACTTCAGAAGACCAAAATCTAAACTTCACCAAACCACCCAACTTTCAATGCTGGGTTCACTGAAGTGCTTATTTCAGTGAGATAAGCACTTCAAAAGACCAAAATCTCAACATCACAAAACCACTCAAATTTCGATGCTGGGTTCACTGAAGTGCTTATTTCATTGATATAAGCACTTCACTTCGCCAAAATCCCAACCTCACCAAACGACTCAACTTTTGATGCTGGTTCCACTGAATTGCTTATTTCAGTGAGATAAGCACTTCAGAAGGCCAAAATCTAAACATCATTAACCGAGTCAACTTTTGATGCTGATTTCACTGAAATGCTTCTTTCAGTTTGATAAGCACATCAGAAGGCCAAAATCTCACCTTCACCTAACCACCCAACTTTCGATCCAGGATTTACACAAATGCTTATTTCAGTGAGATAAGCACTTCAGAAGACTAAAATCTTAACTTCACCAAACCACTCAACTTTCGATGCTGGGATCACTGAAGTGCTTATTTCAGTGAGATAAGCACTTCAGAAGACCAAAATCTAAACTTTACCAAACCACCCAAATTTCGATGCTGGGTTCACTGAAATGCTTCTTTCAGTCAGATAAGCACTTCAGAAGAACAAAATCTCAACATCTCAAAACCACTCAACTTTCGATGCTGGGTTCAGTGAAGTGCTTCTTTCAGTGAGATAAGCACTTCAGAAGACCAAAATCTCACAATAACCAAACCACTCAAATTTCGATGCTGGGTTCACTGAAGTGCTTATTTCAGTGAGATAAGCACTTCAGAAGACCAAAATCTCAACTTCACCAAACCACCCAACTTTCAATGCTGGGTTCACTGAAGTGCTTATTTCAGTGAGATAAGCACTTCAGAAGAGCAAAAACTCAACTTCACAAAACCACTCAACTTTCGATGCTGGGCTCACTGCAGTGCTTATTTCAGTGAGATAAGCACTTCAGAAGGCCAAAATCCCAACCTCACCAAACGACTCAACTTTTGATACTGGTTTCACTGAAATGCTTCTTTCAGTCAGATAAGCACTTCAGAAGGCCAAAATCTCAACTTCACAAAACCAGCCAACTTTCGATACTGGATTTACCCAAATGCTTATTTCAGTGAGATAAGCACTTCAGAAGACCAAAATCTAAACTTCACCAAACCACCCAACTTTCAATGCTGGGTTCACTGAAGTGCTTATTGCAGTGAGATAAGCACTTCAGAAGACCAAAATCTAAACATCTCAAAACCATTCAACTTTCGATGCTGTGTTCACTGAAGTGCTTATTTCAGTGAGATAAGCACTTCAGAAGACCAAAATCTAAACTTCACCAAACCACCCAACTTTCAATGCTGGGTTCACTGAAGTGCTTATTTCAGTGAGATAAGCACTTCAGAAGACCAAAATCTCAACATCACAAAACCACTCAAATTTCGATGCTGGGTTCACTGAAGTGCTTATTTCATTGAGATAAGCACTTCACTTCGCCAAAATCCCAACCTCACCAAACGACTCAACTTTTGATGCTGGTTCCACTGAATTGCTTATTTCAGTGAGATAAGCACTTCAGAAGGCCAAAATCTAAACATCACTAATCGACTCAACTTTTGATGCTGATTTCACTGAAATGCTTCTTCGAGTCAGATAAGCACATCAGAAGGCCAAAATCTCAACTTCACCAAACCACCCAACTTTCGAACCAGGATTTACACAAATGCTTATTTCAGTGAGATAAGCACTTCAGAAGACTAAAATCTTAACTTCACCAAACCACTCAACTTTCGATGCTGGGATCACTGAAGTGCTTATTTCAGTGAGATAAGCACTTCAGAAGAACAAAATCTCAACATCTCAAAACCACTCAACTTTCGATGCTGGGTGCACTGAAGTGCTTATTTCAGTGAGATAAGCACTTCAGAAGACCAAAATCTCAACATCACCAAACCAATCAAATTTCGATGCTGGGCTCACTGCAGTGCTTATTTCAGTGAGATAAGCACTTCAGATTGCCAAAATCCCAACCTCACCAAACGACTCAACTTTCGATGCTGGGCTCACTGCAGTGCTTGTTTCAGTGAGATAAGCACTTCAGAATGCCAAAATCCCAACCTCACCAAACGACTCAACTTTTGATACTGGTTTCATGAAATGCTTCTTTCAGTCAGATAAGCACTTCAGAAGGCCAAAATCTCATCTTCACAAAACCAGCCAACTTTCGATACTGGATTTACCCAAATGCTTATTTCAGTGAGATAAGCACTTCAGAAGACCAAAATCTAAACTTCACCAAACCACCCATGTTTCAATGCTGGGTTCACTGAAGTGCTTATTTCAGTGAGATAAGCACTTCAGAAGACCAAAATCTAAACTTCACCAAACCACTCAACTTTCAATGCTGGGTTCACTGAAGTGCTTATTTCAGTGAGATAAGCACTTCAGAAGACCAAAATCTAAACATCACCAAAACACCCAACTTTCAATGCTGGGTTCACTGAAATGCTTCTTTCAGTCAGATAAGCACTTCAGAAGAACAAAATCTCAACATCTCAAAACCACTCAACTTTCGATGCTGGGTTCACTGAAGTGCTTATTTCAGTGAGATAAGCACTTCAGAAGACCAAAATCTCAACATCACCAAACCACCCAACTTTCGATCCAGGATATACCCAAAGGCTAATTTCAGTGAGATAAGCACTTCAGAAGACAAAAATCTAAACTTCACCAAACCACTCAACTTTCGATGCTGGGATGACTGAAGTGCTTATTTCAGTGAGATAAGCACTTCAGAAGACCAAAATCTAAACTTCACCAAACCACCTAACTTTCAATGCTGGGTTCACTGAAATGCTTCTTTCAGTCAGATAAGCACTTCAGAAGAACAAAATCTCAACATCTCAAAACCACTCAACGTTCGATGCTGGGTTCACTGAAGTGCTTATTTCAGTGAGATAAGCACTTCAGAAGACCAAAATCTAAACATCACCAAACCACTCAAATTTCGATGCTGGGTTCACTGAAGTGCTTATTTCAGTGAGATAAGCACTTCAGAAGACCAAAATCTCAACTTCACCAAACCACCCAACTTTCGATCCAGGATATACCCAAAGGCTAATTTCAGTGAGATAAGCACTTCAGAAGACAAAAATCTAAACTTCACCTAACCACTCAACTTTCGATGCTGGGATCACTGAAGTGCTTATTTCAGTGAGATAAGCACTTCAGAAGAGCAAAAACTCAACTTCACAAAACCGCTCAACTTTCGATGCTGGGCTCACTGCAGTGCTTATTTCAGTGAGATAAGCACTTCAGAATGCCAAAATCCCAACCTCACCAAACGACTCAACTTTTGATAGTGGTTTCACTGAAATGCTTCTTTCAGTCAGATAAGCAATTCAGAAGTCCAAAATCTCAACTTCACAAAACCAGCCAACTTTCGATACTGGATTTACCCAAATGCTTATTTCAGTGAGATAAGCACTTCAGAAGTCCAAAATCTAAACATCACTAACCGACTCAACTTTTGATGCTGATTTCACTGAAATGCTTCTTTCAGTTTGATAAGCACATCAGAAGGCCAAAATCTCAACTTCACCAAACCACCCAATTTTCGATCCAGGATTTACACAAATGCTTATTTCAGTGAGATAAGCACTTCAGAAGACTAAAATCTTAACTTCATCAAACCACTCAACTTTCGATGCTGGGATCACTGAAGTGCTTATTTCAGTGAGATAAGCACTTCAGAACACCAAAATCTAAACTTCACCAAACCACCCAACTTTCAATGCTGGGTTCACTGAAGTGCTTATTTCATTGAGATAAGCACTTCACTTCGCCAAAATCCCAACCTCACCAAACGACTCAACTTTTGATGCTGGTTCCACTGAATTGCTTATTTCAGTGAGATAACCACTTCAGAAGGCCAAAATCTAAACATCACTAATCGACTCAACTTTTGACGCTGATTTCACTGAAATGCTTCTTTCAGTCAGATAAGCACATCAGAAGGCCAAAATCTCAACTTCACCAAACCACCCAACTTTCGAACCAGGATTTACACAAATGCTTATTTCAGTGAGATAAGCACTTCAGAAGACTAAAATCTTAACTTCACCAAACCACCCAACTTTCAATGCTGGGTTCACTGAAGTGCTTATTTCAGTGAGATAAGCACTTCAGAAGACCAAAATCTCAACATCACAAAACCACTCAAATTTCGATGCTGGGTTCACTGAAGTGCTTATTTCATTGATATAAGCACTTCACTTCGCCAAAATCCCAACCTCACCAAACGACTCAACTTTTGATGCTGGTTCCACTGAATTGCTTATTTCAGTGAGATAAGCACTTCAGAAGGCCAAAATCTAAACATCATTAACCGAGTCAACTTTTGATGCTGATTTCACTGAAATGCTTCTTTCAGTTTGATAAGCACATCAGAAGGCCAAAATCTCACCTTCACCTAACCACCCAACTTTCGATCCAGGATTTACACAAATGCTTATTTCAGTGAGATAAGCACTTCAGAAGACTAAAATCTTAACTTCACCAAACCACTCAACTTTCGATGCTGGGATCACTGAAGTGCTTATTTCAGTGAGATAAGCACTTCAGAAGACCAAAATCTAAACTTTACCAAACCACCCAAATTTCGATGCTGGGTTCACTGAAATGCTTCTTTGAGTCAGATAAGCACTTCAGAAGAACAAAATCTCAACATCTCAAAACCACTCAACTTTCGATGCTGGGTTCAGTGAAGTGCTTCTTTCAGTGAGATAAGCACTTCAGAAGACCAAAATCTCACAATAACCAAACCACTCAAATTTCGATGCTGGGTTCACTGAAGTGCTTATTTCAGTGAGATAAGCACTTCAGAAGACCAAAATCTCAACTTCACCAAACCACCCAACTTTCAATGCTGGGTTCACTGAAGTGCTTATTTCAGTGAGATAAGCACTTCAGAAGAGCAAAAACTCAACTTCACAAAACCACTCAACTTTCGATGCTGGGCTCACTGCAGTGCTTATTTCAGTGAGATAAGCACTTCAGAAGGCCAAAATCCCAACCTCACCAAACGACTCAACTTTTGATACTGGTTTCACTGAAATGCTTCTTTCAGTCAGATAAGCACTTCAGAAGGCCAAAATCTCAACTTCACAAAACCAGCCAACTTTCGATACTGGATTTACCCAAATGCTTATTTCAGTGAGATAAGCACTTCAGAAGACCAAAATCTAAACTTCACCAAACCACCCAACTTTCAATGCTGGGTTCACTGAAGTGCTTATTGCAGTGAGATAAGCACTTCAGAAGACCAAAATCTAAACATCTCAAAACCATTCAACTTTCGATGCTGTGTTCACTGAAGTGCTTATTTCAGTGAGATAAGCACTTCAGAAGACCAAAATCTAAACTTCACCAAACCACCCAACTTTCAATGCTGGGTTCACTGAAGTGCTTATTTCAGTGAGATAAGCACTTCAGAAGACCAAAATCTCAACATCACAAAACCACTCAAATTTCGATGCTGGGTTCACTGAAGTGCTTATTTCATTGAGATAAGCACTTCACTTCGCCAAAATCCCAACCTCACCAAACGACTCAACTTTTGATGCTGGTTCCACTGAATTGCTTATTTCAGTGAGATAAGCACTTCAGAAGGCCAAAATCTAAACATCACTAATCGACTCAACTTTTGATGCTGATTTCACTGAAATGCTTCTTCGAGTCAGATAAGCACATCAGAAGGCCAAAATCTCAACTTCACCAAACCACCCAACTTTCGAACCAGGATTTACACAAATGCTTATTTCAGTGAGATAAGCACTTCAGAAGACTAAAATCTTAACTTCACCAAACCACTCAACTTTCGATGCTGGGATCACTGAAGTGCTTATTTCAGTGAGATAAGCACTTCAGAAGAACAAAATCTCAACATCTCAAAACCACTCAACTTTCGATGCTGGGTGCACTGAAGTGCTTATTTCAGTGAGATAAGCACTTCAGAAGACCAAAATCTCAACATCACCAAACCACTCAAATTTCGATGCTGGGCTCACTGCAGTGCTTATTTCAGTGAGATAAGCACTTCAGATTGCCAAAATCCCAACCTCACCAAACGACTCAACTTTCGATGCTGGGCTCACTGCAGTGCTTGTTTCAGTGAGATAAGCACTTCAGAATGCCAAAATCCCAACCTCACCAAACGACTCAACTTTTGATACTGGTTTCATGAAATGCTTCTTTCAGTCAGATAAGCACTTCAGAAGGCCAAAATCTCATCTTCACAAAACCAGCCAACTTTCGATACTGGATTTACCCAAATGCTTATTTCAGTGAGATAAGCACTTCAGAAGACCAAAATCTAAACTTCACCAAACCACCCATGTTTCAATGCTGGGTTCACTGAAGTGCTTATTTCAGTGAGATAAGCACTTCAGAAGACCAAAATCTAAACTTCACCAAACCACTCAACTTTCAATGCTGGGTTCACTGAAGTGCTTATTTCAGTGAGATAAGCACTTCAGAAGACCAAAATCTAAACATCACCAAAACACCCAACTTTCAATGCTGGGTTCACTGAAATGCTTCTTTCAGTCAGATAAGCACTTCAGAAGAACAAAATCTCAACATCTCAAAACCACTCAACTTTCGATGCTGGGTTCACTGAAGTGCTTATTTCAGTGAGATAAGCACTTCAGAAGACCAAAATCTCAACATCACCAAACCACCCAACTTTCGATCCAGGATATACCCAAAGGCTAATTTCAGTGAGATAAGCACTTCAGAAGACAAAAATCTAAACTTCACCAAACCACTCAACTTTCGATGCTGGGATGACTGAAGTGCTTATTTCAGTGAGATAAGCACTTCAGAAGACCAAAATCTAAACTTCACCAAACCACCTAACTTTCAATGCTGGGTTCACTGAAATGCTTCTTTCAGTCAGATAAGCACTTCAGAAGAACAAAATCTCAACATCTCAAAACCACTCAACGTTCGATGCTGGGTTCACTGAAGTGCTTATTTCAGTGAGATAAGCACTTCAGAAGACCAAAATCTAAACATCACCAAACCACTCAAATTTCGATGCTGGGTTCACTGAAGTGCTTATTTCAGTGAGATAAGCACTTCAGAAGACCAAAATCTCAACTTCAACAAACCACCCAACTTTCGATCCAGGATATACCCAAAGGCTAATTTCAGTGAGATAAGCACTTCAGAAGACAAAAATCTAAACTTCACCTAACCACTCAACTTTCGATGCTGGGATCACTGAAGTGCTTATTTCAGTGAGATAAGCACTTCAGAAGAGCAAAAACTCAACTTCACAATACCGCTCAACTTTCGATGCTGGGCTCACTGCAGTGCTTATTTCAGTGAGATAAGCACTTCAGAATGCCAAAATCCCAACCTCACCAAACGACTCAACTTTTGATAGTGGTTTCACTGAAATGCTTCTTTCAGTCAGATAAGCAATTCAGAAGTCCAAAATCTCAACTTCACAAAACCAGCCAACTTTCGATACTGGATTTACCCAAATGCTTATTTCAGTGAGATAAGCACTTCAGAAGTCCAAAATCTAAACATCACTAACCGACTCAACTTTTGATGCTGATTTCACTGAAATGCTTCTTTCAGTTTGATAAGCACATCAGAAGGCCAAAATCTCAACTTCACCAAACCACCCAATTTTCGATCCAGGATTTACACAAATGCTTATTTCAGTGAGATAAGCACTTCAGAAGACTAAAATCTTAACTTCATCAAACCACTCAACTTTCGATGCTGGGATCACTGAAGTGCTTATTTCAGTGAGATAAGCACTTCAGAACACCAAAATCTAAACTTCACCAAACCACCCAACTTTCAATGCTGGGTTCACTGAAGTGCTTATTTCAGTGAGATAAGCACTTCAGAAGACGAAAATCTCAACATCACAAAACCACTCAAATTTCGATGCTGGGTTCACTGAAGTGCTTATTTCATTGAGATGAGCACTTCACTTCGCCAAAATCCCAACCTCACCAAACGACTCAACTTTTGATGCTGGTTCCACTGAATTGCTTATTTCAGTGAGATAACCACTTCAGAAGGCCAAAATCTAAACATCACTAATCGACTCAACTTTTGACGCTGATTTCACTGAAATGCTTCTTTCAGTCAGATAAGCACATCAGAAGGCCAAAATCTCAACTTCACCAAACCACTCAACTTTCGATGCTGGGTTCACTGAAGTGCTTATTTCAGTGAGATAAGCACTTCAAAAGACCAAAATCTCAACATCACAAAACCACTCAAATTTCGATGCTGGGTTCACTGAAGTGCTTATTTCAGTGAGATAAGCACTTCAGAAGACCAAAATCTAAACATCTCAAAACGACTCAACTTTTGATGCTGGTTCCACTGAAGTGCTTATTTCAGTGAGATAAGCACTTCAGAAGGCCAAAATCTAAACATCAGTAAACGACTCAACTTTTGATACTGATTTCACTGAAATGCTTCTTTCAGTCAGATAAGCACATCAGAAGGCCAAAATCTCAACTTCACCAAACCACCCAACTTTCGATCCAGGATTTACACAAATGCTTATTTCAGTGAGATAAGCACTTCAGAAGACCAAAATCTAAACTTCACCAAACCACCTAACTTTCAATGCTGGGTTCACTGAAATGCTTCTTTCAGTCAGATAAGCACTTCAGAAGAACAAAATGTCAACATCTCAAAACCACTCAACGTTCGATGCTGGGTTCACTGAAGTGCTTATTTCAGTGAGATAAGCACTTCAGAAGACCAAAATCTCACAATAACCAAACCACTCAAATTTCGATGCTGGGTTCACTGAAGTGCTTATTTCAGTGAGATAAGCACTTCAGAAGACCAAAATCTCAACTTCACCAAACCACCTAACTTTCAATGCTGGGTTCACTGAAGTGCTTATTTCAGTGAGATAAGCACTTCAGAAGAGCAAAAACTCAACTTCACAAAACCACTCAACTTTCGATGCTGGGCTCACTGCAGTGCTTATTTCAGTGAGATAAGCACTTCAGAAGGCCAAAATCCCAACCTCACCAAACGACTCAACTTTTGATACTGGTTTCACTGAAATGCTTCTTTCAGTCAGATAAGCACTTCAGAAGGCCAAAATCTCAACTTCACAAAACCAGCCAACTTTCGATACTGGATTTACCCAAATGCTTATTTCAGTGAGATAAGCACTTCAGAAGACCAAAATCTAAACTTCACCAAACCACCCAACTTTCAATGCTGGGTTCACTGAAGTGCTTATTGCAGTGAGATAAGCACTTCAGAAGACCAAAATCTAAACATCTCAAAACCACTCAACTTTCGATGCTGTGTTCACTGAAGTGCTTATTTCATTGATATAAGCACTTCGCTTCGCCAAAATCCCAACCTCACCAAACGACTCAACTTTTGATGCTGGTTCCACTGAATTGCTTATTTCAGTGAGATAAGCACTTCAGAAGGCCAAAATCTAAACATCACTAATCGACTCAACTTTTGATGCTGATTTCACTGAAATGCTTCTTCGAGTCAGATAAGCACATCAGAAGGCCAAAATCTCAACTTCACCAAACCACCCAACTTTCGAACCAGGATTTACACAAATGCTTATTTCAGTGAGATAAGCACTTCAGAAGACTAAAATCTTAACTTCACCAAACCACTCAACTTTCGATGCTGGGATCACTGAAGTGCTTATTTCAGTGAGATAAGCACTTCAGAAGAACAAAATCTCAACATCTCAAAACCACTCAACTTTCGATGCTGGGTGCACTGAAGTGCTTATTTCAGTGAGATAAGCACTTCAGAAGACCAAAATCTCAACATCACC
This sequence comes from Stegostoma tigrinum, assembly GCF_030684315.1. Taxonomy (NCBI): domain Eukaryota; kingdom Metazoa; phylum Chordata; class Chondrichthyes; order Orectolobiformes; family Stegostomatidae; genus Stegostoma; species Stegostoma tigrinum. Next base: position 1,383,409 of record NW_026728779.1, read on the forward strand.
AAACCACTCAAATTTCGATGCTGGGCTCACTGCAGTGCTTATTTCAGTGAGATAAGCACTTCAGATTGCCAAAATCCCAACCTCACCAAACGACTCAACTTTCGATGCTGGGCTCACTGCAGTGCTTGTTTCAGTGAGATAAGCACTTCAGAATGCCAAAATCCCAACCTCACCAAACGACTCAACTTTTGATACTGGTTTCATGAAATGCTTCTTTCAGTCAGATAAGCACTTCAGAAGGCCAAAATCTCATCTTCACAAAACCAGCCAACTTTCGATACTGGATTTACCCAAATGCTTATTTCAGTGAGATAAGCACTTCAGAAGACCAAAATCTAAACTTCACCAAACCACCCATGTTTCAATGCTGGGTTCACTGAAGTGCTTATTTCAGTGAGATAAGCACTTCAGAAGACCAAAATCTAAACTTCACCAAACCACTCAACTTTCAATGCTGGGTTCACTGAAGTGCTTATTTCAGTGAGATAAGCACTTCAGAAGACCAAAATCTAAACATCACCAAAACACCCAACTTTCAATGCTGGGTTCACTGAAATGCTTCTTTCAGTCAGATAAGCACTTCAGAAGAACAAAATCTCAACATCTCAAAACCACTCAACTTTCGATGCTGGGTTCACTGAAGTGCTTATTTCAGTGAGATAAGCACTTCAGAAGACCAAAATCTCAACATCACCAAACCACCCAACTTTCGATCCAGGATATACCCAAAGGCTAATTTCAGTGAGATAAGCACTTCAGAAGACAAAAATCTAAACTTCACCAAACCACTCAACTTTCGATGCTGGGATGACTGAAGTGCTTATTTCAGTGAGATAAGCACTTCAGAAGACCAAAATCTAAACTTCACCAAACCACCTAACTTTCAATGCTGGGTTCACTGAAATGCTTCTTTCAGTCAGATAAGCACTTCAGAAGAACAAAATCTCAACATCTCAAAACCACTCAACGTTCGATGCTGGGTTCACTGAAGTGCTTATTTCAGTGAGATAAGCACTTCAGAAGACCAAAATCTAAACATCACCAAACCACTCAAATTTCGATGCTGGGTTCACTGAAGTGCTTATTTCAGTGAGATAAGCACTTCAGAAGACCAAAATCTCAACTTCACCAAACCACCCAACTTTCGATCCAGGATATACCCAAAGGCTAATTTCAGTGAGATAAGCACTTCAGAAGACAAAAATCTAAACTTCACCTAACCACTCAACTTTCGATGCTGGGATCACTGAAGTGCTTATTTCAGTGAGATAAGCACTTCAGAAGAGCAAAAACTCAACTTCACAAAACCGCTCAACTTTCGATGCTGGGCTCACTGCAGTGCTTATTTCAGTGAGATAAGCACTTCAGAATGCCAAAATCCCAACCTCACCAAACGACTCAACTTTTGATAGTGGTTTCACTGAAATGCTTCTTTCAGTCAGATAAGCAATTCAGAAGTCCAAAATCTCAACTTCACAAAACCAGCCAACTTTCGATACTGGATTTACCCAAATGCTTATTTCAGTGAGATAAGCACTTCAGAAGTCCAAAATCTAAACATCACTAACCGACTCAACTTTTGATGCTGATTTCACTGAAATGCTTCTTTCAGTTTGATAAGCACATCAGAAGGCCAAAATCTCAACTTCACCAAACCACCCAATTTTCGATCCAGGATTTACACAAATGCTTATTTCAGTGAGATAAGCACTTCAGAAGACTAAAATCTTAACTTCATCAAACCACTCAACTTTCGATGCTGGGATCACTGAAGTGCTTATTTCAGTGAGATAAGCACTTCAGAACACCAAAATCTAAACTTCACCAAACCACCCAACTTTCAATGCTGGGTTCACTGAAGTGCTTATTTCATTGAGATAAGCACTTCACTTCGCCAAAATCCCAACCTCACCAAACGACTCAACTTTTGATGCTGGTTCCACTGAATTGCTTATTTCAGTGAGATAACCACTTCAGAAGGCCAAAATCTAAACATCACTAATCGACTCAACTTTTGACGCTGATTTCACTGAAATGCTTCTTTCAGTCAGATAAGCACATCAGAAGGCCAAAATCTCAACTTCACCAAACCACCCAACTTTCGAACCAGGATTTACACAAATGCTTATTTCAGTGAGATAAGCACTTCAGAAGACTAAAATCTTAACTTCACCAAACCACCCAACTTTCAATGCTGGGTTCACTGAAGTGCTTATTTCAGTGAGATAAGCACTTCAGAAGACCAAAATCTCAACATCACAAAACCACTCAAATTTCGATGCTGGGTTCACTGAAGTGCTTATTTCATTGATATAAGCACTTCACTTCGCCAAAATCCCAACCTCACCAAACGACTCAACTTTTGATGCTGGTTCCACTGAATTGCTTATTTCAGTGAGATAAGCACTTCAGAAGGCCAAAATCTAAACATCATTAACCGAGTCAACTTTTGATGCTGATTTCACTGAAATGCTTCTTTCAGTTTGATAAGCACATCAGAAGGCCAAAATCTCACCTTCACCTAACCACCCAACTTTCGATCCAGGATTTACACAAATGCTTATTTCAGTGAGATAAGCACTTCAGAAGACTAAAATCTTAACTTCACCAAACCACTCAACTTTCGATGCTGGGATCACTGAAGTGCTTATTTCAGTGAGATAAGCACTTCAGAAGACCAAAATCTAAACTTTACCAAACCACCCAAATTTCGATGCTGGGTTCACTGAAATGCTTCTTTCAGTCAGATAAGCACTTCAGAAGAACAAAATCTCAACATCTCAAAACCACTCAACTTTCGATGCTGGGTTCAGTGAAGTGCTTCTTTCAGTGAGATAAGCACTTCAGAAGACCAAAATCTCACAATAACCAAACCACTCAAATTTCGATGCTGGGTTCACTGAAGTGCTTATTTCAGTGAGATAAGCACTTCAGAAGACCAAAATCTCAACTTCACCAAACCACCCAACTTTCAATGCTGGGTTCACTGAAGTGCTTATTTCAGTGAGATAAGCACTTCAGAAGAGCAAAAACTCAACTTCACAAAACCACTCAACTTTCGATGCTGGGCTCACTGCAGTGCTTATTTCAGTGAGATAAGCACTTCAGAAGGCCAAAATCCCAACCTCACCAAACGACTCAACTTTTGATACTGGTTTCACTGAAATGCTTCTTTCAGTCAGATAAGCACTTCAGAAGGCCAAAATCTCAACTTCACAAAACCAGCCAACTTTCGATACTGGATTTACCCAAATGCTTATTTCAGTGAGATAAGCACTTCAGAAGACCAAAATCTAAACTTCACCAAACCACCCAACTTTCAATGCTGGGTTCACTGAAGTGCTTATTGCAGTGAGATAAGCACTTCAGAAGACCAAAATCTAAACATCTCAAAACCATTCAACTTTCGATGCTGTGTTCACTGAAGTGCTTATTTCAGTGAGATAAGCACTTCAGAAGACCAAAATCTAAACTTCACCAAACCACCCAACTTTCAATGCTGGGTTCACTGAAGTGCTTATTTCAGTGAGATAAGCACTTCAGAAGACCAAAATCTCAACATCACAAAACCACTCAAATTTCGATGCTGGGTTCACTGAAGTGCTTATTTCATTGAGATAAGCACTTCACTTCGCCAAAATCCCAACCTCACCAAACGACTCAACTTTTGATGCTGGTTCCACTGAATTGCTTATTTCAGTGAGATAAGCACTTCAGAAGGCCAAAATCTAAACATCACTAATCGACTCAACTTTTGATGCTGATTTCACTGAAATGCTTCTTCGAGTCAGATAAGCACATCAGAAGGCCAAAATCTCAACTTCACCAAACCACCCAACTTTCGAACCAGGATTTACACAAATGCTTATTTCAGTGAGATAAGCACTTCAGAAGACTAAAATCTTAACTTCACCAAACCACTCAACTTTCGATGCTGGGATCACTGAAGTGCTTATTTCAGTGAGATAAGCACTTCAGAAGAACAAAATCTCAACATCTCAAAACCACTCAACTTTCGATGCTGGGTGCACTGAAGTGCTTATTTCAGTGAGATAAGCACTTCAGAAGACCAAAATCTCAACATCACCAAACCACTCAAATTTCGATGCTGGGCTCACTGCAGTGCTTATTTCAGTGAGATAAGCACTTCAGATTGCCAAAATCCCAACCTCACCAAACGACTCAACTTTCGATGCTGGGCTCACTGCAGTGCTTGTTTCAGTGAGATAAGCACTTCAGAATGCCAAAATCCCAACCTCACCAAACGACTCAACTTTTGATACTGGTTTCATGAAATGCTTCTTTCAGTCAGATAAGCACTTCAGAAGGCCAAAATCTCATCTTCACAAAACCAGCCAACTTTCGATACTGGATTTACCCAAATGCTTATTTCAGTGAGATAAGCACTTCAGAAGACCAAAATCTAAACTTCACCAAACCACCCATGTTTCAATGCTGGGTTCACTGAAGTGCTTATTTCAGTGAGATAAGCACTTCAGAAGACCAAAATCTAAACTTCACCAAACCACTCAACTTTCAATGCTGGGTTCACTGAAGTGCTTATTTCAGTGAGATAAGCACTTCAGAAGACCAAAATCTAAACATCACCAAAACACCCAACTTTCAATGCTGGGTTCACTGAAATGCTTCTTTCAGTCAGATAAGCACTTCAGAAGAACAAAATCTCAACATCTCAAAACCACTCAACTTTCGATGCTGGGTTCACTGAAGTGCTTATTTCAGTGAGATAAGCACTTCAGAAGACCAAAATCTCAACATCACCAAACCACCCAACTTTCGATCCAGGATATACCCAAAGGCTAATTTCAGTGAGATAAGCACTTCAGAAGACAAAAATCTAAACTTCACCAAACCACTCAACTTTCGATGCTGGGATGACTGAAGTGCTTATTTCAGTGAGATAAGCACTTCAGAAGACCAAAATCTAAACTTCACCAAACCACCTAACTTTCAATGCTGGGTTCACTGAAATGCTTCTTTCAGTCAGATAAGCACTTCAGAAGAACAAAATCTCAACATCTCAAAACCACTCAACGTTCGATGCTGGGTTCACTGAAGTGCTTATTTCAGTGAGATAAGCACTTCAGAAGACCAAAATCTAAACATCACCAAACCACTCAAATTTCGATGCTGGGTTCACTGAAGTGCTTATTTCAGTGAGATAAGCACTTCAGAAGACCAAAATCTCAACTTCAACAAACCACCCAACTTTCGATCCAGGATATACCCAAAGGCTAATTTCAGTGAGATAAGCACTTCAGAAGACAAAAATCTAAACTTCACCTAACCACTCAACTTTCGATGCTGGGATCACTGAAGTGCTTATTTCAGTGAGATAAGCACTTCAGAAGAGCAAAAACTCAACTTCACAATACCGCTCAACTTTCGATGCTGGGCTCACTGCAGTGCTTATTTCAGTGAGATAAGCACTTCAGAATGCCAAAATCCCAACCTCACCAAACGACTCAACTTTTGATAGTGGTTTCACTGAAATGCTTCTTTCAGTCAGATAAGCAATTCAGAAGTCCAAAATCTCAACTTCACAAAACCAGCCAACTTTCGATACTGGATTTACCCAAATGCTTATTTCAGTGAGATAAGCACTTCAGAAGTCCAAAATCTAAACATCACTAACCGACTCAACTTTTGATGCTGATTTCACTGAAATGCTTCTTTCAGTTTGATAAGCACATCAGAAGGCCAAAATCTCAACTTCACCAAACCACCCAATTTTCGATCCAGGATTTACACAAATGCTTATTTCAGTGAGATAAGCACTTCAGAAGACTAAAATCTTAACTTCATCAAACCACTCAACTTTCGATGCTGGGATCACTGAAGTGCTTATTTCAGTGAGATAAGCACTTCAGAACACCAAAATCTAAACTTCACCAAACCACCCAACTTTCAATGCTGGGTTCACTGAAGTGCTTATTTCATTGAGATAAGCACTTCACTTCGCCAAAATCCCAACCTCACCAAACGACTCAACTTTTGATGCTGGTTCCACTGAATTGCTTATTTCAGTGAGATAAGCACTTCAGAAGGCCAAAATCTAAACATCACTAATCGACTCAACTTTTGACGCTGATTTCACTGAAATGCTTCTTTCAGTCAGATAAGCACATCAGAAGGCCAAAATCTCAACTTCACCAAACCACCCAACTTTCGAACCAGGATTTACACAAATGCTTATTTCAGTGAGATAAGCACTTCAGAAGACTAAAATCTTAACTTCACCAAACCACCCAACTTTCAATGCTGGGTTCACTGAAGTGCTTATTTCAGTGAGATAAGCACTTCAGAAGACCAAAATCTCAACATCACAAAACCACTCAAATTTCGATGCTGGGTTCACTGAAGTGCTTATTTCATTGATATAAGCACTTCACTTCGCCAAAATCCCAACCTCACCAAACGACTCAACTTTTGATGCTGGTTCCACTGAATTGCTTATTTCAGTGAGATAAGCACTTCAGAAGGCCAAAATCTAAACATCATTAACCGAGTCAACTTTTGATGCTGATTTCACTGAAATGCTTCTTTCAGTTTGATAAGCACATCAGAAGGCCAAAATCTCACCTTCACCTAACCACCCAACTTTCGATCCAGGATTTACACAAATGCTTATTTCAGTGAGATAAGCACTTCAGAAGACTAAAATCTTAACTTCACCAAACCACTCAACTTTCGATGCTGGGATCACTGAAGTGCTTATTTCAGTGAGATAAGCACTTCAGAAGACCAAAATCTAAACTTTACCAAACCACCCAAATTTCGATGCTGGGTTCACTGAAATGCTTCTTTCAGTCAGATAAGCACTTCAGAAGAACAAAATCTCAACATCTCAAAACCACTCAACTTTCGATGCTGGGTTCAGTGAAGTGCTTCTTTCAGTGAGATAAGCACTTCAGAAGACCAAAATCTCACAATAACCAAACCACTCAAATTTCGATGCTGGGTTCACTGAAGTGCTTATTTCAGTGAGATAAGCACTTCAGAAGACCAAAATCTCAACTTCACCAAACCACCCAACTTTCAATGCTGGGTTCACTGAAGTGCTTATTTCAGTGAGATAAGCACTTCAGAAGAGCAAAAACTCAACTTCACAAAACCACTCAACTTTCGATGCTGGGCTCACTGCAGTGCTTATTTCAGTGAGATAAGCACTTCAGAAGGCCAAAATCCCAACCTCACCAAACGACTCAACTTTTGATACTGGTTTCACTGAAATGCTTCTTTCAGTCAGATAAGCACTTCAGAAGGCCAAAATCTCAACTTCACAAAACCAGCCAACTTTCGATACTGGATTTACCCAAATGCTTATTTCAGTGAGATAAGCACTTCAGAAGACCAAAATCTAAACTTCACCAAACCACCCAACTTTCAATGCTGGGTTCACTGAAGTGCTTATTGCAGTGAGATAAGCACTTCAGAAGACCAAAATCTAAACATCTCAAAACCATTCAACTTTCGATGCTGTGTTCACTGAAGTGCTTATTTCAGTGAGATAAGCACTTCAGAAGACCAAAATCTAAACTTCACCAAACCACCCAACTTTCAATGCTGGGTTCACTGAAGTGCTTATTTCAGTGAGATAAGCACTTCAGAAGACCAAAATCTCAACATCACAAAACCACTCAAATTTCGATGCTGGGTTCACTGAAGTGCTTATTTCATTGAGATAAGCACTTCACTTCGCCAAAATCCCAACCTCACCAAACGACTCAACTTTTGATGCTGGTTCCACTGAATTGCTTATTTCAGTGAGATAAGCACTTCAGAAGGCCAAAATCTAAACATCACTAATCGACTCAACTTTTGATGCTGATTTCACTGAAATGCTTCTTCGAGTCAGATAAGCACATCAGAAGGCCAAAATCTCAACTTCACCAAACCACCCAACTTTCGAACCAGGATTTACACAAATGCTTATTTCAGTGAGATAAGCACTTCAGAAGACTAAAATCTTAACTTCACCAAACCACTCAACTTTCGATGCTGGGATCACTGAAGTGCTTATTTCAGTGAGATAAGCACTTCAGAAGAACAAAATCTCAACATCTCAAAACCACTCAACTTTCGATGCTGGGTGCACTGAAGTGCTTATTTCAGTGAGATAAGCACTTCAGAAGACCAAAATCTCAACATCACCAAACCACTCAAATTTCGATGCTGGGCTCACTGCAGTGCTTATTTCAGTGAGATAAGCACTTCAGATTGCCAAAATCCCAACCTCACCAAACGACTCAACTTTCGATGCTGGGCTCACTGCAGTGCTTGTTTCAGTGAGATAAGCACTTCAGAATGCCAAAATCCCAACCTCACCAAACGACTCAACTTTTGATACTGGTTTCATGAAATGCTTCTTTCAGTCAGATAAGCACTTCAGAAGGCCAAAATCTCATCTTCACAAAACCAGCCAACTTTCGATACTGGATTTACCCAAATGCTTATTTCAGTGAGATAAGCACTTCAGAAGACCAAAATCTAAACTTCACCAAACCACCCATGTTTCAATGCTGGGTTCACTGAAGTGCTTATTTCAGTGAGATAAGCACTTCAGAAGACCAAAATCTAAACTTCACCAAACCACTCAACTTTCAATGCTGGGTTCACTGAAGTGCTTATTTCAGTGAGATAAGCACTTCAGAAGACCAAAATCTAAACATCACCAAAACACCCAACTTTCAATGCTGGGTTCACTGAAATGCTTCTTTCAGTCAGATAAGCACTTCAGAAGAACAAAATCTCAACATCTCAAAACCACTCAACTTTCGATGCTGGGTTCACTGAAGTGCTTATTTCAGTGAGATAAGCACTTCAGAAGACCAAAATCTCAACATCACCAAACCACCCAACTTTCGATCCAGGATATACCCAAAGGCTAATTTCAGTGAGATAAGCACTTCAGAAGACAAAAATCTAAACTTCACCAAACCACTCAACTTTCGATGCTGGGATGACTGAAGTGCTTATTTCAGTGAGATAAGCACTTCAGAAGACCAAAATCTAAACTTCACCAAACCACCTAACTTTCAATGCTGGGTTCACTGAAATGCTTCTTTCAGTCAGATAAGCACTTCAGAAGAACAAAATCTCAACATCTCAAAACCACTCAACGTTCGATGCTGGGTTCACTGAAGTGCTTATTTCAGTGAGATAAGCACTTCAGAAGACCAAAATCTAAACATCACCAAACCACTCAAATTTCGATGCTGGGTTCACTGAAGTGCTTATTTCAGTGAGATAAGCACTTCAGAAGACCAAAATCTCAACTTCAACAAACCACCCAACTTTCGATCCAGGATATACCCAAAGGCTAATTTCAGTGAGATAAGCACTTCAGAAGACAAAAATCTAAACTTCACCTAACCACTCAACTTTCGATGCTGGGATCACTGAAGTGCTTATTTCAGTGAGATAAGCACTTCAGAAGAGCAAAAACTCAACTTCACAATACCGCTCAACTTTCGATGCTGGGCTCACTGCAGTGCTTATTTCAGTGAGATAAGCACTTCAGAATGCCAAAATCCCAACCTCACCAAACGACTCAACTTTTGATAGTGGTTTCACTGAAATGCTTCTTTCAGTCAGATAAGCAATTCAGAAGTCCAAAATCTCAACTTCACAAAACCAGCCAACTTTCGATACTGGATTTACCCAAATGCTTATTTCAGTGAGATAAGCACTTCAGAAGTCCAAAATCTAAACATCACTAACCGACTCAACTTTTGATGCTGATTTCACTGAAATGCTTCTTTCAGTTTGATAAGCACATCAGAAGGCCAAAATCTCAACTTCACCAAACCACCCAATTTTCGATCCAGGATTTACACAAATGCTTATTTCAGTGAGATAAGCACTTCAGAAGACTAAAATCTTAACTTCATCAAACCACTCAACTTTCGATGCTGGGATCACTGAAGTGCTTATTTCAGTGAGATAAGCACTTCAGAACACCAAAATCTAAACTTCACCAAACCACCCAACTTTCAATGCTGGGTTCACTGAAGTGCTTATTTCAGTGAGATAAGCACTTCAGAAGACGAAAATCTCAACATCACAAAACCACTCAAATTTCGATGCTGGGTTCACTGAAGTGCTTATTTCATTGAGATGAGCACTTCACTTCGCCAAAATCCCAACCTCACCAAACGACTCAACTTTTGATGCTGGTTCCACTGAATTGCTTATTTCAGTGAGATAACCACTTCAGAAGGCCAAAATCTAAACATCACTAATCGACTCAACTTTTGACGCTGATTTCACTGAAATGCTTCTTTCAGTCAGATAAGCACATCAGAAGGCCAAAATCTCAACTTCACCAAACCACTCAACTTTCGATGCTGGGTTCACTGAAGTGCTTATTTCAGTGAGATAAGCACTTCAAAAGACCAAAATCTCAACATCACAAAACCACTCAAATTTCGATGCTGGGTTCACTGAAGTGCTTATTTCAGTGAGATAAGCACTTCAGAAGACCAAAATCTAAACATCTCAAAACGACTCAACTTTTGATGCTGGTTCCACTGAAGTGCTTATTTCAGTGAGATAAGCACTTCAGAAGGCCAAAATCTAAACATCAGTAAACGACTCAACTTTTGATACTGATTTCACTGAAATGCTTCTTTCAGTCAGATAAGCACATCAGAAGGCCAAAATCTCAACTTCACCAAACCACCCAACTTTCGATCCAGGATTTACACAAATGCTTATTTCAGTGAGATAAGCACTTCAGAAGACCAAAATCTAAACTTCACCAAACCACCTAACTTTCAATGCTGGGTTCACTGAAATGCTTCTTTCAGTCAGATAAGCACTTCAGAAGAACAAAATGTCAACATCTCAAAACCACTCAACGTTCGATGCTGGGTTCACTGAAGTGCTTATTTCAGTGAGATAAGCACTTCAGAAGACCAAAATCTCACAATAACCAAACCACTCAAATTTCGATGCTGGGTTCACTGAAGTGCTTATTTCAGTGAGATAAGCACTTCAGAAGACCAAAATCTCAACTTCACCAAACCACCTAACTTTCAATGCTGGGTTCACTGAAGTGCTTATTTCAGTGAGATAAGCACTTCAGAAGAGCAAAAACTCAACTTCACAAAACCACTCAACTTTCGATGCTGGGCTCACTGCAGTGCTTATTTCAGTGAGATAAGCACTTCAGAAGGCCAAAATCCCAACCTCACCAAACGACTCAACTTTTGATACTGGTTTCACTGAAATGCTTCTTTCAGTCAGATAAGCACTTCAGAAGGCCAAAATCTCAACTTCACAAAACCAGCCAACTTTCGATACTGGATTTACCCAAATGCTTATTTCAGTGAGATAAGCACTTCAGAAGACCAAAATCTAAACTTCACCAAACCACCCAACTTTCAATGCTGGGTTCACTGAAGTGCTTATTGCAGTGAGATAAGCACTTCAGAAGACCAAAATCTAAACATCTCAAAACCACTCAACTTTCGATGCTGTGTTCACTGAAGTGCTTATTTCATTGATATAAGCACTTCACTTCGCCAAAATCCCAACCTCACCAAACGACTCAACTTTTGATGCTGGTTCCACTGAATTGCTTATTTCAGTGAGATAAGCACTTCAGAAGGCCAAAATCTAAACATCATTAACCGAGTCAACTTTTGATGCTGATTTCACTGAAATGCTTCTTTCAGTTTGATAAGCACATCAGAAGGCCAAAATCTCAACTTCACCAAACCACCCAACTTTCGATCCAGGATTTACACAAATGCTTATTTCAGTGAGATAAGCACTTCAGAAGACTAAAATCTTAACTTCACCAATCCACTCAACTTTCGATGCTGGGATCACTGAAGTGCTTATTTCAGTGAGATAAGCACTTCAGAAGACCAAAATCTAAACTTCACCAAACCACCTAACTTTCAATGCTGGGTTCACTGAAATGCTTCTTTCAGTCAGATAAGCACTTCAGAAGAACAAAATCTCAACATCTCAAAACCACTCAACGTTCGATGCTGGGTTCACTGAAGTGCTTATTTCAGTGAGATAAGCACTTCAGAAGACCAAAATCTAAACATCACCAAACCACTCAAATTTCGATGCTGGGTTCACTGAAGTGCTTATTTCAGTGAGATAAGCACTTCAGAAGACCAAAATCTCAACTTCACCAAACCACCCAACTTTCGATCCAGGATATACCCACAGGCTAATTTCAGTGAGATAAGCACTTCAGAAGACAAAAATCTAAACTTCACCAAACCACTCAACTTTCGATGCTGGGATCACTGAAGTGCTTATTTCAGTGAGATAAGCACTTCAGAAGAGCAAAAACTCAACTTCACAAAACCGCTCAACTTTCGATGCTGGGCTCACTGCAGTGCTTATTTCAGTGAGATAAGCACTTCAGAATGCCAAAATCCCAACCTCAAAAAACGACTCAACTTTTGATAGTGGTTTCACTGAAATGCTTCTTTCAGTCAGATAAGCAATTCAGAAGTCCAAAATCTCAACTTCACAAAACCAGCCAACTTTCGATACTGGATTTACCCAAATGCTTATTTCAGTGAGATAAGCACTTCAGAAGACCAAAATCTAAACTTCACCAAAACACCCAACTTTCAATGCTGGGTTCACTGAAGTGCTTATTTCAGTGAGATAAGCACTTCAGAAGATCAAAATCTAAACATCTCAAAACCATTCAACTTTCGATGCTGTGTTCACTGAAGTGCTTATTTCAGTGAGATAAGCACTTCAGAAGACCAAAATCTAAACTTCACCAAACCACCCAACTTTCAATGCTGGGTTCACTGAAGTGCTTATTTCAGTGAGATAAGCACTTCAAAAGACCAAAATCTCAACATCACAAAACCACTCAAATTTCGATGCTGGGTTCACTGAAGTGCTTATTTCATTGATATAAGCACTTCACTTCGCCAAAATCCCAACCTCACCAAACGACTCAACTTTTGATGCTGGTTCCACTGAATTGCTTATTTCAGTGAGATAAGCACTTCAGAAGGCCAAAATCTAAACATCATTAACCGAGTCAACTTTTGATGCTGATTTCACTGAAATGCTTCTTTCAGTTTGATAAGCACATCAGAAGGCCAAAATCTCACCTTCACCTAACCACCCAACTTTCGATCCAGGATTTACACAAATGCTTATTTCAGTGAGATAAGCACTTCAGAAGACTAAAATCTTAACTTCACCAAACCACTCAACTTTCGATGCTGGGATCACTGAAGTGCTTATTTCAGTGAGATAAGCACTTCAGAAGACCAAAATCTAAACTTTACCAAACCACCCAAATTTCGATGCTGGGTTCACTGAAATGCTTCTTTCAGTCAGATAAGCACTTCAGAAGAACAAAATCTCAACATCTCAAAACCACTCAACTTTCGATGCTGGGTTCAGTGAAGTGCTTCTTTCAGTGAGATAAGCACTTCAGAAGACCAAAATCTCACAATAACCAAACCACTCAAATTTCGATGCTGGGTTCACTGAAGTGCTTATTTCAGTGAGATAAGCACTTCAGAAGACCAAAATCTCAACTTCACCAAACCACCCAACTTTCAATGCTGGGTTCACTGAAGTGCTTATTTCAGTGAGATAAGCACTTCAGAAGAGCAAAAACTCAACTTCACAAAACCACTCAACTTTCGATGCTGGGCTCACTGCAGTGCTTATTTCAGTGAGATAAGCACTTCAGAAGGCCAAAATCCCAACCTCACCAAACGACTCAACTTTTGATACTGGTTTCACTGAAATGCTTCTTTCAGTCAGATAAGCACTTCAGAAGGCCAAAATCTCAACTTCACAAAACCAGCCAACTTTCGATACTGGATTTACCCAAATGCTTATTTCAGTGAGATAAGCACTTCAGAAGACCAAAATCTAAACTTCACCAAACCACCCAACTTTCAATGCTGGGTTCACTGAAGTGCTTATTGCAGTGAGATAAGCACTTCAGAAGACCAAAATCTAAACATCTCAAAACCATTCAACTTTCGATGCTGTGTTCACTGAAGTGCTTATTTCAGTGAGATAAGCACTTCAGAAGACCAAAATCTAAACTTCACCAAACCACCCAACTTTCAATGCTGGGTTCACTGAAGTGCTTATTTCAGTGAGATAAGCACTTCAGAAGACCAAAATCTCAACATCACAAAACCACTCAAATTTCGATGCTGGGTTCACTGAAGTGCTTATTTCATTGAGATAAGCACTTCACTTCGCCAAAATCCCAACCTCACCAAACGACTCAACTTTTGATGCTGGTTCCACTGAATTGCTTATTTCAGTGAGATAAGCACTTCAGAAGGCCAAAATCTAAACATCACTAATCGACTCAACTTTTGATGCTGATTTCACTGAAATGCTTCTTCGAGTCAGATAAGCACATCAGAAGGCCAAAATCTCAACTTCACCAAACCACCCAACTTTCGAACCAGGATTTACACAAATGCTTATTTCAGTGAGATAAGCACTTCAGAAGACTAAAATCTTAACTTCACCAAACCACTCAACTTTCGATGCTGGGATCACTGAAGTGCTTATTTCAGTGAGATAAGCACTTCAGAAGAACAAAATCTCAACATCTCAAAACCACTCAACTTTCGATGCTGGGTGCACTGAAGTGCTTATTTCAGTGAGATAAGCACTTCAGAAGACCAAAATCTCAACATCACCAAACCACTCAAATTTCGATGCTGGGCTCACTGCAGTGCTTATTTCAGTGAGATAAGCACTTCAGATTGCCAAAATCCCAACCTCACCAAACGACTCAACTTTCGATGCTGGGCTCACTGCAGTGCTTGTTTCAGTGAGATAAGCACTTCAGAATGCCAAAATCCCAACCTCACCAAACGACTCAACTTTTGATACTGGTTTCATGAAATGCTTCTTTCAGTCAGATAAGCACTTCAGAAGGCCAAAATCTCATCTTCACAAAACCAGCCAACTTTCGATACTGGATTTACCCAAATGCTTATTTCAGTGAGATAAGCACTTCAGAAGACCAAAATCTAAACTTCACCAAACCACCCATGTTTCAATGCTGGGTTCACTGAAGTGCTTATTTCAGTGAGATAAGCACTTCAGAAGACCAAAATCTAAACTTCACCAAACCACTCAACTTTCAATGCTGGGTTCACTGAAGTGCTTATTTCAGTGAGATAAGCACTTCAGAAGACCAAAATCTAAACATCACCAAAACACCCAACTTTCAATGCTGGGTTCACTGAAATGCTTCTTTCAGTCAGATAAGCACTTCAGAAGAACAAAATCTCAACATCTCAAAACCACTCAACTTTCGATGCTGGGTTCACTGAAGTGCTTATTTCAGTGAGATAAGCACTTCAGAAGACCAAAATCTCAACATCACCAAACCACCCAACTTTCGATCCAGGATATACCCAAAGGCTAATTTCAGTGAGATAAGCACTTCAGAAGACAAAAATCTAAACTTCACCAAACCACTCAACTTTCGATGCTGGGATGACTGAAGTGCTTATTTCAGTGAGATAAGCACTTCAGAAGACCAAAATCTAAACTTCACCAAACCACCTAACTTTCAATGCTGGGTTCACTGAAATGCTTCTTTCAGTCAGATAAGCACTTCAGAAGAACAAAATCTCAACATCTCAAAACCACTCAACGTTCGATGCTGGGTTCACTGAAGTGCTTATTTCAGTGAGATAAGCACTTCAGAAGACCAAAATCTAAACATCACCAAACCACTCAAATTTCGATGCTGGGTTCACTGAAGTGCTTATTTCAGTGAGATAAGCACTTCAGAAGACCAAAATCTCAACTTCACCAAACCACCCAACTTTCGATCCAGGATATACCCAAAGGCTAATTTCAGTGAGATAAGCACTTCAGAAGACAAAAATCTAAACTTCACCTAACCACTCAACTTTCGATGCTGGGATCACTGAAGTGCTTATTTCAGTGAGATAAGCACTTCAGAAGAGCAAAAACTCAACTTCACAAAACCGCTCAACTTTCGATGCTGGGCTCACTGCAGTGCTTATTTCAGTGAGATAAGCACTTCAGAATGCCAAAATCCCAACCTCACCAAACGACTCAACTTTTGATAGTGGTTTCACTGAAATGCTTCTTTCAGTCAGATAAGCAATTCAGAAGTCCAAAATCTCAACTTCACAAAACCAGCCAACTTTCGATACTGGATTTACCCAAATGCTTATTTCAGTGAGATAAGCACTTCAGAAGTCCAAAATCTAAACATCACTAACCGACTCAACTTTTGATGCTGATTTCACTGAAATGCTTCTTTCAGTTTGATAAGCACATCAGAAGGCCAAAATCTCAACTTCACCAAACCACCCAATTTTCGATCCAGGATTTACACAAATGCTTATTTCAGTGAGATAAGCACTTCAGAAGACTAAAATCTTAACTTCATCAAACCACTCAACTTTCGATGCTGGGATCACTGAAGTGCTTATTTCAGTGAGATAAGCACTTCAGAACACCAAAATCTAAACTTCACCAAACCACCCAACTTTCAATGCTGGGTTCACTGAAGTGCTTATTTCATTGAGATAAGCACTTCACTTCGCCAAAATCCCAACCTCACCAAACGACTCAACTTTTGATGCTGGTTCCACTGAATTGCTTATTTCAGTGAGATAACCACTTCAGAAGGCCAAAATCTAAACATCACTAATCGACTCAACTTTTGACGCTGATTTCACTGAAATGCTTCTTTCAGTCAGATAAGCACATCAGAAGGCCAAAATCTCAACTTCACCAAACCACCCAACTTTCGAACCAGGATTTACACAAATGCTTATTTCAGTGAGATAAGCACTTCAGAAGACTAAAATCTTAACTTCACCAAACCACCCAACTTTCAATGCTGGGTTCACTGAAGTGCTTATTTCAGTGAGATAAGCACTTCAGAAGACCAAAATCTCAACATCACAAAACCACTCAAATTTCGATGCTGGGTTCACTGAAGTGCTTATTTCATTGATATAAGCACTTCACTTCGCCAAAATCCCAACCTCACCAAACGACTCAACTTTTGATGCTGGTTCCACTGAATTGCTTATTTCAGTGAGATAAGCACTTCAGAAGGCCAAAATCTAAACATCATTAACCGAGTCAACTTTTGATGCTGATTTCACTGAAATGCTTCTTTCAGTTTGATAAGCACATCAGAAGGCCAAAATCTCACCTTCACCTAACCACCCAACTTTCGATCCAGGATTTACACAAATGCTTATTTCAGTGAGATAAGCACTTCAGAAGACTAAAATCTTAACTTCACCAAACCACTCAACTTTCGATGCTGGGATCACTGAAGTGCTTATTTCAGTGAGATAAGCACTTCAGAAGACCAAAATCTAAACTTTACCAAACCACCCAAATTTCGATGCTGGGTTCACTGAAATGCTTCTTTCAGTCAGATAAGCACTTCAGAAGAACAAAATCTCAACATCTCAAAACCACTCAACTTTCGATGCTGGGTTCAGTGAAGTGCTTCTTTCAGTGAGATAAGCACTTCAGAAGACCAAAATCTCACAATAACCAAACCACTCAAATTTCGATGCTGGGTTCACTGAAGTGCTTATTTCAGTGAGATAAGCACTTCAGAAGACCAAAATCTCAACTTCACCAAACCACCCAACTTTCAATGCTGGGTTCACTGAAGTGCTTATTTCAGTGAGATAAGCACTTCAGAAGAGCAAAAACTCAACTTCACAAAACCACTCAACTTTCGATGCTGGGCTCACTGCAGTGCTTATTTCAGTGAGATAAGCACTTCAGAAGGCCAAAATCCCAACCTCACCAAACGACTCAACTTTTGATACTGGTTTCACTGAAATGCTTCTTTCAGTCAGATAAGCACTTCAGAAGGCCAAAATCTCAACTTCACAAAACCAGCCAACTTTCGATACTGGATTTACCCAAATGCTTATTTCAGTGAGATAAGCACTTCAGAAGACCAAAATCTAAACTTCACCAAACCACCCAACTTTCAATGCTGGGTTCACTGAAGTGCTTATTGCAGTGAGATAAGCACTTCAGAAGACCAAAATCTAAACATCTCAAAACCATTCAACTTTCGATGCTGTGTTCACTGAAGTGCTTATTTCAGTGAGATAAGCACTTCAGAAGACCAAAATCTAAACTTCACCAAACCACCCAACTTTCAATGCTGGGTTCACTGAAGTGCTTATTTCAGTGAGATAAGCACTTCAGAAGACCAAAATCTCAACATCACAAAACCACTCAAATTTCGATGCTGGGTTCACTGAAGTGCTTATTTCATTGAGATAAGCACTTCACTTCGCCAAAATCCCAACCTCACCAAACGACTCAACTTTTGATGCTGGTTCCACTGAATTGCTTATTTCAGTGAGATAAGCACTTCAGAAGGCCAAAATCTAAACATCACTAATCGACTCAACTTTTGATGCTGATTTCACTGAAATGCTTCTTCGAGTCAGATAAGCACATCAGAAGGCCAAAATCTCAACTTCACCAAACCACCCAACTTTCGAACCAGGATTTACACAAATGCTTATTTCAGTGAGATAAGCACTTCAGAAGACTAAAATCTTAACTTCACCAAACCACTCAACTTTCGATGCTGGGATCACTGAAGTGCTTATTTCAGTGAGATAAGCACTTCAGAAGAACAAAATCTCAACATCTCAAAACCACTCAACTTTCGATGCTGGGTGCACTGAAGTGCTTATTTCAGTGAGATAAGCACTTCAGAAGACCAAAATCTCAACATCACCAAACCACTCAAATTTCGATGCTGGGCTCACTGCAGTGCTTATTTCAGTGAGATAAGCACTTCAGATTGCCAAAATCCCAACCTCACCAAACGACTCAACTTTCGATGCTGGGCTCACTGCAGTGCTTGTTTCAGTGAGATAAGCACTTCAGAATGCCAAAATCCCAACCTCACCAAACGACTCAACTTTTGATACTGGTTTCATGAAATGCTTCTTTCAGTCAGATAAGCACTTCAGAAGGCCAAAATCTCATCTTCACAAAACCAGCCAACTTTCGATACTGGATTTACCCAAATGCTTATTTCAGTGAGATAAGCACTTCAGAAGACCAAAATCTAAACTTCACCAAACCACCCATGTTTCAATGCTGGGTTCACTGAAGTGCTTATTTCAGTGAGATAAGCACTTCAGAAGACCAAAATCTAAACTTCACCAAACCACTCAACTTTCAATGCTGGGTTCACTGAAGTGCTTATTTCAGTGAGATAAGCACTTCAGAAGACCAAAATCTAAACATCACCAAAACACCCAACTTTCAATGCTGGGTTCACTGAAATGCTTCTTTCAGTCAGATAAGCACTTCAGAAGAACAAAATCTCAACATCTCAAAACCACTCAACTTTCGATGCTGGGTTCACTGAAGTGCTTATTTCAGTGAGATAAGCACTTCAGAAGACCAAAATCTCAACATCACCAAACCACCCAACTTTCGATCCAGGATATACCCAAAGGCTAATTTCAGTGAGATAAGCACTTCAGAAGACAAAAATCTAAACTTCACCAAACCACTCAACTTTCGATGCTGGGATGACTGAAGTGCTTATTTCAGTGAGATAAGCACTTCAGAAGACCAAAATCTAAACTTCACCAAACCACCTAACTTTCAATGCTGGGTTCACTGAAATGCTTCTTTCAGTCAGATAAGCACTTCAGAAGAACAAAATCTCAACATCTCAAAACCACTCAACGTTCGATGCTGGGTTCACTGAAGTGCTTATTTCAGTGAGATAAGCACTTCAGAAGACCAAAATCTAAACATCACCAAACCACTCAAATTTCGATGCTGGGTTCACTGAAGTGCTTATTTCAGTGAGATAAGCACTTCAGAAGACCAAAATCTCAACTTCAACAAACCACCCAACTTTCGATCCAGGATATACCCAAAGGCTAATTTCAGTGAGATAAGCACTTCAGAAGACAAAAATCTAAACTTCACCTAACCACTCAACTTTCGATGCTGGGATCACTGAAGTGCTTATTTCAGTGAGATAAGCACTTCAGAAGAGCAAAAACTCAACTTCACAATACCGCTCAACTTTCGATGCTGGGCTCACTGCAGTGCTTATTTCAGTGAGATAAGCACTTCAGAATGCCAAAATCCCAACCTCACCAAACGACTCAACTTTTGATAGTGGTTTCACTGAAATGCTTCTTTCAGTCAGATAAGCAATTCAGAAGTCCAAAATCTCAACTTCACAAAACCAGCCAACTTTCGATACTGGATTTACCCAAATGCTTATTTCAGTGAGATAAGCACTTCAGAAGTCCAAAATCTAAACATCACTAACCGACTCAACTTTTGATGCTGATTTCACTGAAATGCTTCTTTCAGTTTGATAAGCACATCAGAAGGCCAAAATCTCAACTTCACCAAACCACCCAATTTTCGATCCAGGATTTACACAAATGCTTATTTCAGTGAGATAAGCACTTCAGAAGACTAAAATCTTAACTTCATCAAACCACTCAACTTTCGATGCTGGGATCACTGAAGTGCTTATTTCAGTGAGATAAGCACTTCAGAACACCAAAATCTAAACTTCACCAAACCACCCAACTTTCAATGCTGGGTTCACTGAAGTGCTTATTTCAGTGAGATAAGCACTTCAGAAGACGAAAATCTCAACATCACAAAACCACTCAAATTTCGATGCTGGGTTCACTGAAGTGCTTATTTCATTGAGATGAGCACTTCACTTCGCCAAAATCCCAACCTCACCAAACGACTCAACTTTTGATGCTGGTTCCACTGAATTGCTTATTTCAGTGAGATAACCACTTCAGAAGGCCAAAATCTAAACATCACTAATCGACTCAACTTTTGACGCTGATTTCACTGAAATGCTTCTTTCAGTCAGATAAGCACATCAGAAGGCCAAAATCTCAACTTCACCAAACCACCCAACTTTCGAACCAGGATTTACACAAATGCTTATTTCAGTGAGATAAGCACTTCAGAAGACTAAAATCTTAACTTCACCAAACCACTCAACTTTCGAGGCTGGGATCACTGAAGTGCTTATTTCAGTGAGATAAGCACTTCAGAAGAACAAAATCTCAACATCTCAAAACCACTCAACTTTCGATGCTGGGTGCACTGAAGTGCTTATTTCAGTGAGATAAGCACTTCAGAAGACCAAAATCTCAACATCACCAAACCACTCAAATTTCGATGCTGGGCTCACTGCAGTGCTTATTTCAGTGAGATAAGCACTTCAGATTGCCAAAATCCCAACCTCACCAAACGACTCAACTTTCGATGCTGTGTTCACTGAAGTGCTTATTTCAGTGAGATAAGCACTTCAGAAGACCAAAATCTAAACTTCACCAAACCACCCAACTTTCAATGCTGGGTTCACTGAAGTGCTTATTTCAGTGAGATAAGCACTTCAGAAGACCAAAATCTCAACATCACAAAACCACTCAAATTTCGATGCTGGGTTCACTGAAGTGCTTATTTCATTGAGATAAGCACTTCACTTCGCCAAAATCCCAACCTCACCAAACGACTCAACTTTTGATGCTGGTTCCACTGAATTGCTTATTTCAGTGAGATAAGCACTTCAGAAGGCCAAAATCTAAACATCACTAATCGACTCAACTTTTGATGCTGATTTCACTGAAATGCTTCTTCGAGTCAGATAAGCACATCAGAAGGCCAAAATCTCAACTTCACCAAACCACCCAACTTTCGAACCAGGATTTACACAAATGCTTATTTCAGTGAGATAAGCACTTCAGAAGACTAAAATCTTAACTTCACCAAACCACTCAACTTTCGATGCTGGGATCACTGAAGTGCTTATTTCAGTGAGATAAGCACTTCAGAAGAACAAAATCTCAACATCTCAAAACCACTCAACTTTCGATGCTGGGTGCACTGAAGTGCTTATTTCAGTGAGATAAGCACTTCAGAAGACCAAAATCTCAACATCACCAAACCACTCAAATTTCGATGCTGGGCTCACTGCAGTGCTTATTTCAGTGAGATAAGCACTTCAGATTGCCAAAATCCCAACCTCACCAAACGACTCAACTTTCGATGCTGGGCTCACTGCAGTGCTTGTTTCAGTGAGATAAGCACTTCAGAATGCCAAAATCCCAACCTCACCAAACGACTCAACTTTTGATACTGGTTTCATGAAATGCTTCTTTCAGTCAGATAAGCACTTCAGAAGGCCAAAATCTCATCTTCACAAAACCAGCCAACTTTCGATACTGGATTTACCCAAATGCTTATTTCAGTGAGATAAGCACTTCAGAAGACCAAAATCTAAACTTCACCAAACCACCCATGTTTCAATGCTGGGTTCACTGAAGTGCTTATTTCAGTGAGATAAGCACTTCAGAAGACCAAAATCTAAACTTCACCAAACCACTCAACTTTCAATGCTGGGTTCACTGAAGTGCTTATTTCAGTGAGATAAGCACTTCAGAAGAACAAAATCTCAACATCTCAAAACCACTCAACTTTCGATGCTGGGTTCACTGAAGTGCTTATTTCAGTGAGATAAGCACTTCAGAAGACCAAAATCTCAACATCACCAAACCACCCAACTTTCGATCCAGGATATACCCAAAGGCTAATTTCAGTGAGATAAGCACTTCAGAAGACAAAAATCTAAACTTCACCAAACCACTCAACTTTCGATGCTGGGATGACTGAAGTGCTTATTTCAGTGAGATAAGCACTTCAGAAGACCAAAATCTAAACTTCACCAAACCACCTAACTTTCAATGCTGGGTTCACTGAAATGCTTCTTTCAGTCAGATAAGCACTTCAGAAGAACAAAATCTCAACATCTCAAAACCACTCAACGTTCGATGCTGGGTTCACTGAAGTGCTTATTTCAGTGAGATAAGCACTTCAGAAGACCAAAATCTAAACATCACCAAACCACTCAAATTTCGATGCTGGGTTCACTGAAGTGCTTATTTCAGTGAGATAAGCACTTCAGAAGACCAAAATCTCAACTTCACCAAACCACCCAACTTTCGATCCAGGATATACCCAAAGGCTAATTTCAGTGAGATAAGCACTTCAGAAGACAAAAATCTAAACTTCACCTAACCACTCAACTTTCGATGCTGGGATCACTGAAGTGCTTATTTCAGTGAGATAAGCACTTCAGAAGAGCAAAAACTCAACTTCACAAAACCGCTCAACTTTCGATGCTGGGCTCACTGCAGTGCTTATTTCAGTGAGATAAGCACTTCAGAATGCCAAAATCCCAACCTCACCAAACGACTCAACTTTTGATAGTGGTTTCACTGAAATGCTTCTTTCAGTCAGATAAGCAATTCAGAAGTCCAAAATCTCAACTTCACAAAACCAGCCAACTTTCGATACTGGATTTACCCAAATGCTTATTTCAGTGAGATAAGCACTTCAGAAGTCCAAAATCTAAACATCACTAACCGACTCAACTTTTGATGCTGATTTCACTGAAATGCTTCTTTCAGTTTGATAAGCACATCAGAAGGCCAAAATCTCAACTTCACCAAACCACCCAATTTTCGATCCAGGATTTACACAAATGCTTATTTCAGTGAGATAAGCACTTCAGAAGACTAAAATCTTAACTTCATCAAACCACTCAACTTTCGATGCTGGGATCACTGAAGTGCTTATTTCAGTGAGATAAGCACTTCAGAACACCAAAATCTAAACTTCACCAAACCACCCAACTTTCAATGCTGGGTTCACTGAAGTGCTTATTTCATTGAGATAAGCACTTCACTTCGCCAAAATCCCAACCTCACCAAACGACTCAACTTTTGATGCTGGTTCCACTGAATTGCTTATTTCAGTGAGATAACCACTTCAGAAGGCCAAAATCTAAACATCACTAATCGACTCAACTTTTGACGCTGATTTCACTGAAATGCTTCTTTCAGTCAGATAAGCACATCAGAAGGCCAAAATCTCAACTTCACCAAACCACCCAACTTTCGAACCAGGATTTACACAAATGCTTATTTCAGTGAGATAAGCACTTCAGAAGACTAAAATCTTAACTTCACCAAACCACCCAACTTTCAATGCTGGGTTCACTGAAGTGCTTATTTCAGTGAGATAAGCACTTCAGAAGACCAAAATCTCAACATCACAAAACCACTCAAATTTCGATGCTGGGTTCACTGAAGTGCTTATTTCATTGATATAAGCACTTCACTTCGCCAAAATCCCAACCTCACCAAACGACTCAACTTTTGATGCTGGTTCCACTGAATTGCTTATTTCAGTGAGATAAGCACTTCAGAAGGCCAAAATCTAAACATCATTAACCGAGTCAACTTTTGATGCTGATTTCACTGAAATGCTTCTTTCAGTTTGATAAGCACATCAGAAGGCCAAAATCTCACCTTCACCTAACCACCCAACTTTCGATCCAGGATTTACACAAATGCTTATTTCAGTGAGATAAGCACTTCAGAAGACTAAAATCTTAACTTCACCAAACCACTCAACTTTCGATGCTGGGATCACTGAAGTGCTTATTTCAGTGAGATAAGCACTTCAGAAGACCAAAATCTAAACTTTACCAAACCACCCAAATTTCGATGCTGGGTTCACTGAAATGCTTCTTTCAGTCAGATAAGCACTTCAGAAGAACAAAATCTCAACATCTCAAAACCACTCAACTTTCGATGCTGGGTTCAGTGAAGTGCTTCTTTCAGTGAGATAAGCACTTCAGAAGACCAAAATCTCACAATAACCAAACCACTCAAATTTCGATGCTGGGTTCACTGAAGTGCTTATTTCAGTGAGATAAGCACTTCAGAAGACCAAAATCTCAACTTCACCAAACCACCCAACTTTCAATGCTGGGTTCACTGAAGTGCTTATTTCAGTGAGATAAGCACTTCAGAAGAGCAAAAACTCAACTTCACAAAACCACTCAACTTTCGATGCTGGGCTCACTGCAGTGCTTATTTCAGTGAGATAAGCACTTCAGAAGGCCAAAATCCCAACCTCACCAAACGACTCAACTTTTGATACTGGTTTCACTGAAATGCTTCTTTCAGTCAGATAAGCACTTCAGAAGGCCAAAATCTCAACTTCACAAAACCAGCCAACTTTCGATACTGGATTTACCCAAATGCTTATTTCAGTGAGATAAGCACTTCAGAAGACCAAAATCTAAACTTCACCAAACCACCCAACTTTCAATGCTGGGTTCACTGAAGTGCTTATTGCAGTGAGATAAGCACTTCAGAAGACCAAAATCTAAACATCTCAAAACCATTCAACTTTCGATGCTGTGTTCACTGAAGTGCTTATTTCAGTGAGATAAGCACTTCAGAAGACCAAAATCTAAACTTCACCAAACCACCCAACTTTCAATGCTGGGTTCACTGAAGTGCTTATTTCAGTGAGATAAGCACTTCAGAAGACCAAAATCTCAACATCACAAAACCACTCAAATTTCGATGCTGGGTTCACTGAAGTGCTTATTTCATTGAGATAAGCACTTCACTTCGCCAAAATCCCAACCTCACCAAACGACTCAACTTTTGATGCTGGTTCCACTGAATTGCTTATTTCAGTGAGATAAGCACTTCAGAAGGCCAAAATCTAAACATCACTAATCGACTCAACTTTTGATGCTGATTTCACTGAAATGCTTCTTCGAGTCAGATAAGCACATCAGAAGGCCAAAATCTCAACTTCACCAAACCACCCAACTTTCGAACCAGGATTTACACAAATGCTTATTTCAGTGAGATAAGCACTTCAGAAGACTAAAATCTTAACTTCACCAAACCACTCAACTTTCGATGCTGGGATCACTGAAGTGCTTATTTCAGTGAGATAAGCACTTCAGAAGAACAAAATCTCAACATCTCAAAACCACTCAACTTTCGATGCTGGGTGCACTGAAGTGCTTATTTCAGTGAGATAAGCACTTCAGAAGACCAAAATCTCAACATCACCAAACCACTCAAATTTCGATGCTGGGCTCACTGCAGTGCTTATTTCAGTGAGATAAGCACTTCAGATTGCCAAAATCCCAACCTCACCAAACGACTCAACTTTCGATGCTGGGCTCACTGCAGTGCTTGTTTCAGTGAGATAAGCACTTCAGAATGCCAAAATCCCAACCTCACCAAACGACTCAACTTTTGATACTGGTTTCATGAAATGCTTCTTTCAGTCAGATAAGCACTTCAGAAGGCCAAAATCTCATCTTCACAAAACCAGCCAACTTTCGATACTGGATTTACCCAAATGCTTATTTCAGTGAGATAAGCACTTCAGAAGACCAAAATCTAAACTTCACCAAACCACCCATGTTTCAATGCTGGGTTCACTGAAGTGCTTATTTCAGTGAGATAAGCACTTCAGAAGACCAAAATCTAAACTTCACCAAACCACTCAACTTTCAATGCTGGGTTCACTGAAGTGCTTATTTCAGTGAGATAAGCACTTCAGAAGACCAAAATCTAAACATCACCAAAACACCCAACTTTCAATGCTGGGTTCACTGAAATGCTTCTTTCAGTCAGATAAGCACTTCAGAAGAACAAAATCTCAACATCTCAAAACCACTCAACTTTCGATGCTGGGTTCACTGAAGTGCTTATTTCAGTGAGATAAGCACTTCAGAAGACCAAAATCTCAACATCACCAAACCACCCAACTTTCGATCCAGGATATACCCAAAGGCTAATTTCAGTGAGATAAGCACTTCAGAAGACAAAAATCTAAACTTCACCAAACCACTCAACTTTCGATGCTGGGATGACTGAAGTGCTTATTTCAGTGAGATAAGCACTTCAGAAGACCAAAATCTAAACTTCACCAAACCACCTAACTTTCAATGCTGGGTTCACTGAAATGCTTCTTTCAGTCAGATAAGCACTTCAGAAGAACAAAATCTCAACATCTCAAAACCACTCAACGTTCGATGCTGGGTTCACTGAAGTGCTTATTGCAGTGAGATAAGCACTTCAGAAGACCAAAATCTAAACATCACCAAACCACTCAAATTTCGATGCTGGGTTCACTGAAGTGCTTATTTCAGTGAGATAAGCACTTCAGAAGACCAAAATCTCAACTTCAACAAACCACCCAACTTTCGATCCAGGATATACCCAAAGGCTAATTTCAGTGAGATAAGCACTTCAGAAGACAAAAATCTAAACTTCACCTAACCACTCAACTTTCGATGCTGGGATCACTGAAGTGCTTATTTCAGTGAGATAAGCACTTCAGAAGAGCAAAAACTCAACTTCACAATACCGCTCAACTTTCGATGCTGGGCTCACTGCAGTGCTTATTTCAGTGAGATAAGCACTTCAGAATGCCAAAATCCCAACCTCACCAAACGACTCAACTTTTGATACTGGTTTCATGAAATGCTTCTTTCAGTCAGATAAGCACTTCAGAAGGCCAAAATCTCATCTTCACAAAACCAGCCAACTTTCGATACTGGATTTACCCAAATGCTTATTTCAGTGAGATAAGCACTTCAGAAGACCAAAATCTAAACTTCACCAAACCACCCATGTTTCAATGCTGGGTTCACTGAAGTGCTTATTTCAGTGAGATAAGCACTTCAGAAGACCAAAATCTAAACTTCACCAAACCACTCAACTTTCAATGCTGGGTTCACTGAAGTGCTTATTTCAGTGAGATAAGCACTTCAGAAGAACAAAATCTCAACATCTCAAAACCACTCAACTTTCGATGCTGGGTTCACTGAAGTGCTTATTTCAGTGAGATAAGCACTTCAGAAGACCAAAATCTCAACATCACCAAACCACCCAACTTTCGATCCAGGATATACCCAAAGGCTAATTTCAGTGAGATAAGCACTTCAGAAGACAAAAATCTAAACTTCACCAAACCACTCAACTTTCGATGCTGGGATGACTGAAGTGCTTATTTCAGTGAGATAAGCACTTCAGAAGACCAAAATCTAAACTTCACCAAACCACCTAACTTTCAATGCTGGGTTCACTGAAATGCTTCTTTCAGTCAGATAAGCACTTCAGAAGAACAAAATCTCAACATCTCAAAACCACTCAACGTTCGATGCTGGGTTCACTGAAGTGCTTATTTCAGTGAGATAAGCACTTCAGAAGACCAAAATCTAAACATCACCAAACCACTCAAATTTCGATGCTGGGTTCACTGAAGTGCTTATTTCAGTGAGATAAGCACTTCAGAAGACCAAAATCTCAACTTCACCAAACCACCCAACTTTCGATCCAGGATATACCCAAAGGCTAATTTCAGTGAGATAAGCACTTCAGAAGACAAAAATCTAAACTTCACCTAACCACTCAACTTTCGATGCTGGGATCACTGAAGTGCTTATTTCAGTGAGATAAGCACTTCAGAAGAGCAAAAACTCAACTTCACAAAACCGCTCAACTTTCGATGCTGGGCTCACTGCAGTGCTTATTTCAGTGAGATAAGCACTTCAGAATGCCAAAATCCCAACCTCACCAAACGACTCAACTTTTGATAGTGGTTTCACTGAAATGCTTCTTTCAGTCAGATAAGCAATTCAGAAGTCCAAAATCTCAACTTCACAAAACCAGCCAACTTTCGATACTGGATTTACCCAAATGCTTATTTCAGTGAGATAAGCACTTCAGAAGTCCAAAATCTAAACATCACTAACCGACTCAACTTTTGATGCTGATTTCACTGAAATGCTTCTTTCAGTTTGATAAGCACATCAGAAGGCCAAAATCTCAACTTCACCAAACCACCCAATTTTCGATCCAGGATTTACACAAATGCTTATTTCAGTGAGATAAGCACTTCAGAAGACTAAAATCTTAACTTCATCAAACCACTCAACTTTCGATGCTGGGATCACTGAAG
The DNA here is from genome assembly GCF_030684315.1 of Stegostoma tigrinum. Taxonomy (NCBI): domain Eukaryota; kingdom Metazoa; phylum Chordata; class Chondrichthyes; order Orectolobiformes; family Stegostomatidae; genus Stegostoma; species Stegostoma tigrinum. Next base: position 1,412,320 of record NW_026728779.1, read on the forward strand.
TGCTTATTTCAGTGAGATAAGCACTTCAGAACACCAAAATCTAAACTTCACCAAACCACCCAACTTTCAATGCTGGGTTCACTGAAGTGCTTATTTCATTGAGATAAGCACTTCACTTCGCCAAAATCCCAACCTCACCAAACGACTCAACTTTTGATGCTGGTTCCACTGAATTGCTTATTTCAGTGAGATAACCACTTCAGAAGGCCAAAATCTAAACATCACTAATCGACTCAACTTTTGACGCTGATTTCACTGAAATGCTTCTTTCAGTCAGATAAGCACATCAGAAGGCCAAAATCTCAACTTCACCAAACCACCCAACTTTCGAACCAGGATTTACACAAATGCTTATTTCAGTGAGATAAGCACTTCAGAAGACTAAAATCTTAACTTCACCAAACCACCCAACTTTCAATGCTGGGTTCACTGAAGTGCTTATTTCAGTGAGATAAGCACTTCAGAAGACCAAAATCTCAACATCACAAAACCACTCAAATTTCGATGCTGGGTTCACTGAAGTGCTTATTTCATTGATATAAGCACTTCACTTCGCCAAAATCCCAACCTCACCAAACGACTCAACTTTTGATGCTGGTTCCACTGAATTGCTTATTTCAGTGAGATAAGCACTTCAGAAGGCCAAAATCTAAACATCATTAACCGAGTCAACTTTTGATGCTGATTTCACTGAAATGCTTCTTTCAGTTTGATAAGCACATCAGAAGGCCAAAATCTCACCTTCACCTAACCACCCAACTTTCGATCCAGGATTTACACAAATGCTTATTTCAGTGAGATAAGCACTTCAGAAGACTAAAATCTTAACTTCACCAAACCACTCAACTTTCGATGCTGGGATCACTGAAGTGCTTATTTCAGTGAGATAAGCACTTCAGAAGACCAAAATCTAAACTTTACCAAACCACCCAAATTTCGATGCTGGGTTCACTGAAATGCTTCTTTCAGTCAGATAAGCACTTCAGAAGAACAAAATCTCAACATCTCAAAACCACTCAACTTTCGATGCTGGGTTCAGTGAAGTGCTTCTTTCAGTGAGATAAGCACTTCAGAAGACCAAAATCTCACAATAACCAAACCACTCAAATTTCGATGCTGGGTTCACTGAAGTGCTTATTTCAGTGAGATAAGCACTTCAGAAGACCAAAATCTCAACTTCACCAAACCACCCAACTTTCAATGCTGGGTTCACTGAAGTGCTTATTTCAGTGAGATAAGCACTTCAGAAGAGCAAAAACTCAACTTCACAAAACCACTCAACTTTCGATGCTGGGCTCACTGCAGTGCTTATTTCAGTGAGATAAGCACTTCAGAAGGCCAAAATCCCAACCTCACCAAACGACTCAACTTTTGATACTGGTTTCACTGAAATGCTTCTTTCAGTCAGATAAGCACTTCAGAAGGCCAAAATCTCAACTTCACAAAACCAGCCAACTTTCGATACTGGATTTACCCAAATGCTTATTTCAGTGAGATAAGCACTTCAGAAGACCAAAATCTAAACTTCACCAAACCACCCAACTTTCAATGCTGGGTTCACTGAAGTGCTTATTGCAGTGAGATAAGCACTTCAGAAGACCAAAATCTAAACATCTCAAAACCATTCAACTTTCGATGCTGTGTTCACTGAAGTGCTTATTTCAGTGAGATAAGCACTTCAGAAGACCAAAATCTAAACTTCACCAAACCACCCAACTTTCAATGCTGGGTTCACTGAAGTGCTTATTTCAGTGAGATAAGCACTTCAGAAGACCAAAATCTCAACATCACAAAACCACTCAAATTTCGATGCTGGGTTCACTGAAGTGCTTATTTCATTGAGATAAGCACTTCACTTCGCCAAAATCCCAACCTCACCAAACGACTCAACTTTTGATGCTGGTTCCACTGAATTGCTTATTTCAGTGAGATAAGCACTTCAGAAGGCCAAAATCTAAACATCACTAATCGACTCAACTTTTGATGCTGATTTCACTGAAATGCTTCTTCGAGTCAGATAAGCACATCAGAAGGCCAAAATCTCAACTTCACCAAACCACCCAACTTTCGAACCAGGATTTACACAAATGCTTATTTCAGTGAGATAAGCACTTCAGAAGACTAAAATCTTAACTTCACCAAACCACTCAACTTTCGATGCTGGGATCACTGAAGTGCTTATTTCAGTGAGATAAGCACTTCAGAAGAACAAAATCTCAACATCTCAAAACCACTCAACTTTCGATGCTGGGTGCACTGAAGTGCTTATTTCAGTGAGATAAGCACTTCAGAAGACCAAAATCTCAACATCACCAAACCACTCAAATTTCGATGCTGGGCTCACTGCAGTGCTTATTTCAGTGAGATAAGCACTTCAGATTGCCAAAATCCCAACCTCACCAAACGACTCAACTTTCGATGCTGGGCTCACTGCAGTGCTTGTTTCAGTGAGATAAGCACTTCAGAATGCCAAAATCCCAACCTCACCAAACGACTCAACTTTTGATACTGGTTTCATGAAATGCTTCTTTCAGTCAGATAAGCACTTCAGAAGGCCAAAATCTCATCTTCACAAAACCAGCCAACTTTCGATACTGGATTTACCCAAATGCTTATTTCAGTGAGATAAGCACTTCAGAAGACCAAAATCTAAACTTCACCAAACCACCCATGTTTCAATGCTGGGTTCACTGAAGTGCTTATTTCAGTGAGATAAGCACTTCAGAAGACCAAAATCTAAACTTCACCAAACCACTCAACTTTCAATGCTGGGTTCACTGAAGTGCTTATTTCAGTGAGATAAGCACTTCAGAAGACCAAAATCTAAACATCACCAAAACACCCAACTTTCAATGCTGGGTTCACTGAAATGCTTCTTTCAGTCAGATAAGCACTTCAGAAGAACAAAATCTCAACATCTCAAAACCACTCAACTTTCGATGCTGGGTTCACTGAAGTGCTTATTTCAGTGAGATAAGCACTTCAGAAGACCAAAATCTCAACATCACCAAACCACCCAACTTTCGATCCAGGATATACCCAAAGGCTAATTTCAGTGAGATAAGCACTTCAGAAGACAAAAATCTAAACTTCACCAAACCACTCAACTTTCGATGCTGGGATGACTGAAGTGCTTATTTCAGTGAGATAAGCACTTCAGAAGACCAAAATCTAAACTTCACCAAACCACCTAACTTTCAATGCTGGGTTCACTGAAATGCTTCTTTCAGTCAGATAAGCACTTCAGAAGAACAAAATCTCAACATCTCAAAACCACTCAACGTTCGATGCTGGGTTCACTGAAGTGCTTATTTCAGTGAGATAAGCACTTCAGAAGACCAAAATCTAAACATCACCAAACCACTCAAATTTCGATGCTGGGTTCACTGAAGTGCTTATTTCAGTGAGATAAGCACTTCAGAAGACCAAAATCTCAACTTCAACAAACCACCCAACTTTCGATCCAGGATATACCCAAAGGCTAATTTCAGTGAGATAAGCACTTCAGAAGACAAAAATCTAAACTTCACCTAACCACTCAACTTTCGATGCTGGGATCACTGAAGTGCTTATTTCAGTGAGATAAGCACTTCAGAAGAGCAAAAACTCAACTTCACAATACCGCTCAACTTTCGATGCTGGGCTCACTGCAGTGCTTATTTCAGTGAGATAAGCACTTCAGAATGCCAAAATCCCAACCTCACCAAACGACTCAACTTTTGATAGTGGTTTCACTGAAATGCTTCTTTCAGTCAGATAAGCAATTCAGAAGTCCAAAATCTCAACTTCACAAAACCAGCCAACTTTCGATACTGGATTTACCCAAATGCTTATTTCAGTGAGATAAGCACTTCAGAAGTCCAAAATCTAAACATCACTAACCGACTCAACTTTTGATGCTGATTTCACTGAAATGCTTCTTTCAGTTTGATAAGCACATCAGAAGGCCAAAATCTCAACTTCACCAAACCACCCAATTTTCGATCCAGGATTTACACAAATGCTTATTTCAGTGAGATAAGCACTTCAGAAGACTAAAATCTTAACTTCATCAAACCACTCAACTTTCGATGCTGGGATCACTGAAGTGCTTATTTCAGTGAGATAAGCACTTCAGAACACCAAAATCTAAACTTCACCAAACCACCCAACTTTCAATGCTGGGTTCACTGAAGTGCTTATTTCAGTGAGATAAGCACTTCAGAAGACGAAAATCTCAACATCACAAAACCACTCAAATTTCGATGCTGGGTTCACTGAAGTGCTTATTTCATTGAGATAAGCACTTCACTTCGCCAAAATCCCAACCTCACCAAACGACTCAACTTTTGATGCTGGTTCCACTGAATTGCTTATTTCAGTGAGATAACCACTTCAGAAGGCCAAAATCTAAACATCACTAATCGACTCAACTTTTGACGCTGATTTCACTGAAATGCTTCTTTCAGTCAGATAAGCACATCAGAAGGCCAAAATCTCAACTTCACCAAACCACCCAACTTTCGAACCAGGATTTACACAAATGCTTATTTCAGTGAGATAAGCACTTCAGAAGACTAAAATCTTAACTTCACCAAACCACTCAACTTTCGAGGCTGGGATCACTGAAGTGCTTATTTCAGTGAGATAAGCACTTCAGAAGAACAAAATCTCAACATCTCAAAACCACTCAACTTTCGATGCTGGGTGCACTGAAGTGCTTATTTCAGTGAGATAAGCACTTCAGAAGACCAAAATCTCAACATCACCAAACCACTCAAATTTCGATGCTGGGCTCACTGCAGTGCTTATTTCAGTGAGATAAGCACTTCAGATTGCCAAAATCCCAACCTCACCAAACGACTCAACTTTCGATGCTGGGCTCACTGCAGTGCTTGTTTCAGTGAGATAAGCACTTCAGAATGCCAAAATCCCAACCTCACCAAACGACTCAACTTTTGATACTGGTTTCATGAAATGCTTCTTTCAGTCAGATAAGCACTTCAGAAGGCCAAAATCTCATCTTCACAAAACCAGCCAACTTTCGATACTGGATTTACCCAAATGCTTATTTCAGTGAGAGAAGCACTTCAGAAGACCAAAATCTAAACTTCACCAAACCACCCATGTTTCAATGCTGGGTTCACTGAAGTGCTTATTTCAGTGAGATAAGCACTTCAGAAGACCAAAATCTCAACATCACAAAACCACTCAAATTTCGATGCTGTGTTCACTGAAGTGCTTATTTCAGTGAGATAAGCACTTCACTTCGCCAAAATCCCAACCTCACCAAACGACTCAACTTTTGATGCTGGTTCCACTGAATTGCTTATTTCAGTGAGATAAGCACTTCAGAAGACCAAAATCTCAACATCTCAAAAACACTCAAATTTCGATGCTGTGTTCACTGAAGTGCTTATTTCAGTGAGATAAGCACTTCACTTCGCCAAAATCCCAACCTCACCAAACGACTCAACTTTTGATGCTGGTTCCACTGAATTGCTTATTTCAGTGAGATAAGCACTTCAGAAGGCCAAAATCTAAACATCACTAAACGACTCAACTTTTGATACTGATTTCACTGAAATGCTTCTTTCAGTCAGATAAGCACATCAGAAGACCAAAATCTCAACTTCACCAAACCACGCAACTTTCGATCCAGGATTTACACAAATGCTTATTTCAGTGAGATAAGCACTTCAGAAGACTAAAATCTTAACTTCACCAAACCACTCAACTTTCGATGCTGGGATCACTGAAGTGCTTATTTCAGTGAGATAAGCACTTCAGAAGACCAAAATCTAAACATCACCAAAACACCCAACTTTCAATGCTGGGTTCACTGAAATGCTTCTTTCAGTCAGATAAGCACTTCAGAAGAACAAAATCTCAACATCTCAAAACCACTCAACTTTCGATGCTGGGTTCACTGAAGTGCTTATTTCAGTGAGATAAGCACTTCAGAAGACCAAAATCTCAACATCACCAAACCACCCAACTTTCGATCCAGGATATACCCAAAGGCTAATTTCAGTGAGATAAGCACTTCAGAAGACAAAAATCTAAACTTCACCAAACCACTCAACTTTCGATGCTGGGATGACTGAAGTGCTTCTTTCAGTCAGATAAGCACTTCAGAAGAACAAAATCTCAACATCTCAAAACCACACAACGTTCGATGCTGGGTTCACTGAAGTGCTTATTTCAGTGAGATAAGCACTTCAGAAGACCAAAATCTAAACATCACCAAACCACTCAAATTTCGATGCTGGGTTCACTGAAGTGCTTATTTCAGTGAGATAAGCACTTCAAAAGACCAAAATCTCAACATCACAAAACCACTCAAATTTCGATGCTGGGTTCACTGAAGTGCTTATTTCAGTGAGATAAGCACTTCAGAAGACCAAAATCAAAACATCTCAAAACCACTCAAATTTCGATGCTGGGTTCACTGAAGTGCTTATTTCAGTGAGATAAGCACTTCACTTCGCCAAAATCTCAACATCTCAAAACGACTCAACTTTTGATGCTGGTTCCACTGAAGTGCTTATTTCAGTGAGATAAGCACTTCAGAAGGCCAAAATCTAAACATCAGTAAACGACTCAACTTTTGATACTGATTTCACTGAAATGCTTCTTTCAGTCAGATAAGCACATCAGAAGGCCAAAATCTCAACTTCACCAAACCACCCAACTTTCGATCCACGATTTACACAAATGCTTATTTCAGTGAGATAAGCACTTCAGAAGACCAAAATCTAAACTTCACCAAACCACCTAACTTTCAATGCTGGGTTCACTGAAATGCTTCTTTCAGTCAGATAAGCACTTCAGAAGAACAAAATGTCAACATCTCAAAACCACTCAACGTTCGATGCTGGGTTCACTGAAGTGCTTATTTCAGTGAGATAAGCACTTCAGAAGACCAAAATCTCACAATAACCAAACCACTCAAATTTCGATGCTGGGTTCACTGAAGTGCTTATTTCAGTGAGATAAGCACTTCAGAAGACCAAAATCTCAACTTCACCAAACCACCTAACTTTCAATGCTGGGTTCACTGAAGTGCTTATTTCAGTGAGATAAGCACTACAGAAGAGCAAAAACTCAACTTCACAAAACCACTCAACTTTCGATGCTGGGCTCACTGCAGTGCTTATTTCAGTGAGATAAGCACTTCAGAAGGCCAAAATCCCAACCTCACCAAACGACTCAACTTTTGATACTGGTTTCACTGAAATGCTTCTTTCAGTCAGATAAGCACTTCAGAAGGCCAAAATCTCAACTTCACAAAACCAGCCAACTTTCGATACTGGATTTACCCAAATGCTTATTTCAGTGAGATAAGCACTTCAGAAGACCAAAATCTAAACTTCACCAAACCACCCAACTTTCAATGCTGGGTTCACTGAAGTGCTTATTGCAGTGAGATAAGCACTTCAGAAGACCAAAATCTAAACATCTCAAAACCACTCAACTTTCGATGCTGTGTTCACTGAAGTGCTTATTTCATTGATATAAGCACTTCACTTCGCCAAAATCCCAACCTCACCAAACGACTCAACTTTTGATGCTGGTTCCACTGAATTGCTTATTTCAGTGAGATAAGCACTTCAGAAGGCCAAAATCTAAACATCATTAACCGAGTCAACTTTTGATGCGGAATTCACTGAAATGCTTCTTTCAGTCAGATAAGCACATCAGAAGGCCAAAATCTCAACTTCACCAAACCACCCAACTTTCGATCCAGGATTTACACAAATGCTTATTTCAGTGAGATAAGCACTTCAGAAGACTAAAATCTTAACTTCACCAATCCACTCAACTTTCGATGCTGGGATCACTGAAGTGCTTATTTCAGTGAGATAAGCACTTCAGAAGACCAAAATCTAAACTTCACCAAACCACCTAACTTTCAATGCTGGGTTCACTGAAATGCTTCTTTCAGTCAGATAAGCACTTCAGAAGAACAAAATCTCAACATCTCAAAACCACTCAACGTTCGATGCTGGGTTCACTGAAGTGCTTATTTCAGTGAGATAAGCACTTCTCAAGACCAAAATCTAAACATCACCAAACCACTCAAATTTCGATGCTGGGTTCACTGAAACGCTTATTTCAGTGAGATAAGCACTTCAGAAGACCAAAATCTCAACTTCACCAAACCACCCAACTTTCGATCCAGGATATACCCACAGGCTAATTTCAGTGAGATAAGCACTTCAGAAGACAAAAATCTAAACTTCACCAAACCACTCAACTTTCGATGCTGGGATCACTGAAGTGCTTATTTCAGTGAGATAAGCACTTCACTTCGCCAAAATCCCAACCTCACCAAACGACTCAACTTTTGATGCTGGTTCCACTGAATTGCTTATTTCAGTGAGATAAGCACTTCAGAATGCCAAAATCCCAACCTCAAAAAACGACTCAACTTTTGATAGTGGTTTCACTGAAATGCTTCTTTCAGTCAGATAAGCAATTCAGAAGTCCAAAATCTCAACTTCACAAAACCAGCCAACTTTCGATACTGGATTTACCCAAATGCTTATTTCAGTGAGATAAGCACTTCAGAAGACCAAAATCTAAACTTCACCAAAACACCCAACTTTCAATGCTGGGTTCACTGAAGTGCTTATTTCAGTGAGATAAGCACTTCAGAAGATCAAAATCTAAACATCTCAAAACCATTCAACTTTCGATGCTGTGTTCACTGAAGTGCTTATTTCAGTGAGATAAGCACTTCAGAAGACCAAAATCTAAACTTCACCAAACCACCCAACTTTCAATGCTGGGTTCACTGAAGTGCTTATTTCAGTGAGATAAGCACTTCAAAAGACCAAAATCTCAACATCACAAAACCACTCAAATTTCGATGCTGGGTTCACTGAAGTGCTTATTTCATTGATATAAGCACTTCACTTCGCCAAAATCCCAACCTCACCAAACGACTCAACTTTTGATGCTGGTTCCACTGAATTGCTTATTTCAGTGAGATAAGCACTTCAGAAGGCCAAAATCTAAACATCATTAACCGAGTCAACTTTTGATGCTGATTTCACTGAAATGCTTCTTTCAGTTTGATAAGCACATCAGAAGGCCAAAATCTCAACTTCACCTAACCACCCAACTTTCGATCCAGGATTTACACAAATGCTTATTTCAGTGAGATAAGCACTTCAGAAGACTAAAATCTTAACTTCACCAAACCACTCAACTTTCGATGCTGGGATCACTGAAGTGCTTATTTCAGTGAGATAAGCACTTCAGAAGACCAAAATCTAAACTTTACCAAACCACCCAAATTTCGATGCTGGGTTCACTGAAATGCTTCTTTCAGTCAGATAAGCACTTCAGAAGAACAAAATCTCAACATCTCAAAACCACTCAACTTTCGATGCTGGGTTCAGTGAAGTGCTTCTTTCAGTGAGATAAGCACTTCAGAAGACCAAAATCTCACAATAACCAAACCACTCAAATTTCGATGCTGGGTTCACTGAAGTGCTTATTTCAGTGAGATAAGCACTTCAGAAGACCAAAATCTCAACTTCACCAAACCACCCAACTTTCAATGCTGGGTTCACTGAAGTGCTTATTTCAGTGAGATAAGCACTTCAGAAGAGCAAAAACTCAACTTCACAAAACCACTCAACTTTCGATGCTGGGCTCACTGCAGTGCTTATTTCAGTGAGATAAGCACTTCAGAAGGCCAAAATCCCAACCTCACCAAACGACTCAACTTTTGATACTGGTTTCACTGAAATGCTTCTTTCAGTCAGATAAGCACTTCAGAAGGCCAAAATCTCAACTTCACAAAACCAGCCAACTTTCGATACTGGATTTACCCAAATGCTTATTTCAGTGAGATAAGCACTTCAGAAGACCAAAATCTAAACTTCACCAAACCACCCAACTTTCAATGCTGGGTTCACTGAAGTGCTTATTGCAGTGAGATAAGCACTTCAGAAGACCAAAATCTAAACATCTCAAAACCATTCAACTTTCGATGCTGTGTTCACTGAAGTGCTTATTTCAGTGAGATAAGCACTTCAGAAGACCAAAATCTAAACTTCACCAAACCACCCAACTTTCAATGCTGGGTTCACTGAAGTGCTTATTTCAGTGAGATAAGCACTTCAGAAGACCAAAATCTCAACATCACAAAACCACTCAAATTTCGATGCTGGGTTCACTGAAGTGCTTATTTCATTGAGATAAGCACTTCACTTCGCCAAAATCCCAACCTCACCAAACGACTCAACTTTTGATGCTGGTTCCACTGAATTGCTTATTTCAGTGAGATAAGCACTTCAGAAGGCCAAAATCTAAACATCACTAATCGACTCAACTTTTGATGCTGATTTCACTGAAATGCTTCTTCGAGTCAGATAAGCACATCAGAAGGCCAAAATCTCAACTGCACCAAACCACCCAACTTTCGAACCAGGATTTACACAAATGCTTATTTCAGTGAGATAAGCACTTCAGAAGACTAAAATCTTAACTTCACCAAACCACTCAACTTTCGATGCTGGGATCACTGAAGTGCTTATTTCAGTGAGATAAGCACTTCAGAAGAACAAAATCTCAACATCTCAAAACCACTCAACTTTCGATGCTGGGTGCACTGAAGTGCTTATTTCAGTGAGATAAGCACTTCAGAAGACCAAAATCTCAACATCACCAAACCACTCAAATTTCGATGCTGGGCTCACTGCAGTGCTTATTTCAGTGAGATAAGCACTTCAGATTGCCAAAATCCCAACCTCACCAAACGACTCAACTTTCGATGCTGGGCTCACTGCAGTGCTTGTTTCAGTGAGATAAGCACTTCAGAATGCCAAAATCCCAACCTCACCAAACGACTCAACTTTTGATACTGGTTTCATGAAATGCTTCTTTCAGTCAGATAAGCACTTCAGAAGGCCAAAATCTCATCTTCACAAAACCAGCCAACTTTCGATACTGGATTTACCCAAATGCTTATTTCAGTGAGATAAGCACTTCAGAAGACCAAAATCTAAACTTCACCAAACCACCCATGTTTCAATGCTGGGTTCACTGAAGTGCTTATTTCAGTGAGATAAGCACTTCAGAAGACCAAAATCTAAACTTCACCAAACCACTCAACTTTCAATGCTGGGTTCACTGAAGTGCTTATTTCAGTGAGATAAGCACTTCAGAAGACCAAAATCTAAACATCACCAAAACACCCAACTTTCAATGCTGGGTTCACTGAAATGCTTCTTTCAGTCAGATAAGCACTTCAGAAGAACAAAATCTCAACATCTCAAAACCACTCAACTTTCGATGCTGGGTTCACTGAAGTGCTTATTTCAGTGAGATAAGCACTTCAGAAGACCAAAATCTCAACATCACCAAACCACCCAACTTTCGATCCAGGATATACCCAAAGGCTAATTTCAGTGAGATAAGCACTTCAGAAGACAAAAATCTAAACTTCACCAAACCACTCAACTTTCGATGCTGGGATGACTGAAGTGCTTATTTCAGTGAGATAAGCACTTCAGAAGACCAAAATCTAAACTTCACCAAACCACCTAACTTTCAATGCTGGGTTCACTGAAATGCTTCTTTCAGTCAGATAAGCACTTCAGAAGAACAAAATCTCAACATCTCAAAACCACTCAACGTTCGATGCTGGGTTCACTGAAGTGCTTATTTCAGTGAGATAAGCACTTCAGAAGACCAAAATCTAAACATCACCAAACCACTCAAATTTCGATGCTGGGTTCACTGAAGTGCTTATTTCAGTGAGATAAGCACTTCAGAAGACCAAAATCTCAACTTCACCAAACCACCCAACTTTCGATCCAGGATATACCCAAAGGCTAATTTCAGTGAGATAAGCACTTCAGAAGACAAAAATCTAAACTTCACCTAACCACTCAACTTTCGATGCTGGGATCACTGAAGTGCTTATTTCAGTGAGATAAGCACTTCAGAAGAGCAAAAACTCAACTTCACAAAACCGCTCAACTTTCGATGCTGGGCTCACTGCAGTGCTTATTTCAGTGAGATAAGCACTTCAGAATGCCAATAATCCCAACCTCACCAAACGACTCAACTTTTGATAGTGGTTTCACTGAAATGCTTCTTTCAGTCAGATAAGCAATTCAGAAGTCCAAAATCTCAACTTCACAAAACCAGCCAACTTTCGATACTGGATTTACCCAAATGCTTATTTCAGTGAGATAAGCACTTCAGAAGTCCAAAATCTAAACATCACTAACCGACTCAACTTTTGATGCTGATTTCACTGAAATGCTTCTTTCAGTTTGATAAGCACATCAGAAGGCCAAAATCTCAACTTCACCAAACCACCCAATTTTCGATCCAGGATTTACACAAATGCTTATTTCAGTGAGATAAGCACTTCAGAAGACTAAAATCTTAACTTCATCAAACCACTCAACTTTCGATGCTGGGATCACTGAAGTGCTTATTTCAGTGAGATAAGCACTTCAGAACACCAAAATCTAAACTTCACCAAACCACCCAACTTTCAATGCTGGGTTCACTGAAGTGCTTATTTCAGTGAGATAAGCACTTCAGAAGACGAAAATCTCAACATCACAAAACCACTCAAATTTCGATGCTGGGTTCACTGAAGTGCTTATTTCATTGAGATAAGCACTTCACTTCGCCAAAATCCCAACCTCACCAAACGACTCAACTTTTGATGCTGGTTCCACTGAATTGCTTATTTCAGTGAGATAACCACTTCAGAAGGCCAAAATCTAAACATCACTAATCGACTCAACTTTTGACGCTGATTTCACTGAAATGCTTCTTTCAGTCAGATAAGCACATCAGAAGGCCAAAATCTCAACTTCACCAAACCACCCAACTTTCGAACCAGGATTTACACAAATGCTTATTTCAGTGAGATAAGCACTTCAGAAGACTAAAATCTTAACTTCACCAAACCACTCAACTTTCGATGCTGGGATCACTGAAGTGCTTATTTCAGTGAGATAAGCACTTCAGAAGAACAAAATCTCAACATCTCAAAACCACTCAACTTTCGATGCTGGGTGCACTGAAGTGCTTATTTCAGTGAGATAAGCACTTCAGAAGACCAAAATCTCAACATCACCAAACCACTCAAATTTCGATGCTGGGCTCACTGCAGTGCTTATTTCAGTGAGATAAGCACTTCAGATTGCCAAAATCCCAACCTCACCAAACGACTCAACTTTCGATGCTGGGCTCACTGCAGTGCTTGTTTCAGTGAGATAAGCACTTCAGAATGCCAAAATCCCAACCTCACCAAACGACTCAACTTTTGATACTGGTTTCATGAAATGCTTCTTTCAGTCAGATAAGCACTTCAGAAGGCCAAAATCTCATCTTCACAAAACCAGCCAACTTTCGATACTGGATTTACCCAAATGCTTATTTCAGTGAGAGAAGCACTTCAGAAGACCAAAATCTAAACTTCACCAAACCACCCATGTTTCAATGCTGGGTTCACTGAAGTGCTTATTTCAGTGAGATAAGCACTTCAGAAGACCAAAATCTCAACATCACAAAACCACTCAAATTTCGATGCTGTGTTCACTGAAGTGCTTATTTCAGTGAGATAAGCACTTCACTTCGCCAAAATCCCAACCTCACCAAACGACTCAACTTTTGATGCTGGTTCCACTGAATTGCTTATTTCAGTGAGATAAGCACTTCAGAAGACCAAAATCTCAACATCTCAAAAACACTCAAATTTCGATGCTGTGTTCACTGAAGTGCTTATTTCAGTGAGATAAGCACTTCACTTCGCCAAAATCCCAACCTCACCAAACGACTCAACTTTTGATGCTGGTTCCACTGAATTGCTTATTTCAGTGAGATAAGCACTTCAGAAGGCCAAAATCTAAACATCACTAAACGACTCAACTTTTGATACTGATTTCACTGAAATGCTTCTTTCAGTCAGATAAGCACATCAGAAGACCAAAATCTCAACTTCACCAAACCACGCAACTTTCGATCCAGGATTTACACAAATGCTTATTTCAGTGAGATAAGCACTTCAGAAGACTAAAATCTTAACTTCACCAAACCACTCAACTTTCGATGCTGGGATCACTGAAGTGCTTATTTCAGTGAGATAAGCACTTCAGAAGACCAAAATCTAAACATCACCAAAACACCCAACTTTCAATGCTGGGTTCACTGAAATGCTTCTTTCAGTCAGATAAGCACTTCAGAAGAACAAAATCTCAACATCTCAAAACTACTCAACTTTCGATGCTGGGTTCACTGAAGTGCTTATTTCAGTGAGATAAGCACTTCAGAAGACCAAAATCTCAACATCACCAAACCACCCAACTTTCGATCCAGGATATACCCAAAGGCTAATTTCAGTGAGATAAGCACTTCAGAAGACAAAAATCTAAACTTCACCAAACCACTCAACTTTCGATGCTGGGATGACTGAAGTGCTTATTTCAGTGAGATAAGCACTTCAGAAGACCAAAATCTAAACTTCACCAAACCACCTAACTTTCAATGCTGGGTTCACTGAAATGCTTCTTTCAGTCAGATAAGCACTTCAGAAGAACAAAATCTCAACATCTCAAAACCACTCAACGTTCGATGCTGGGTTCACTGAAGTGCTTATTTCAGTGAGATAAGCACTTCAGAAGACCAAAATCTAAACATCACCAAACCACTCAAATTTCGATGCTGGGTTCACTGAAGTGCTTATTTCAGTGAGATAAGCACTTCAGAAGACCAAAATCTCAACTTCACCAAACCACCCAACTTTCGATCCAGGATATACCCAAAGGCTAATTTCAGTGAGATAAGCACTTCAGAAGACAAAAATCTAAACTTCACCTAACCACTCAACTTTCGATGCTGGGATCACTGAAGTGCTAATTTCAGTGAGATAAGCACTTCAGAAGAGCAAAAACTCAACTTCACAAAACCGCTCAACTTTCGATGCTGGGCTCACTGCAGTGCTTATTTCAGTGAGATAAGCACTTCAGAATGCCAAAATCCCAACCTCACCAAACGACTCAACTTTTGATAGTGGTTTCACTGAAATGCTTCTTTCAGTCAGATAAGCAATTCAGAAGTCCAAAATCTCAACTTCACAAAACCAGCCAACTTTCGATACTGGATTTACCCAAATGCTTATTTCAGTGAGATAAGCACTTCAGAAGACCAAAATCTAAACTTCACCAAAACACCCAACTTTCAATGCTGGGTTCACTGAAGTGCTTATTTCAGTGAGATAAGCACTTCAGAAGATCAAAATCTAAACATCTCAAAACCATTCAACTTTCGATGCTGTGTTCACTGAAGTGCTTATTTCAGTGAGACAAGCACTTCAGAAGACCAAAATCTAAACTTCACCAAACCACCCAACTTTCAATGCTGGGTTCACTGAAGTGCTTATTTCAGTGAGATAAGCACTTCAGAAGACCAAAATCTCAACATCACAAAACCACTCAAATTTCGATGCTGGGTTCACTGAAGTGCTTATTTCAATGAAATAAGCACTTCACTTCGCCAAAATCCCAACCTCACCAAACGACTCAACTTTTGATGCTGGTTCCACTGAATTGCTTATTTCAGTGAGATAAGCACTTCAGAAGTCCAAAATCTAAACATCACTAACCGACTCAACTTTTGATGCTGATTTCACTGAAATGCTTCTTTCAGTTTGATAAGCACATCAGAAGGCCAAAATCTCAACTTCACCAAACCACCCAACTTTCGATCCAGGATTTACACAAATGCTTATTTCAGTGAGATAAGCACTTCAGAAGACTAAAATCTTAACTTCACCAAACCACTCAACTTTCGATGCTGGGATCACTGAAGTGCTTATTTCAGTGAGATAAGCACTTCAGAAGACCAAAATCTAAACTTCACCAAACCACCCAACTTTCAATGCTGGGTTCACTGAAGTGCTTATTTCAGTGAGATAAGCACTTCAGAAGACCAAAATCTCAACATCACCAAACCACTCAAATTTCGATGCTGGGCTCACTGCAGTGCTTATTTCAGTGAGATAAGCACTTCAGATTGCCAAAATCCCAACCTCACCAAACGACTCAACTTTCGATGCTGGGCTCACTGCAGTGCTTGTTTCAGTGAGATAAGCACTTCAGAATGCCAAAATCCCAACCTCACCAAACGACTCAACTTTTGATACTGGTTTCATGAAATGCTTCTTTCAGTCAGATAAGCACTTCAGAAGGCCAAAATCTCATCTTCACAAAACCAGCCAACTTTCGATACTGGATTTACCCAAATGCTTATTTCAGTGAGAGAAGCACTTCAGAAGACCAAAATCTAAACTTCACCAAACCACCCATGTTTCAATGCTGGGTTCACTGAAGTGCTTATTTCAGTGAGATAAGCACTTCAGAAGACCAAAATCTCAACATCTCAAAACCACTCAAATTTCGATGCTGTGTTCACTGAAGTGCTTATTTCAGTGAGATAAGCACTTCACTTCGCCAAAATCCCAACCTCACCAAACGACTCAACTTTTGATGCTGGTTCCACTGAATTGCTTATTTCAGTGAGATAAGCACTTCAGAAGACCAAAATCTCAACATCTCAAAAACACTCAAATTTCGATGCTGTGTTCACTGAAGTGCTTATTTCAGTGAGATAAGCACTTCACTTCGCCAAAATCCCAACCTCACCAAACGACTCAACTTTTGATGCTGGTTCCACTGAATTGCTTATTTCAGTGAGATAAGCACTTCAGAAGGCCAAAATCTAAACATCACTAAACGACTCAACTTTTGATACTGATTTCACTGAAATGCTTCTTTCAGTCAGATAAGCACATCAGAAGACCAAAATCTCAACTTCACCAAACCACGCAACTTTCGATCCAGGATTTACACAAATGCTTATTTCAGTGAGATAAGCACTTCAGAAGACTAAAATCTTAACTTCACCAAACCACTCAACTTTCGATGCTGGGATCACTGAAGTGCTTATTTCAGTGAGATAAGCACTTCAGAAGACCAAAATCTAAACATCACCAAAACACCCAACTTTCAATGCTGGGTTCACTGAAATGCTTCTTTCAGTCAGATAAGCACTTCAGAAGAACAAAATCTCAACATCTCAAAACCACTCAACTTTCGATGCTGGGTTCACTGAAGTGCTTACTTCAGTGAGATAAGCACTTCAGAAGACCAAAATCTCAACATCACCAAACCACCCAACTTTCGATCCAGGATATACCCAAAGGCTAATTTCAGTGAGATAAGCACTTCAGAAGACAAAAATCTAAACTTCACCAAACCACTCAACTTTCGATGCTGGGATGACTGAAGTGCTTATTTCAGTGAGATAAGCACTTCAGAAGACCAAAATCTAAACTTCACCAAACCACCTAACTTTCAATGCTGGGTTCACTGAAATGCTTCTTTCAGTCAGATAAGCACTTCAGAAGAACAAAATCTCAACATCTCAAAACCACTCAACGTTCGATGCTGGGTTCACTGAAGTGCTTATTTCAGTGAGATAAGCACTTCAGAAGACCAAAATCTAAACATCACCAAACCACTCAAATTTCGATGCTGGGTTCACTGAAGTGCTTATTTCAGTGAGATAAGCACTTCAGAAGACCAAAATCTCAACTTCACCAAACCACCCAACTTTCGATCCAGGATATACCCAAAGGCTAATTTCAGTGAGATAAGCACTTCAGAAGACAAAAATCTAAACTTCACCTAACCACTCAACTTTCGATGCTGGGATCACTGAAGTGCTAATTTCAGTGAGATAAGCACTTCAGAAGAGCAAAAACTCAACTTCACAAAACCGCTCAACTTTCGATGCTGGGCTCACTGCAGTGCTTATTTCAGTGAGATAAGCACTTCAGAATGCCAAAATCCCAACCTCACCAAACGACTCAACTTTTGATAGTGGTTTCACTGAAATGCTTCTTTCAGTCAGATAAGCAATTCAGAAGTCCAAAATCTCAACTTCACAAAACCAGCCAACTTTCGATACTGGATTTACCCAAATGCTTATTTCAGTGAGATAAGCACTTCAGAAGACCAAAATCTAAACTTCACCAAAACACCCAACTTTCAATGCTGGGTTCACTGAAGTGCTAATTTCAGTGAGATAAGCACTTCAGAAGATCAAAATCTAAACATCTCAAAACCATTCAACTTTCGATGCTGTGTTCACTGAAGTGCTTATTTCAGTGAGACAAGCACTTCAGAAGACCAAAATCTAAACTTCACCAAACCACCCAACTTTCAATGCTGGGTTCACTGAAGTGCTTATTTCAGTGAGATAAGCACTTCAGAAGACCAAAATCTCAACATCACAAAACCACTCAAATTTCGATGCTGGGTTCACTGAAGTGCTTATTTCAATGAAATAAGCACTTCACTTCGCCAAAATCCCAACCTCACCAAACGACTCAACTTTTGATGCTGGTTCCACTGAATTGCTTATTTCAGTGAGATAAGCACTTCAGAAGTCCAAAATCTAAACATCACTAACCGACTCAACTTTTGATGCTGATTTCACTGAAATGCTTCTTTCAGTTTGATAAGCACATCAGAAGGCCAAAATCTCAACTTCACCAAACCACCCAACTTTCGATCCAGGATTTACACAAATGCTTATTTCAGTGAGATAAGCACTTCAGAAGACTAAAATCTTAACTTCACCAAACCACTCAACTTTCGATGCTGGGATCACTGAAGTGCTTATTTCAGTGAGATAAGCACTTCAGAAGACCAAAATCTAAACTTCACCAAACCACCCAACTTTCAATGCTGGGTTCACTGAAGTGCTTATTTCAGTGAGATAAGCACTTCAGAAGACCAAAATCTCAACATCACCAAACCACTCAAATTTCGATGCTGGGCTCACTGCAGTGCTTATTTCAGTGAGATAAGCACTTCAGATTGCCAAAATCCCAACCTCACCAAACGACTCAACTTTCGATGCTGGGCTCACTGCAGTGCTTGTTTCAGTGAGATAAGCACTTCAGAATGCCAAAATCCCAACCTCACCAAACGACTCAACTTTTGATACTGGTTTCATGAAATGCTTCTTTCAGTCAGATAAGCACTTCAGAAGGCCAAAATCTCATCTTCACAAAACCAGCCAACTTTCGATACTGGATTTACCCAAATGCTTATTTCAGTGAGAGAAGCACTTCAGAATACCAAAATCTAAACTTCACCAAACCACCCATGTTTCAATGCTGGGTTCACTGAAGTGCTTATTTCAGTGAGATAAGCACTTCAGAAGACCAAAATCTCAACATCTCAAAACCACTCAAATTTCGATGCTGTGTTCACTGAAGTGCTTATTTCAGTTAGATAAGCACTTCACTTCGCCAAAATCCCAACCTCACCAAACGACTCAACTTTTGATGCTGGTTCCACTGAATTGCTTATTTCAGTGAGATAAGCACTTCAGAAGACCAAAATCTCAACATCTCAAAAACACTCAAATTTCGATGCTGTGTTCACTGAAGTGCTTATTTCAGTGAGATAAGCACTTCACTTCGCCAAAATCCCAACCTCACCAAACGACTCAACTTTTGATGCTGGTTCCACTGAATTGCTTATTTCAGTGAGATAAGCACTTCAGAAGGCCAAAATCTAAACATCACTAAACGACTCAACTTTTGATACTGATTTCACTGAAATGCTTCTTTCAGTCAGATAAGCACATCAGAAGACCAAAATCTCAACTTCACCAAACCACGCAACTTTCGATCCAGGATTTACACAAATGCTTATTTCAGTGAGATAAGCACTTCAGAAGACTAAAATCTTAACTTCACCAAACCACTCAACTTTCGATGCTGGGATCACTGAAGTGCTTATTTCAGTGAGATAAGCACTTCAGAAGACCAAAATCTAAACATCACCAAAACACCCAACTTTCAATGCTGGGTTCACTGAAATGCTTCTTTCAGTCAGATAAGCACTTCAGAAGAACAAAATCTCAACATCTCAAAACCACTCAACTTTCGATGCTGGGTTCACTGAAGTGCTTACTTCAGTGAGATAAGCACTTCAGAAGACCAAAATCTCAACATCACCAAACCACCCAACTTTCGATCCAGGATATACCCAAAGGCTAATTTCAGTGAGATAAGCACTTCAGAAGACAAAAATCTAAACTTCACCAAACCACTCAACTTTCGATGCTGGGATGACTGAAGTGCTTATTTCAGTGAGATAAGCACTTCAGAAGACCAAAATCTAAACTTCACCAAACCACCTAACTTTCAATGCTGGGTTCACTGAAATGCTTCTTTCAGTCAGATAAGCACTTCAGAAGAACAAAATCTCAACATCTCAAAACCACTCAACGTTCGATGCTGGGTTCACTGAAGTGCTTATTTCAGTGAGATAAGCACTTCAGAAGACCAAAATCTAAACATCACCAAACCACTCAAATTTCGATGCTGGGTTCACTGAAGTGCTTATTTCAGTGAGATAAGCACTTCAAAAGACCAAAATCTCAACATCAAAGAACCACTCAAATTTCGATGCTGGGTTCACTGAAGTGCTTATTTCATTGAGATAAGCACTTCAGAAGACCAAAATCTAAACATCTCAAAACCACTCAAATTTCGATGCTGGGTTCACTGAAGTGCTTATTTCAGTGAGATAAGCACTTCACTTCGCCAAAATCTCAACATCTCAAAACTACTCAACTTTTGATGCTGGTTCCACTGAAGTGCTTATTTCAGTGAGATAAGCACTTCAGAAGGCCAAAATCTAAACATCAGTAAACGACTCAACTTTTGATAGTGGTTTCACTGAAATGCTTCTTTCAGTCAGATGAGCACATCAGAAGGCCAAAATCTCAACTTCACCAAACCACCCAACTTTCGATCCAGGATTTACACAAATGCTTATTTCAGTGAGATAAGCACTTCAGAAGACCAAAATCTAAACTTCACCAAACCACCTAACTTTCAATGCTGGGTTCACTGAAATGCTTCTTTCAGTCAGATAAGCACTTCAGAAGAACAAAATGTCAACATCTCAAAACCACTCAACGTTCGATGCTGGGTTCACTGAAGTGCTTATTTCAGTGAGATAAGCACTTCAGAAGACCAAAATCTCACAATAACCAAACCACTCAAATTTCGATGCTGGGTTCACTGAAGTGCTTATTTCAGTGAGATAAGCACTTCAGAACACCAAAATCTCAACTTCACCAAACCACCTAACTTTCAATGCTGGGTTCACTGAAGTGCTTATTTCAGTGAGATAAGCACTTCAGAAGAGCAAAAACTCAACTTCACAAAACCACTCAACTTTCGATGCTGGGCTCACTGCAGTGCTTATTTCAGTGAGATAAGCACTTCAGAAGGCCAAAATCCCAACCTCACCAAACGACTCAACTTTTGATACTGGTTTCACTGAAATGCTTCTTTCAGTCAGATAATCACTTCAGAAGGCCAAAATCTCAACTTCACAAAACCAGCCAACTTTCGATACTGGATTTACCCAAATGCTTATTTCAGTGAGATAAGCACTTCAGAAGACCAAAATCTAAACTTCACCAAACCACCCAACTTTCAATGCTGGGTTCACTGAAGTGCTTATTGCAGTGAGATAAGCACTTCAGAAGACCAAAATCTAAACATCTCAAAACCACTCAACTTTCGATGCTGTGTTCACTGAAGTGCTTATTTCATTGATATAAGCACTTCACTTCGCCAAAATCCCAACCTCACCAAACGACTCAACTTTTGATGCTGGTTCCACTGAATTGCTTATTTCAGTGAGATAAGCACTTCAGAAGGCCAAAATCTAAACATCATTAACCGAGTCAACTTTTGATGCTGAATTCACTGAAATGCTTCTTTCAGTCAGATAAGCACATCAGAAGGCCAAAATCTCAACTTCACCAAACCACCCAACTTTCGATCCAGGATTTACACAAATGCTTATTTCAGTGAGATAAGCACTTCAGAAGACTAAAATCTTAACTTCACCAATCCACTCAACTTTCGATGCTGGGATCACTGAAGTGCTTATTTCAGTGAGATAAGCACTTCAGAAGACCAAAATCTAAACTTCACCAAACCACCTAACTTTCAATGCTGGGTTCACTGAAATGCTTCTTTCAGTCAGATAAGCACTTCAGAAGAACAAAATCTCAACATCTCAAAACCACTCAACGTTCGATGCTGGGTTCACTGAAGTGCTTATTTCAGTGAGATAAGCACTTCAGAAGACCAAAATCTAAACATCACCAAACCACTCAAATTTCGATGCTGGGTTCACTGAAGTGCTTATTTCAGTGAGATAAGCACTTCAGAAGACCAAAATCTCAACTTCACCAAACCACCCAACTTTCGATCCAGGATATACCCACAGGCTAATTTCAGTGAGATAAGCACTTCAGAAGACAAAAATCTAAACTTCACCAAACCACTCAACTTTCGATGCTGGGATCACTGAAGTGCTTATTTCAGTGAGATAAGCACTTCAGAAGAGCAAAAACTCAACTTCACAAAACCGCTCAACTTTCGATGCTGGGCTCACTGCAGTGCTTATTTCAGTGAGATAAGCACTTCAGAATGCCAAAATCCCAACCTCAAAAAACGACTCAACTTTTGATAGTGGTTTCACTGAAATGCTTCTTTCAGTCAGATAAGCAATTCAGAAGTCCAAAATCTCAACTTCACAAAACCAGCCAACTTTCGATACTGGATTTACCCAAATGCTTATTTCAGTGAGATAAGCACTTCAGAAGACCAAAATCTAAACTTCACCAAAACACCCAACTTTCAATGCTGGGTTCACTGAAGTGCTTATTTCAGTGAGATAAGCACTTCAGAAGATCAAAATCTAAACATCTCAAAACCATTCAACTTTCGATGCTGTGTTCACTGAAGTGCTTATTTCAGTGAGATAAGCACTTCAGAAGACCAAAATCTAAACTTCACCAAACCACCCAACTTTCAATGCTGGGTTCACTGAAGTGCTTATTTCAGTGAGATAAGCACTTCAAAAGACCAAAATCTCAATATCACAAAACCACTCAAATTTCGATGCTGGGTTCACTGAAGTGCTTATTTCATTGATATAAGCACTTCACTTCGCCAAAATCCCAACCTCACCAAACGACTCAACTTTTGATGCTGGTTCCACTGAATTGCTTATTTCAGTGAGATAAGCACTTCAGAAGGCCAAAATCTAAACATCATTAACCGAGTCAACTTTTGATGCTGATTTCACTGAAATGCTTCTTTCAGTTTGATAAGCACATCAGAAGGCCAAAATCTCAACTTCACCTAACCACCCAACTTTCGATCCAGGATTTACACAAATGCTTATTTCAGTGAGATAAGCACTTCAGAAGACTAAAATCTTAACTTCACCAAACCACTCAACTTTCGATGCTGGGATCACTGAAGTGCTTATTTCAGTGAGATAAGCACTTCAGAAGACCAAAATCTAAACTTTACCAAACCACCCAAATTTCGATGCTGGGTTCACTGAAATGCTTCTTTCAGTCAGATAAGCACTTCAGAAGAACAAAATCTCAACATCTCAAAACCACTCAACTTTCGATGCTGGGTTCAGTGAAGTGCTTCTTTCAGTGAGATAAGCACTTCAGAAGACCAAAATCTCACAATAACCAAACCACTCAACTTTCGATGCTGGGTTCACTGAAGTGCTTATTTCAGTGAGATAAGCACTTCAGAAGACCAAAATCTCAACTTCACCAAACCACCCAACATTCAATGCTGGCTTCACTGAAGTGCTTATTTCAGTGAGATAAGCACTTCAGAAGAGCAAAAACTCAACTTCACAAAACCACTCAACTTTCGATGCTGGGCTCACTGCAGTGCTTATTTCAGTGAGATAAGCACTTCAGAAGGCCAAAATCCCAACCTCACCAAACGACTCAACTTTTGATACTGGTTTCACTGAAATGCTTCTTTCAGTCAGATAAGCACTTCAGAAGTCCAAAATCTCAACTTCACAAAACCAGCCAACTTTCGATACTGGATTTACCCAAATGCTTATTTCAGTGAGATAAGCACTTCAGAAGACCAAAATCTAAACTTCACCAAACCACCCAACTTTCAATGCTGGGTTCACTGAAGTGCTTATTGCAGTGAGATAAGCACTTCAGAAGACCAAAATCTAAACATCTCAAAACCATTCAACTTTCGATGCTGTGTTCACTGAAGTGCTTATTTCAGTGAGATAAGCACTTCAGAAGACCAAAATCTAAACTTCACCAAACCACCCAACTTTCAATGCTGGGTTCACTGAAGTGCTTATTTCAGTGAGATAAGCACTTCAGAAGACCAAAATCTCAACATCACAAAACCACTCAAATTTCGATGCTGGGTTCACTGAAGTGCTTATTTCATTGAGATAAGCACTTCACTTCGCCAAAATCCCAACCTCACCAAACGACTCAACTTTTGATGCTGGTTCCACTGAATTGCTTATTTCAGTGAGATAAGCACTTCAGAAGGCCAAAATCTAAACATCACTAATCGACTCAACTTTTGATGCTGATTTCACTGAAATGCTTCTTCGAGTCAGATAAGCACATCAGAAGGCCAAAATCTCAACTTCACCAAACCACCCAACTTTCGAACCAGGATTTACACAAATGCTTATTTCAGTGAGATAAGCACTTCAGAAGACTAAAATCTTAACTTCACCAAACCACTCAACTTTCGATGCTGGGATCACTGAAGTGCTTATTTCAGTGAGATAAGCACTTCAGAAGAACAAAATCTCAACATCTCAAATCCACTCAACTTTCGATGCTGGGTGCACTGAAGTGCTTATTTCAGTGAGATAAGCACTTCAGAAGACCAAAATCTCAACATCACCAAACCACTCAAATTTCGATGCTGGGCTCACTGCAGTGCTTATTTCAGTGAGATAAGCACTTCAGATTGCCAAAATCCCAACCTCACCAAACGACTCAACTTTCGATGCTGGGCTCACTGCAGTGCTTGTTTCAGTGAGATAAGCACTTCAGAATGCCAAAATCCCAACCTCACCAAACGACTCAACTTTTGATACTGGTTTCATGAAATGCTTCTTTCAGTCAGATAAGCACTTCAGAAGGCCAAAATCTCATCTTCACAAAACCAGCCAACTTTCGATACTGGATTTACCCAAATGCTTATTTCAGTGAGAGAAGCACTTCAGAAGACCAAAATCTAAACTTCACCAAACCACCCATGTTTCAATGCTGGGTTCACTGAAGTGCTTATTTCAGTGAGATAAGCACTTCAGAAGACCAAAATCTAAACTTCACCAAACCACCCAACTTTCAATGCTGGGTTCACTGAAGTGCTTATTGCAGTGAGATAAGCACTTCAGAAGACCAAAATCTAAACATCTCAAAACCACTCAACTTTCGATGCTGTGTTCACTGAAGTGCTTATTTCATTGATATAAGCACTTCACTTCGCCAAAATCCCAACCTCACCAAACGACTCAACTTTTGATGCTGGTTCCACTGAATTGCTTATTTCAGTGAGATAAGCACTTCAGAAGGCCAAAATCTAAACATCATTAACCGAGTCAACTTTTGATGCTGATTTCACTGAAATGCTTCTTTCAGTCAGATAAGCACATCAGAAGGCCAAAATCTCAACTTCACCAAACCACCCAACTTTCGATCCAGGATTTACACAAATGCTTATTTCAGTGAGATAAGCACTTCAGAAGACTAAAATCTTAACTTCACCAATCCACTCAACTTTCGATGCTGGGATCACTGAAGTGCTTATTTCAGTGAGATAAGCACTTCAGAAGACCAAAATCTAAACTTCACCAAACCACCTAACTTTCAATGCTGGGTTCACTGAAATGCTTCTTTCAGTCAGATAAGCACTTCAGAAGAACAAAATCTCAACATCTCAAAACCACTCAACGTTCGATGCTGGGTTCACTGAAGTGCTTATTTCAGTGAGATAAGCACTTCAGAAGACCAAAATCTAAACATCACCAAACCACTCAAATTTCGATGCTGGGTTCACTGAAGTGCATATTTCAGTGAGATAAGCACTTCAGAAGACCAAAATCTCAACTTCACCAAACCACCCAACTTTCGATCCAGGATATACCCACAGGCTAATTTCAGTGAGATAAGCACTTCAGAAGACAAAAATCTAAACTTCACCAAACCACTCAACTTTCGATGCTGGGATCACTGAAGTGCTTATTTCAGTGAGATAAGCACTTCAGAAGAGCAAAAACTCAACTTCACAAAACCGCTCAACTTTCGATGCTGGGCTCACTGCAGTGCTTATTTCAGTGAGATAAGCACTTCAGAATGCCAAAATCCCAACCTCAAAAAACGACTCAACTTTTGATAGTGGTTTCACTGAAATGCTTCTTTCAGTCAGATAAGCAATTCAGAAGTCCAAAATCTCAACTTCACAAAACCAGCCAACTTTCGATACTGGATTTACCCAAATGCTTATTTCAGTGAGATAAGCACTTCAGAAGACCAAAATCTAAACTTCACCAAAACACCCAACTTTCAATGCTGGGTTCACTGAAGTGCTTATTTCAGTGAGATAAGCACTTCAGAAGATCAAAATCTAAACATCTCAAAACCATTCAACTTTCGATGCTGTGTTCACTGAAGTGCTTATTTCAGTGAGATAAGCACTTCAGAAGACCAAAATCTAAACTTCACCAAACCACCCAACTTTCAATGCTGGGTTCACTGAAGTGCTTATTTCAGTGAGATAAGCACTTCAAAAGACCAAAATCTCAACATCACAAAACCACTCAAATTTCGATGCTGGGTTCACTGAAGTGCTTATTTCATTGATATAAGCACTTCACTTCGCCAAAATCCCAACCTCACCAAACGACTCAACTTTTGATGCTGGTTCCACTGAATTGCTTATTTCAGTGAGATAAGCACTTCAGAAGGCCAAAATCTAAACATCAATAACCGAGTCAACTTTTGATGCTGATTTCACTGAAATGCTTCTTTCAGTTTGATAAGCACATCAGAAGGCCAAAATCTCAACTTCACCTAACCACCCAACTTTCGATCCAGGATTTACACAAATGCTTATTTCAGTGAGATAAGCACTTCAGAAGACTAAAATCTTAACTTCACCAAACCACTCAACTTTCGATGCTGGGATCACTGAAGTGATTATTTCAGTGAGATAAGCACTTCAGAAGACCAAAATCTAAACTTTACCAAACCACCCAAATTTCGATGCTGGGTTCACTGAAATGCTTCTTTCAGTCAGATAAGCACTTCAGATTGCCAAAATCCCAACCTCACCAAACGACTCAACTTTCGATGCTGGGCTCACTGCAGTGCTTGTTTCAGTGAGATAAGCACTTCAGAATGCCAAAATCCCAACCTCACCAAACGACTCAACTTTTGATACTGGTTTCATGAAATGCTTCTTTCAGTCAGATAAGCACTTCAGAAGGCCAAAATCTCATCTTCACAAAACCAGCCAACTTTCGATACTGGATTTACCCAAATGCTTATTTCAGTGAGATAAGCACTTCAGAAGACCAAAATCTAAACTTCACCAAACCACCCATGTTTCAATGCTGGGTTCACTGAAGTGCTTATTTCAGTGAGATAAGCACTTCAGAAGACCAAAATCTAAACTTCACCAAACCACTCAACTTTCAATGCTGGGTTCACTGAAGTGCTTATTTCAGTGAGATAAGCACTTCAGAAGACCAAAATCTCAACATCTCAAAACCACTCAAATTTCGATGCTGTGTTCACTGAAGTGCTTATTTCAGTGAGATAAGCACTTCACTTCGCCAAAATCCCAACCTCACCAAACGACTCAACTTTTGATGCTGGTTCCACTGAATTGCTTATTTCAGTGAGATAAGCACTTCAGAAGGCCAAAATCTAAACATCACTAAACGACTCAACTTTTGATACTGATTTCACTGAAATGCTTCTTTCAGTCAGATAAGCACATCAGAAGACCAAAATCTCAACTTCACCAAACCACGCAACTTTCGATCCAGGATTTACACAAATGCTTATTTCAGTGAGATAAGCACTTCAGAAGACTAAAATCTTAACTTCACCAAACCACTCAACTTTCGATGCTGGGATCACTGAAGTGCTTATTTCAGTGAGATAAGCACTTCAGAAGACCAAAATCTAAACATCACCAAAACACCCAACTTTCAATGCTGGGTTCACTGAAATGCTTCTTTCAGTCAGATAAGCACTTCAGAAGAACAAAATCTCAACATCTCAAAACCACTCAACTTTCGATGCTGGGTTCACTGAAGTGCTTACTTCAGTGAGATAAGCACTTCAGAAGACCAAAATCTCAACATCACCAAACCACCCAACTTTCGATCCAGGATATACCCAAAGGCTAATTTCAGTGAGATAAGCACTTCAGAAGACAAAAATCTAAACTTCACCAAACCACTCAACTTTCGATGCTGGGATGACTGAAGTGCTTATTTCAGTGAGATAAGCACTTCAGAAGACCAAAATCTAAACTTCACCAAACCACCTAACTTTCAATGCTGGGTTCACTGAAATGCTTCTTTCAGTCAGATAAGCACTTCAGAAGAACAAAATCTCAACATCTCAAAACCACTCAACGTTCGATGCTGGGTTCACTGAAGTGCTTATTTCAGTGAGATAAGCACTTCAGAAGACCAAAATCTAAACATCACCAAACCACTCAAATTTCGATGCTGGGTTCACTGAAGTGCTTATTTCAGTGAGATAAGCACTTCAAAAGACCAAAATCTCAACATCAAAGAACCACTCAAATTTCGATGCTGGGTTCACTGAAGTGCTTATTTCAGTGAGATAAGCACTTCAGAAGACCAAAATCTAAACATCTCAAAACCACTCAAATTTCGATGCTGGGTTCACTGAAGTGCTTATTTCAGTGAGATAAGCACTTCACTTCGCCAAAATCTCAACATCTCAAAACGACTCAACTTTTGATGCTGGTTCCACTGAAGTGCTTATTTCAGTGAGATAAGCACTTCAGAAGGCCAAAATCTAAACATCAGTAAACGACTCAACTTTTGATACTGATTTCACTGAAATGCTTCTTTCAGTCAGATGAGCACATCAGAAGGCCAAAATCTCAACTTCACCAAACCACCCAACTTTCGATCCAGGATTTACACAAATGCTTATTTCAGTGAGATAAGCACTTCAGAAGACCAAAATCTAAACTTCACCAAACCACCTAACTTTCAATGCTGGGTTCACTGAAATGCTTCTTTCAGTCAGATAAGCACTTCAGAAGAACAAAATGTCAACATCTCAAAACCACTCAACGTTCGATGCTGGGTTCACTGAAGTGCTTATTTCAGTGAGATAAGCACTTCAGAAGACCAAAATCTCACAATAACCAAACCACTCAAATTTCGATGCTGGGTTCACTGAAGAGCTTATTTCAGTGAGATAAGCACTTCAGAAGACCAAAATCTCAACTTCACCAAACCACCTAACTTTCAATGCTGGGTTCACTGAAGTGCTTATTTCAGTGAGATAAGCACTTCAGAAGAGCAAAAACTCAACTTCACAAAACCACTCAACTTTCGATGCTGGGCTCACTGCAGTGCTTATTTCAGTGAGATAAGCACTTCAGAAGGCCAAAATCCCAACCTCACCAAACGACTCAACTTTTGATACTGGTTTCACTGAAATGCTTCTTTCAGTCAGATAATCACTTCAGAAGGCCAAAATCTCAACTTCACAAAACCAGCCAACTTTCGATACTGGATTTACCCAAATGCTTATTTCAGTGAGATAAGCACTTCAGAAGACCAAAATCTAAACTTCACCAAACCACCCAACTTTCAATGCTGGGTTCACTGAAGTGCTTATTGCAGTGAGATAAGCACTTCAGAAGACCAAAATCTAAACATCTCAAAACCACTCAACTTTCGATGCTGTGTTCACTGAAGTGCTTATTTCATTGATATAAGCACTTCACTTCGCCAAAATCCCAACCTCACCAAACGACTCAACTTTTGATGCTGGTTCCACTGAATTGCTTATTTCAGTGAGATAAGCACTTCAGAAGGCCAAAATCTAAACATCATTAACCGAGTCAACTTTTGATGCTGAATTCACTGAAATGCTTCTTTCAGTCAGATAAGCACATCAGAAGGCCAAAATCTCAACTTCACCAAACCACCCAACTTTCGATCCAGGATTTACACAAATGCTTATTTCAGTGAGATAAGCACTTCAGAAGACTAAAATCTTAACTTCACCAATCCACTCAACTTTCGATGCTGGGATCACTGAAGTGCTTATTTCAGTGAGATAAGCACTTCAGAAGACCAAAATCTAAACTTCACCAAACCACCTAACTTTCAATGCTGGGTTCACTGAAATGCTTCTTTCAGTCAGATAAGCACTTCAGAAGAACAAAATCTCAACATCTCAAAACCACTCAACGTTCGATGCTGGGTTCACTGAAGTGCTTATTTCAGTGAGATAAGCACTTCAGAAGACCAAAATCTAAACATCACCAAACCACTCAAATTTCGATGCTGGGTTCACTGAAGTGCTTATTTCAGTGAGATAAGCACTTCAGAAGACCAAAATCTCAACTTCACCAAACCACCCAACTTTCGATCCAGGATATACCCACAGGCTAATTTCAGTGAGATAAGCACTTCAGAAGACAAAAATCTAAACTTCACCAAACCACTCAACTTTCGATGCTGGGATCACTGAAGTGCTTATTTCAGTGAGATAAGCACTTCAGAAGAGCAAAAACTCAACTTCACAAAACCGCTCAACTTTCGATGCTGGGCTCACTGCAGTGCTTATTTCAGTGAGATAAGCACTTCAGAATGCCAAAATCCCAACCTCAAAAAACGACTCAACTTTTGATAGTGGTTTCACTGAAATGCTTCTTTCAGTCAGATAAGCAATTCAGAAGTCCAAAATCTCAACTTCACAAAACCAGCCAACTTTCGATACTGGATTTACCCAAATGCTTATTTCAGTGAGATAAGCACTTCAGAAGACCAAAATCTAAACTTCACCAAAACACCCAACTTTCAATGCTGGGTTCACTGAAGTGCTTATTTCAGTGAGATAAGCACTTCAGAAGATCAAAATCTAAACATCTCAAAACCATTCAACTTTCGATGCTGTGTTCACTGAAGTGCTTATTTCAGTGAGATAAGCACTTCAGAAGACCAAAATCTAAACTTCACCAAACCACCCAACTTTCAATGCTGGGTTCACTGAAGTGCTTATTTCAGTGAGATAAGCACTTCAAAAGACCAAAATCTCAACATCACAAAACCACTCAAATTTCGATGCTGGGTTCACTGAAGTGCTTATTTCATTGATATAAGCACTTCACTTCGCCAAAATCCCAACCTCACCAAACGACTCAACTTTTGATGCTGGTTCCACTGAATTGCTTATTTCAGTGAGATAAGCACTTCAGAAGGCCAAAATCTAAACATCATTAACCGAGTCAACTTTTGATGCTGATTTCACTGAAATGCTTCTTTCAGTTTGATAAGCACATCAGAAGGCCAAAATCTCAACTTCACCTAACCACCCAACTTTCGATCCAGGATTTACACAAATGCTTATTTCAGTGAGATAAGCACTTCAGAAGACTAAAATCTTAACTTCACCAAACCACTCAACTTTCGATGCTGGGATCACTGAAGTGCTTATTTCAGTGAGATAAGCACTTCAGAAGACCAAAATCTAAACTTTACCAAACCACCCAAATTTCGATGCTGGGTTCACTGAAATGCTTCTTTCAGTCAGATAAGCACTTCAGAAGAACAAAATCTCAACATCTCAAAACCACTCAACTTTCGATGCTGGGTTCAGTGAAGTGCTTCTTTCAGTGAGATAAGCACTTCAGAAGACCAAAATCTCACAATAACCAAACCACTCAACTTTCGATGCTGGGTTCACTGAAGTGCTTATTTCAGTGAGATAAGCACTTCAGAAGACCAAAATCTCAACTTCACCAAACCACCCAACATTCAATGCTGGCTTCACTGAAGTGCTTATTTCAGTGAGATAAGCACTTCAGAAGAGCAAAAACTCAACTTCACAAAACCACTCAACTTTCGATGCTGGGCTCACTGCAGTGCTTATTTCAGTGAGATAAGCACTTCAGAAGGCCAAAATCCCAACCTCACCAAACGACTCAACTTTTGATACTGGTTTCACTGAAATGCTTCTTTCAGTCAGATAAGCACTTCAGAAGGCCAAAATCTCAACTTCACAAAACCAGCCAACTTTCGATACTGGATTTACCCAAATGCTTATTTCAGTGAGATAAGCACTTCAGAAGACCAAAATCTAAACTTCACCAAACCACCCAACTTTCAATGCTGGGTTCACTGAAGTGCTTATTGCAGTGAGATAAGCACTTCAGAAGACCAAAATCTAAACATCTCAAAACCATTCAACTTTCGATGCTGTGTTCACTGAAGTGCTTATTTCAGTGAGATAAGCACTTCAGAAGACCAAAATCTAAACTTCACCAAACCACCCAACTTTCAATGCTGGGTTCACTGAAGTGCTTATTTCAGTGAGATAAGCACTTCAGAAGACCAAAATCTCAACATCACAAAACCACTCAAATTTCGATGCTGGGTTCACTGAAGTGCTTATTTCATTGAGATAAGCACTTCACTTCGCCAAAATCCCAACCTCACCAAACGACTCAACTTTTGATGCTGGTTCCACTGAATTGCTTATTTCAGTGAGATAAGCACTTCAGAAGGCCAAAATCTAAACATCACTAATCGACTCAACTTTTGATGCTGATTTCACTGAAATGCTTCTTCGAGTCAGATAAGCACATCAGAAGGCCAAAATCTCAACTTCACCAAACCACCCAACTTTCGAACCAGGATTTACACAAATGCTTATTTCAGTGAGATAAGCACTTCAGAAGACTAAAATCTTAACTTCACCAAACCACTCAACTTTCGATGCTGGGATCACTGAAGTGCTTATTTCAGTGAGATAAGCACTTCAGAAGAACAAAATCTCAACATCTCAAATCCACTCAACTTTCGATGCTGGGTGCACTGAAGTGCTTATTTCAGTGAGATAAGCACTTCAGAAGACCAAAATCTCAACATCACCAAACCACTCAAATTTCGATGCTGGGCTCACTGCAGTGCTTATTTCAGTGAGATAAGCACTTCAGATTGCCAAAATCCCAACCTCACCAAACGACTCAACTTTCGATGCTGGGCTCACTGCAGTGCTTGTTTCAGTGAGATAAGCACTTCAGAATGCCAAAATCCCAACCTCACCAAACGACTCAACTTTTGATACTGGTTTCATGAAATGCTTCTTTCAGTCAGATAAGCACTTCAGAAGGCCAAAATCTCATCTTCACAAAACCAGCCAACTTTCGATACTGGATTTACCCAAATGCTTATTTCAGTGAGATAAGCACTTCAGAAGACCAAAATCTAAACTTCACCAAACCACCCATGTTTCAATGCTGGGTTCACTGAAGTGCTTATTTCAGTGAGATAAGCACTTCAGAAGACCAAAATCTAAACTTCACCAAACCACCCAACTTTCAATGCTGGGTTCACTGAAGTGCTTATTGCAGTGAGATAAGCACTTCAGAAGACCAAAATCTAAACATCTCAAAACCACTCAACTTTCGATGCTGTGTTCACTGAAGTGCTTATTTCATTGATATAAGCACTTCACTTCGCCAAAATCCCAACCTCACCAAACGACTCAACTTTTGATGCTGGTTCCACTGAATTGCTTATTTCAGTGAGATAAGCACTTCAGAAGGCCAAAATCTAAACATCATTAACCGAGTCAACTTTTGATGCTGATTTCACTGAAATGCTTCTTTCAGTCAGATAAGCACATCAGAAGGCCAAAATCTCAACTTCACCAAACCACCCAACTTTCGATCCAGGATTTACACAAATGCTTATTTCAGTGAGATAAGCACTTCAGAAGACTAAAATCTTAACTTCACCAATCCACTCAACTTTCGATGCTGGGATCACTGAAGTGCTTATTTCAGTGAGATAAGCACTTCAGAAGACCAAAATCTAAACTTCACCAAACCACCTAACTTTCAATGCTGGGTTCACTGAAATGCTTCTTTCAGTCAGATAAGCACTTCAGAAGAACAAAATCTCAACATCTCAAAACCACTCAACGTTCGATGCTGGGTTCACTGAAGTGCTTATTTCAGTGAGATAAGCACTTCAGAAGACCAAAATCTAAACATCACCAAACCACTCAAATTTCGATGCTGGGTTCACTGAAGTGCATATTTCAGTGAGATAAGCACTTCAGAAGACCAAAATCTCAACTTCACCAAACCACCCAACTTTCGATCCAGGATATACCCACAGGCTAATTTCAGTGAGATAAGCACTTCAGAAGACAAAAATCTAAACTTCACCAAACCACTCAACTTTCGATGCTGGGATCACTGAAGTGCTTATTTCAGTGAGATAAGCACTTCAGAAGAGCAAAAACTCAACTTCACAAAACCGCTCAACTTTCGATGCTGGGCTCACTGCAGTGCTTATTTCAGTGAGATAAGCACTTCAGAATGCCAAAATCCCAACCTCAAAAAACGACTCAACTTTTGATAGTGGTTTCACTGAAATGCTTCTTTCAGTCAGATAAGCAATTCAGAAGTCCAAAATCTCAACTTCACAAAACCAGCCAACTTTCGATACTGGATTTACCCAAATGCTTATTTCAGTGAGATAAGCACTTCAGAAGACCAAAATCTAAACTTCACCAAAACACCCAACTTTCAATGCTGGGTTCACTGAAGTGCTTATTTCAGTGAGATAAGCACTTCAGAAGATCAAAATCTAAACATCTCAAAACCATTCAACTTTCGATGCTGTGTTCACTGAAGTGCTTATTTCAGTGAGATAAGCACTTCAGAAGACCAAAATCTAAACTTCACCAAACCACCCAACTTTCAATGCTGGGTTCACTGAAGTGCTTATTTCAGTGAGATAAGCACTTCAAAAGACCAAAATCTCAACATCACAAAACCACTCAAATTTCGATGCTGGGTTCACTGAAGTGCTTATTTCATTGATATAAGCACTTCACTTCGCCAAAATCCCAACCTCACCAAACGACTCAACTTTTGATGCTGGTTCCACTGAATTGCTTATTTCAGTGAGATAAGCACTTCAGAAGGCCAAAATCTAAACATCAATAACCGAGTCAACTTTTGATGCTGATTTCACTGAAATGCTTCTTTCAGTTTGATAAGCACATCAGAAGGCCAAAATCTCAACTTCACCTAACCACCCAACTTTCGATCCAGGATTTACACAAATGCTTATTTCAGTGAGATAAGCACTTCAGAAGACTAAAATCTTAACTTCACCAAACCACTCAACTTTCGATGCTGGGATCACTGAAGTGATTATTTCAGTGAGATAAGCACTTCAGAAGACCAAAATCTAAACTTTACCAAACCACCCAAATTTCGATGCTGGGTTCACTGAAATGCTTCTTTCAGTCAGATAAGCACTTCAGATTGCCAAAATCCCAACCTCACCAAACGACTCAACTTTCGATGCTGGGCTCACTGCAGTGCTTGTTTCAGTGAGATAAGCACTTCAGAATGCCAAAATCCCAACCTCACCAAACGACTCAACTTTTGATACTGGTTTCATGAAATGCTTCTTTCAGTCAGATAAGCACTTCAGAAGGCCAAAATCTCATCTTCACAAAACCAGCCAACTTTCGATACTGGATTTACCCAAATGCTTATTTCAGTGAGATAAGCACTTCAGAAGACCAAAATCTAAACTTCACCAAACCACCCATGTTTCAATGCTGGGTTCACTGAAGTGCTTATTTCAGTGAGATAAGCACTTCAGAAGACCAAAATCTAAACTTCACCAAACCACTCAACTTTCAATGCTGGGTTCACTGAAGTGCTTATTTCAGTGAGATAAGCACTTCAGAAGACCAAAATCTCAACATCTCAAAACCACTCAAATTTCGATGCTGTGTTCACTGAAGTGCTTATTTCAGTGAGATAAGCACTTCACTTCGCCAAAATCCCAACCTCACCAAACGACTCAACTTTTGATGCTGGTTCCACTGAATTGCTTATTTCAGTGAGATAAGCACTTCAGAAGACCAAAATCTCAACATCTCAAAAACACTCAAATTTCGATGCTGTGTTCACTGAAGTGCTTATTTCAGTGAGATAAGCACTTCACTTCGCCAAAATCCCAACCTCACCAAACGACTCAACTTTTGATGCTGGTTCCACTGAATTGCTTATTTCAGTGAGATAAGCACTTCAGAAGGCCAAAATCTAAACATCACTAAACGACTCAACTTTTGATACTGATTTCACTGAAATGCTTCTTTCAGTCAGATAAGCACATCAGAAGGCCAAAATCTCAACTTCACCAAACCACCCAACTTTCGATCCAGGATTTACACAAATGCTTATTTCAGTGAGATAAGCACTTCAGAAGACTAAAATCTTAACTTCACCAAACCACTCAACTTTCGATGCTGGGATCACTGAAGTGCTTATTTCAGTGAGATAAGCACTTCAGAAGACCAAAATCTAAACATCACCAAAACACCCAACTTTCAATGCTGGGTTCACTGAAATGCTTCTTTCAGTCAGATAAGCACTTCAGAAGAACAAAATCTCAACATCTCAAAACCACTCAACTTTCGATGCTGGGTTCACTGAAGTGCTTATTTCAGTGAGATAAGCACTTCAGAAGACCAAAATCTCAACATCACCAAACCACCCAACTTTCGATCCAGGATATACCCAAAGGCTAATTTCAGTGAGATAAGCACTTCAGAAGACAAAAATCTAAACTTCACCAAACCACTCAACTTTCGATGCTGGGATGACTGAAGTGCTTATTTCAGTGAGATAAGCACTTCAGAAGACCAAAATCTAAACTTCACCAAACCACCTAACTTTCAATGCTGGGTTCACTGAAATGCTTCTTTCAGTCAGATAAGCACTTCAGAAGAACAAAATCTCAACATCTCAAAACCACTCAACGTTCGATGCTGGGTTCACTGAAATGCTTATTTCAGTGAGATAAGCACTTCAGAAGACCAAAATCTCAACTTCACCAAACCACCCAACTTTCGATCCAGGATATACCCAAAGGCTAATTTCAGAGCAAAAACTCAACTTCACAAAACCGCTCAACTTTCGATGCTGGGCTCACTGCAGTGCTTATTTCAGTGAGATAAGCACTTCAGAATGCCAAAATCCCAACCTCACCAAACGACTCAACTTTTGATACTGGTTTCACTGAAATGCTTCTTTCAGTCAGATAAGCAATTCAGAAGTCCAAAATCTCAACTTCACAAAACACCCAACTTTCAATGCTGGGTTCACTGAAGTGCTTATTTCAGTGAGATAAGCACTTCAGAAGATCAAAATCTAAACATCTCAAAACCATTCAACTTTCGATGCTGTGTTCACTGAAGTGCTTATTTCAGTGAGATAAGCACTTCAGAAGACCAAAATCTCAACATCACAAAACGACTCAAATTTCGATGCTGGGTTCACTGAAGTGCTTATTTCATTGAAATAAGCACTTCACTTCGCCAAAATCCCAACCTCACCAAACGACTCAACTTTTGATGCTGGTTCCACTGAATTGCTTATTTCAGTGAGATAAGCACTTCAGAAGGCCAAAATCTAAACATCACTAACCGACTCAACATTTGATGCTGATTTCACTGAAATGCTTCTTTCAGTTTGATAAGCACATCAGAAGGCCAAAATCTCAACTTCACCAAACCACCCAACTTTCGATCCAGGATTTACACAAATGCTTATTTCAGTGAGATAAGCACTTCAGAAGACTAAAATCTTAACTTCATCAAAACACTCAACTTTCGATGCTGGGATCACTGAAGTGCTTATTTCAGTGAGATAAGCACTTCAGAAGACCAAAATCTCAACATCACAAAACCACTCAAATTTCGATGCTGGGTTCACTGAAG
Source organism: Stegostoma tigrinum (assembly GCF_030684315.1). Taxonomy (NCBI): domain Eukaryota; kingdom Metazoa; phylum Chordata; class Chondrichthyes; order Orectolobiformes; family Stegostomatidae; genus Stegostoma; species Stegostoma tigrinum. Next base: position 1,450,309 of record NW_026728779.1, read on the forward strand.
TGCTTATTTCATTGAGATAAGCACTTCACTTCGCCAAAATCCCAACCTCACCAAACGACTCAACTTTTGATGCTGGTTCCACTGAATTGCTTATTTCAGTGAGATAACCACTTCAGAAGGCCAAAATCTAAACATCACTAATCGACTCAACTTTTGACGCTGATTTCACTGAAATGCTTCTTTCAGTCAGATAAGCACATCAGAAGGCCAAAATCTCAACTTCACCAAACCACCCAACTTTCGAACCAGGATTTACACAAATGCTTATTTCAGTTAGATAAGCACTCCAGAAGACTAAAATCTTAACTTCACCAAACCACTCAACTTTCGATGCTGGGATCACTGAAGCGCTTATTTCAGTGAGATAAGCACTTCAGAAGAACAAAATCTCAACATCTCAAAACCACTCAACTTTCGATGCTGGGTGCACTGAAGTGCTTATTTCAGTGAGATAAGCACTTCAGAAGACCAAAATCTCAACATCACCAAACCACTCAAATTTCGATGCTGGGTTCACTGAAGTGCTTATTTCAGTGAGATAAGCACTTCAGAATGCCAAAATCCCAACCTCACCAAACGACTCAACTTTTGATGCTGATTTCACTGAAATGCTTCTTTCAGTCAGATATTCACATCAGAAGGCCAAAATCTCAACTTCACCAAACAACCCAACTTGCGATCCAGGATATACCCAAAGGCTAATTTCAGTGAGATAAGCACTTCAGAAGACAAAAATCTAAACTTCACCAAACCACTCAACTTTCGATGCTGGGATCACTGAAGTGCTTATTTCAGTGAGATAAGCACTTCAGAAGAGCAACAACTCAACTTCACAAAACCACTCAACTTTCGATGCTGGGCTCACTGCAGTGCTTATTTCAGTGAGATAAGCACTTCAGAATGCCAAAATCCCAACCTCACCAAACGACTCAAGTTTTGATACTGGTTTCACTGAAATGCTTCTTTCAGTCAGATAAGCACTTCAGAAGGCCAAAATCTCAACTTCACAAAACCAGCCAACTTTCGATACTGGATTTACCCAAATGCTTATTTCAGTGAGATAAGCACTTCAGAAGACCAAAATCTAAACTTCACCAAACCACCCAACTTTCAATGCGGGGTTCACTGAAGTGCTTATTGCAGTGAGATAAGCACTTCAGAAGACCAAAATCTAAACTTCACCAAAACACCCAACTTTCAATGCTGTGTTCACTGAAGTGCTAATTTATGTGAGATAAGCACTTCAGAAGATCAAAATCTAAACATCTCAAAACCACTCAACTTTCGATGCTATGTTCACTGAAGTGCTTATTTCAGTGAGATAAGCACTTCAGAAGACCAAAATCTAAACTTCACCAAACCACCCAACTTTCAATGCTGGGATCACTGAAGTGCTTAGTTCAGTGAGATAAGCACTTCAGAAGACCAAAATCTCAACATCACAAAACCACTCAAATTTCGATGCTGGCTTCACTGAAGTGCTTATTTCATTGAGATAAGCACTTCACTTCGCCAAAATCCCAACCTCACCAAACGACTCAACTTTTGATGCTGGTTCCACTGAATTGCTAATTTCAGTGAGATAACCACTTCAGAAGGCCAAAATCTAAACATCACTAATCGACTCAACTTTTGATGCTGATTTCACTGAAATGCTTCTTTCAGTCAGATAAGCACATCAGAAGGCCAAAATCTCAACTTCACCAAACCACCCAACTTTCGACCCAGGATTTACACAAATGCTTATTTCAGTGAGATAAGCACTTCAGAAGACTAAAATCTTAACTTCACCAAACCACTCAACTTTCGATGCTGCGATCACTGAAGTGCTTATTTCAGTGAGATAAGCACTTCAGAAGAACAAAATCTCAACATCTCAAAACCACTCAACTTTCGATGCTGGGTGCACTGAAGTGCTTATTTCAGTGAGATAAGCACTTCAGAAGACCAAAATCTCAACATCACCAAACCACTCAAATTTCGATGCTGGGCTCACTGCAGTGCTTATTTCAGTGAGATAAGCACTTCAGATTGCCAAAATCCCAACCTCACCAAACGACTCAACTTTCAATGCTGGGTTCACTGAAGTGCTTATTTCAGTGAGATAAGCACTTCAGAAGACCAAAATCTAAACTTCACCAAACCACTCAACTTTCGATGCTGGGTTCACTGAAGTGCTTATTTCAGTGAGATAAGCACTTCAGAAGGCCAAAATCTCAACTTCACAAAACCAGCCAACTTTCGATACTGGATTTACCCAAATGCTTATTTCAGTGAGATAAGCACTTCAGAAGACCAAAATCTAAACTTCACCAAACCACCCAACTTTCAATGCTGGGTTCACTGAAGTGCTTATTGCAGTGAGATAAGCACTTCAGAAGACCAAAATCTAAACTTCACCAAAACACCCAACTTTCAATGCTGTGTTCACAAAAGTGCTAATTTCAGTGAGATAAGCACTTCAGAAGATCAAAATCTAAACATCTCAAAACCACTCAACTTTCGATGCTATGTTCACTGAAGTGCTTATTTCAGTGAGATAAGCACTTCAGAAGACCAAAATCTAAACTTCACCAAACCACCCAACTTTCAATGCTGGGTTCGCTGAAGTGCTTAGTTCAGTGAGATAAGCACTTCAGAAGACCAAAATCTCAACATCACAAAACCACTCAAATTTCGATGCTGGGTTCACTGAAGTGCTTATTTCATTGAGATAAGCACTTCACTTCGCCAAAATCCCAACCTCACCAAACGGCTCAACTTTTGATGCTGGTTCCACTGAATTGCTTATTTCAGTGAGATAAGCACTTCAGAAGGCCAAAATCTAAACATCACTAATCGACTCAACTTTTGATACTGATTTCACTGAAATGCTTCTTTCAGTCAGATAAGCACATCAGAAGGCCAAAATCTCAACTTCACCAAACCACCCAACTTTCGATCCAGGATTTACACAAATGCTTATTTCAGTGAGATAAGCACTTCAGAAGACTAAAATCTTAACTTCACCAAACCACTCAACTTTCGATGCTGCGATCACTGAAGTGCTTATTTCAGTGAGATAAGCACTTCAGAAGACCAAAATCTAAACTTCACCAAACCACCCAACTTTCAATGCTGGGTTCACTGAAGTGCTTATTTCAGTGAGATAAGCACTTCAGAAGACCAAAATCTAAACTTCACCAAACCACTCAACTTTCAATGCTGGGTTCACTGAAGTGCTTATTTCAGTGAGATAAGCACTTCAGATTGCCAAAATCCCAACCTCACCAAACGACTCAACTTTCGATGCTGGGCTCACTGCAGTGCTTGTTTCAGTGAGATAAGCACTTCAGAATGCCAAAATCCCAACCTCACCAAACGACTCAACTTTTGATACTGGTTTCATGAAATGCTTATTTCAGTGAGATAAGCACTTCAGAAGGCCAAAATCTCATCTTCACAAAACCAGCCAACTTTCGATACTGGATTTACCCAAATGCTTATTTCAGTGAGAGATGCACTTCAGAAGACCAAAATCTAAACTTCACCAAACCACCCATGTTTCAATGCTGGGTTCACTGAAGTGCTTATTTCAGTGAGATAAGCACTTCAGAAGAAAAAAATCTAAACTTCACCAAACCACTCAACTTTCAATGCTGGGTTCACTGAAGTGCTTATTTCAGTGAGATAAGCACTTCAGAAGACCAAAATCTAAACATCTCAAAACCACTCAACTTTCGATGCTGTGTTCACTGAAGTGCTTATTTCAGTGAGATAAGCACTTCAGAAGACCAAAATCTAAACTTCACCAAACCACCCAACTTTCAATGCTGGGTTCACTGAAGTGCTTATTTCAGTGAGATAAGCACTTCAGAAGACCAAAATCTCAACATCACAAAACCACTCAAATTTCGATGCTGGGTTCACTGAAGTGCTTATTTCAGTGAGATAAGTACTTCACTTCGCCAAAATCCCAACCTCACCAAACGACTCAACTTTTGATGCTGGTTCCACTGAATTGCTTATTTCAGTGAGATAAGCACTTCAGAAGGCCAAAATCTAAACATCACTAAACGACTCAACTTTTGATACTGATTTCACTGAAATGCTTCTTTCAGTCAGATAAGCACATCAGAAGACCAAAATCTCAACTTCACCAAACCACCCAACTTTCGATCCAGGATTTACCCAAATGCTTATTTCAGTGAGAGAAGCACTTCAGAAGACCAAAATCTAAACTTCACCAAACCACCCATGTTTCAATGCTGGGTTCACTGAAGTGCTTATTTCAGTGAGATAAGCACTTCAGAAGACCAAAATCTCAACATCTCAAAACCACTCAAATTTCGATGCTGTGTTCACTGAAGTGCTTATTTCAGTGAGATAAGCACTTCACTTCGCCAAAATCCCAACCTCACCAAACGACTCAACTTTTGATGCTGGTTCCACTGAATTGCTTATTTCAGTGAGATAAGCACTTCAGAAGACCAAAATCTCAACATCTCAAAAACACTCAAATTTCGATGCTGTGTTCACTGAAGTGCTTATTTCAGTGAGATAAGCACTTCACTTCGCCAAAATCCCAACCTCACCAAACGACTCAACTTTTGATGCTGGTTCCACTGAATTGCTTATTTCAGTGAGATAAGCACTTCAGAAGGCCAAAATCTAAACATCACTAAACGACTCAACTTTTGATACTGATTTCACTGAAATGCTTCTTTCAGTCAGATAAGCACATCAGAAGACCAAAATCTCAACTTCACCAAACCACCCAACTTTCGATCCAGGATTTACACAAATGCTTATTTCAGTGAGATAAGCACTTCAGAAGACTAAAATCTTAACTTCACCAAACCACTCAACTTTCGATGCTGGGATCACTGAAGTGCTTATTTCAGTGAGATAAGCACTTCAGAAGACCAAAATCTAAACATCACCAAAACACCCAACTTTCAATGCTGGGTTCACTGAAATGCTTCTTTCAGTCAGATAAGCACTTCAGAAGAACAAAATCTCAACATCTCAAAACCACTCAACTTTCGATGCTGGGTTCACTGAAGTGCTTATTTCAGTGAGATAAGCACTTCAGAAGACCAAAATCTCAACATCACCAAACCACCCAACTTTCGATCCAGGATATACCCAAAGGCTAATTTCAGTGAGATAAGCACTTCAGAAGACAAAAATCTAAACTTCACCAAACCACTCAACTTTCGATGCTGGGATGACTGAAGTGCTTATTTCAGTGAGATAAGCACTTCAGAAGACCAAAATCTAAACTTCACCAAACCACCTAACTTTCAATGCTGGGTTCACTGAAATGCTTCTTTCAGTCAGATAAGCACTTCAGAAGAACAAAATCTCAACATCTCAAAACCACTCAACTTTCGATGCTGGGTTCACTGAAGTGCTTATTTCAGTGAGATAAGCACTTCAGAAGACCAAAATCTCAACATCACCAAACCACCCAACTTTCGATCCAGGATATACCCAAAGGCTAATTTCAGTGAGATAAGCACTTCAGAAGACAAAAATCTAAACTTCACCAAACCACTCAACTTTCGATGCTGGGATGACTGAAGTGCTTATTTCAGTGAGATAAGCACTTCAGAAGACCAAAATCTAAACTTCACCAAACCACCTAACTTTCAATGCTGGGTTCACTGAAATGCTTCTTTCAGTCAGATAAGCACTTCAAAAGAACAAAATCTCAACATCTCAAAACCACTCAACGTTCGATGCTGGGTTCACTGAAGTGCTTATTTCAGTGAGATAAGCACTTCAGAAGACCAAAATCTAAACATCACCAAACCACCCAACTTTCGATCCAGGATATACCCAAAGGCTAATTTCAGTGAGATAAGCACTTCAGAAGACAAAAATCTAAACTTCACCTAACCACTCAACTTTCGATGCTGGGATCACTGAAGTGCTTATTTCAGTGAGATAAGCACTTCAGAAGAGCAAAAACTCAACTTCACAAAACCACTCAACTTTCGATGCTGGGCTCACTGCAGTGCTTATTTCAGTGAGATAAGCACTTCAGAATGCCAAAATCCCAACCTCACCAAACGACTCAACTTTTGATACTGGTTTCACTGCAATGCTTCTTTCAGTCAGATAAGCACTTCAGAAGGCCAAAATCTCAACTTCACAAAACCAGCCAACTTTCGATACTGGATTTACCCAAATGCTTATTTCAGTGAGATAAGCACTTCAGAAGACCAAAATCTAAACTTCACCAAAACACCCAACTTTCAATGCTGGGTTCACTGAAGTGCTTATTTCAGTGAGATAAGCACTTCAGAAGATCAAAATCTAAACATCTCAAAAACATTCAACTTTCGATGCTGTGTTCACTGAAGTGCTTATTTCAGTGAGACAAGCAATTCAGAAGACCAAAATCTAAACTTCACCAAACCACCCAACTTTCAATGCTAGGCTCACTGAAGTGCTTATTTCAGTGAGATAAGCACTTCAGAAGACCAAAATCTCAACATCACAAAACCACTCTAATTTCGATGCTGGGTTCACTGAAGTGCTTATTTCAATGAAATAAGCACTTCACTTCGCCAAAATCCCAACCTCACCAAACGACTCAACTTTTGATGCTGGTTCCACTGAATTGCTTATTTCAGTGAGATAAGCACTTCAGAAGTCCAAAATCTAAACATCACTAACCGACTCAACTTTTGATGCTGATTTCACTGAAATGCTTCTTTCAGTTTGATAAGCACATCAGAAGGCCAAAATCTCAACTTCACCAAACCACCCAACTTTCGATCCAGGATTTACACAAATGCTTATTTCAGTGAGATAAGCACTTCAGAAGACTAAAATCTTAACTTCATCAAACCACTCAACTTTCGATGCTGGGATCACTGAAGTGCTTATTTCAGTGAGATAAGCACTTCAGAAGACCAAAATCTAAACTTCACCAAACCACCCAACTTTCAATGCTGGGTTCACTGAAGTGCTTATTTCAGTGAGATAAGCACTTCAGAAGACCAAAATCTCAACATCACAAAACCACTCAAATTTCGATGCTGGGTTCACTGAAGTGCTTATTTCATTGAGATAAGCACTTCACTTCGCCAAAATCCCAACCTCACCAAACGACTCAACTTTTGATGCTGGTTCCACTGAATTGCTTATTTCAGTGAGATAACCACTTCAGAAGGCCAAAATCTAAACATCACTAATCGACGCAACATTTGACGCTGATTTCACTGAAATGCTTCTTTCAGTCAGATAAGCACATCAGAAGGCCAAAATCTCAACTTCACCAAACCACCCAACTTTCGAACCAGGATTTACACAAATGCTTATTTCAGTGAGATAAGCACTTCAGAAGACTAAAATCTTAACTTCACCAAACCACTCAACTTTCGATGCTGGGATCACTGAAGTGCTTATTTCAGTGAGATATGCACTTCAGAAGAACAAAATCTCAACATCTCAAAACCACTCAACTTTCGATGCTGGGTGCACTGAAGTGCTTATTTCAGTGAGATAAGCACTTCAGAAGACCAAAATCTCAACATCACCAAACCACTCAAATTTCGATGCTGGGCTCACTGCAGTGCTTATTTCAGTGAGATAAGCACTTCAGATTGCCAAAATCCCAACCTCACCAAACGACTCAACTTTCGATGCTGGGCTCACTGCAGTGCTTGTTTCAGTGAGATAAGCACTTCAGAATGCCAAAATCCCAACCTCACCAAACGACTCAACTTTTGATACTGGTTTCATGAAATGCTTCTTTCAGTCAGATAAGCACTTCAGAAGGCCAAAATCTCATCTTCACAAAACCAGCCAACTTTCGATACTGGATTTACCCAAATGCTTATTTCAGTGAGATAAGCACTTCAGAAGAACAAAATCTCAACATCTCAAAACCACTCACCTTTCGATGCTGGGTTCACTGAAGTGCTTATTTCAGTGAGATAAGCACTTCAGAAGACCAAAATCTCAACATCACCAAACCACCCAACTTTCGATCCAGGATATACCCAAAGGCTAATTTCAGTGAGATAAGCACTTCAGAAGACAAAAATCTAAACTTCACCAAACCACTCAACTTTCGATGCTGGGATGACTGAAGTGCTTATTTCAGTGAGATAAGCACTTCAGAAAACCAAAATCTAAACTTCACCAAACCACCTAACTTTCAATGCTGGGTTCACTGAAATGCTTCTTTCAGTCAGATAAGCACTTCAAAAGAACAAAATCTCAACATCTCAAAACCACTCAACGTTCGATGCTGGGTTCACTGAAGTGCTTATTTCAGTGAGATAAGCACTTCAGAAGACCAAAATCTAAACATCACCAAACCACTCAAATTTCGATGCTGGGTTCACTGAAGTGCTTATTTCAGTGAGATAAGCACTTCAGAAGACCAAAATCTCAACTTCACCAAACCACCCAACTTTCGATCCAGGATATACCCAAAGGCTAATTTCAGTGAGATAAGCACTTCAGAAGACAAAAATCTAAACTTCACCTAACCACTCAACTTTCGATGCTGGGCTCACTGCAGTGCTTGTTTCAGTGAGATAAGCACTTCAGAATGCCAAAATCCCAACCTCACCAAACGACTCAACTTTTGATACTGGTTTCATGAAATGCTTCTTTCAGTCAGATAAGCACTTCAGAAGGCCAAAATCTCATCTTCACAAAACCAGCCAACTTTCGATACTGGATTTACCCAAATGCTTATTTCAGTGAGAGAAGCACTTCAGAAGACCAAAATCTAAACTTCACCAAACCACCTAACTTTCAATGCTGGTTTCACTGAAATGCTTCTTTCAGTCAGATAAGCACTTCAGAAGAACAAAATGTCAACATCTCAAAACCACTCAACGTTCGATGCTGGGTTCACTGAAGTGCTTATTTCAGTGAGATAAGCACTTCAGAAGACCAAAATCTCACAATAACCAAACCACTCAAATTTCGATGCTGGGTTCACTGAAGTGCTTATTTCAGTGAGATAAGCACTTCAGAAGACCAAAATCTCAACTTCACCAAACCACCTAACTTTCAATGCTGGGTTCACTGAAGTGCTTATTTCAGTGAGATAAGCACTTCAGAAGAGCAAAAACTCAACTTCACAAAACCACTCAACTTTCGATGCTGGGCTCACTGCAGTGCTTATTTCAGTGAGATAAGCACTTCAGAAGGCCAAAATCCCAACCTCACCAAACGACTCAACTTTTGATACTGGTTTCACTGAAATGCTTCTTTCAGTCAGATAAGCACATCAGAAGGCCAAAATCTCAACTTCACAAAACCAGCCAACTTTCAATACTGGATTTACCCAAATGCTTATTATAGTGAGATAAGCACTTCAGAAGACAAAAATCTAATCTTCACCAAACCACCCATGTTTCAATGCTGGGTTCACTGAAGTGCTTATTTCAGTGAGATAAGCACTTCAGAAGACCAAAATCTCAACATCTCAAAACCACTCAAATTTCGATGCTGTGTTCACTGAAGTGCTTATTTCAGTGAGATAAGCACTTCACTTCGCCAAAATCCCAACCTCACCAAACGACTCAACTTTTGATGCTGGTTCCACTGAATTGCTTATTTCAGTGAGATAAGCACTTCAGAAGACCAAAATCTCAACATCTCAAAAACACTCAAATTTCGATGCTGTGTTCACTGAAGTGCTTATTTCAGTGAGATAAGCACTTCACTTCGCCAAAATCCCAACCTCACCAAACGACTCAACTTTTGATGCTGGTTCCACTGAATTGCTTATTTCAGTGAGATAAGCACTTCAGAAGGCCAAAATCTAAACATCACTAAACGACTCAACTTTTGATACTGATTTCACTGAAATGCTTCTTTCAGTCAGATAAGCACATCAGAAGACCAAAATCTCAACTTCACCAAACCACGCAACTTTCGATCCAGGATTTACACAAATGCTTATTTCAGTGAGATAAGCACTTCAGAAGACTAAAATCTTAACTTCACCAAACCACTCAACTTTCGATGCTGGGATCACTGAAGTGCTTATTTCAGTGAGATAAGCACTTCAGAAGACCAAAATCTAAACATCACCAAAACACCCAACTTTCAATGCTGGGTTCACTGAAATGCTTCTTTCAGTCAGATAAGCACTTCAGAAGAACAAAATCTCAACATCTCAAAACCACTCAACTTTCGATGCTGGGTTCACTGAAGTGCTTATTTCAGTGAGATAAGCACTTCAGAAGACCAAAATCTCAACATCACCAAACCACCCAACTTTCGATCCAGGATATACCCAAAGGCTAATTTCAGTGAGATAAGCACTTCAGAAGACAAAAATCTAAACTTCACCAAACCACTCAACTTTCGATGCTGGGATGACTGAAGTGCTTATTTCAGTGAGATAAGCACTTCAGAAGACCAAAATCTAAACTTCACCAAACCACCTAACTTTCAATGCTGGGTTCACTGAAATGCTTCTTTCAGTCAGATAAGCACTTCAGAAGAACAAAATCTCACCATCTCAAAACCACTCAACGTTCGATGCTGGGTTCACTGAAGTGCTTATTTCAGTGAGATAAGCACTTCAGAAGACCAAAATCTAAACATCACCAAACCACTCAAATTTCGATGCTGGGTTCACTGAAGTGCTTATTTCAGTGAGATAAGCACTTCAGAAGACCAAAATCTCAACTTCACCAAACCACCCAACTTTCGATCCAGGATATACCCAAAGGCTAATTTCAGTGAGATAAGCACTTCAGAAGACAAAAATCTAAACTTCACCTAACCACTCAACTTTCGATGCTGGGATCACTGAAGTGCTAATTTCAGTGAGATAAGCACTTCAGAAGAGCAAAAACTCAACTTCACAAAACCGCTCAACTTTCGATGCTGGGCTCACTGCAGTGCTTATTTCAGTGAGATAAGCACTTCAGAATGCCAAAATCCCAACCTCACCAAACGACTCAACTTTTGATAGTGGTTTCACTGAAATGCTTCTTTCAGTCAGATAAGCAATTCAGAAGTCCAAAATCTCAACTTCACAAAACCAGCCAACTTTCGATACTGGATTTACCCAAATGCTTATTTCAGTGAGATAAGCACTTCAGAAGACCAAAATCTAAACTTCACCAAAACACCCAACTTTCAATGCTGGGTTCACTGAAGTGCTTATTTCAGTGAGATAAGCACTTCAGAAGATCAAAATCTAAACATCTCAAAACCATTCAACTTTCGATGCTGTGTTCACTGAAGTGCTTATTTCAGTGAGACAAGCAATTCAGAAGACCAAAATCTAAACTTCACCAAACCACCCAACTTTCAATGCTGGGTTCACTGAAGTGCTTATTTCAGTGAGATAAGCACTTCAGAAGACCAAAATCTCAACATCACAAAACCACTCAAATTTCGATGCTGGGTTCACTGAAGTGCTTATTTCAATGAAATAAGCACTTCACTTCGCCAAAATCCCAACCTCACCAAACGACTCAACTTTTGATGCTGGTTCCACTGAATTGCTTATTTCAGTGAGATAAGCACTTCAGAAGTCCAAAATCTAAACATCACTAACCGACTCAACTTTTGATGCTGATTTCACTGAAATGCTTCTTTCAGTTTGATAAGCACATCAGAAGGCCAAAATCTCAACTTCACCAAACCACCCAACTTTCGATCCAGGATTTACACAAATGCTTATTTCAGTGAGATAAGCACTTCAGAAGACTAAAATCTTAACTTCACCAAACCACTCAACTTTCGATGCTGGGATCACTGAAGTGCTTATGTCAGTGAGATAAGCACTTCAGAAGAACAAAATCTCAACATCTCAAAACCACTCAACTTTCGATGCTGGGCTCACTGCAGTGCTTATTTCAGTGAGATAAGCACTTCAGATTGCCAAAATCCCAACCTCACCAAACGACTCAACTTTCGATGCTGGGCTCACTGCAGTGCTTGTTTCAGTGAGATAAGCACTTCAGAATGCCAAAATCCCAACCTCACCAAACGACTCAACTTTTGATACTGGTTTCATGAAATGCTTCTTTCAGTCATATAAGCACTTCAGAAGGCCAAAATCTCATCTTCACAAAACCAGCCAACTTTCGATACTGGATTTACCCAAATGCTTATTTCAGTGAGAGAAGCACTTCAGAAGACCAAAATCTAAACTTCACCAAACCACCCATGTTTCAATGCTGGGTTCACTGAAGTGCTTATTTCAGTGAGATAAGCACTTCAGAAGACCAAAATCTCAACATCTCAAAACCACTCAAATTTCGATGCTGTGTTCACTGAAGTGCTTATTTCAGTGAGATAAGCACTTCACTTCGCCAAAATCCCAACCTCACCAAACGACTCAACTTTTGATGCTGGTTCCACTGAATTGCTTATTTCAGTGAGATAAGCACTTCAGAAGACCAAAATCTCAACATCTCAAAAACACTCAAATTTCGATGCTGTGTTCACTGAAGTGCTTATTTCAGTGAGATAAGCACTTCACTTCGCCAAAATCCCAACCTCACCAAACGACTCAACTTTTGATGCTGGTTCCACTGAATTGCTTATTTCAGTGAGATAAGCACTTCAGAAGGCCAAAATCTAAACATCACTAAACGACTCAACTTTTGATACTGATTTCACTGAAATGCTTCTTTCAGTCAGATAAGCACATCAGAAGACCAAAATCTCAACTTCACCAAACCACGCAACTTTCGATCCAGGATTTACACAAATGCTTATTTCAGTGAGATAAGCACTTCAGAAGACTAAAATCTTAACTTCACCAAACCACTCAACTTTCGATGCTGGGATCACTGAAGTGCTTATTTCAGTGAGATAAGCACTTCAGAAGACCAAAATCTAAACATCACCAAAACACCCAACTTTCAATGCTGGGTTCACTGAAATGCTTCTTTCAGTCAGATAAGCACTTCAGAAGAACAAAATCTCAACATCTCAAAACCACTCAACTTTCGATGCTGGGTTCACTGAAGTGCTTATTTCAGTGAGATAAGCACTTCAGAAGACCAAAATCTCAACATCACCAAACCACCCAACTTTCGATCCAGGATATACCCAAAGGCTAATTTCAGTGAGATAAGCACTTCAGAAGACAAAAATCTAAACTTCACCAAACCACTCAACTTTCGATGCTGGGATGACTGAAGTGCTTATTTCAGTGAGATAAGCACTTCAGAAGACCAAAATCTAAACTTCACCAAACCACCTAACTTTCAATGCTGGGTTCACTGAAATGCTTCTTTCAGTCAGATAAGCACTTCAGAAGAACAAAATCTCAACATCTCAAAACCACTCAACGTTCGATGCTGGGTTCACTGAAGTGCTTATTTCAGTGAGATAAGCACTTCAGAAGACCAAAATCTAAACATCACCAAACCACCCAACTTTCAATGCTGGGTTCACTGAAATGCTTCTTTCAGTCAGATAAGCACTTCAGAAGAACAAAATCTAAACATCACCAAACCACTCAAATTTCGATGCTGGGTTCACTGAAGTGCTTATTTCAGTGAGATAAGCACTTCAGAAGACCAAAATCTCAACTTCACCAAACCACCCAACTTTCGATCCAGGATATACCCAAAGGCTAATTTCAGTGAGATAAGCACTTCAGAAGACAAAAATCTAAACTTCACCTAACCACTCAACTTTCGATGCTGGGATGACTGAAGTGCTTATTTCAGTGAGATAAGCACTTCAGAAGAGCAAAAACTCAACTTCACAAAACCGCTCAACTTTCGATGCTGGGCTCACTGCAGTGCTTATTTCAGTGAGATAAGCACTTCAGAATGCCAAAATCCCAACCTCACCAAACGACTCAACTTTTGATAGTGGTTTCACTGAAATGCTTCTTTCAGTCAGATAAGCAATTCAGAAGTCCAAAATCTCAACTTCACAAAACCAGCCAACTTTCGATACTGGATTTACCCAAATGCTTATTTCAGTGAGATAAGCACTTCAGAAGACCAAAATCTAAACTTCACCAAAACACCCAACTTTCAATGCTGGGTTCACTGAAGTGCTTATTTCAGTGAGATAAGCACTTCAGAAGATCAAAATCTAAACATCTCAAAACCATCAACTTTCGATGCTGTGTTCACTGAAGTGCTTATTTCAGTGAGATAAGCACTTCAGAAGACCAAAATCTAAACTTCACCAAACCACCCAACTTTCAATGCTGGGTTCACTGAAGTGCTTATTTCAGTGAGATAAGCACTTCAGAAGACCAAAATCTCAACATCACAAAACCACTCAAATTTCGATGCTGGGTTCACTGAAGTGCTTATTTCATTGAAATAAGCACTTCACTTCGCCAAAATCCCAACCTCACCAAACGACTCAACTTTTGAATCTGGTTCCACTGAATTGCTTATTTCAGTGAGATAAGCACTTCAGAAGTCCAAAATCTAAACATCACTAACCGACTCAACTTTTGATGCTGATTTCACTGAAATGCTTCTTTCAGTTTGATAAGCACATCAGAAGGCCAAAATCTCAACTTCACCAAACCACCCAACTTTCGATCCAGGATTTACACAAATGCTTATTTCAGTGAGATAAGCACTTCAGAAGACTAAAATCTTAACTTCATCAAACCACTCAACTTTCGATGCTGGGATCACTGAAGTGCTTATTTCAGTGAGATAAGCACTTCAGAAGACCAAAATCTAAACTTCACCAAACCACCCAACTTTCAATGCTGGGTTCACTGAAGTGCTTATTTCAGTGAGATAAGCACTTCAGAAGACCAAAATCTCAACATCACAAAACCACTCAAATTTCGATGCTGGCTTCACTGAAGTGCTTATTTCATTGAGATAAGCACTTCACTTCGCCAAAATCCCAACCTCACCAAACGACTCAACTTTTGATGCTGGTTCCACTGAATTGCTTATTTCAGTGAGATAACCACTTCAGAAGGCCAAAATCTAAACATCACTAATCGACTCAACTTTTGACGCTGATTTCACTGAAATGCTTCTTTCAGTCAGATAAGCACATCAGAAGGCCAAAATCTCAACTTCACCAAACCACCCAACTTTCGAACCGGGATTAACACAAATGCTTATTTCAGTGAGATAAGCACGTCAGAAGACTAAAATCTTAACTTCACCAAACCACTCAACTTTCGATGCTGGGATCACTGAAGTGCTTATGTCAGTGAGATAAGCACTTCAGAAGAACAAAATCTCAACATCTCAAAACCACTCAACTTTCGATGCTGGGCTCACTGCAGTGCTTATTTCAGTGAGATAAGCACTTCAGATTGCCAAAATCCCAACCTCACCAAACGACTCAACTTTCGATGCTGGGCTCACTGCAGTGCTTGTTTCAGTGAGATAAGCACTTCAGAATGCCAAAATCCCAACCTCACCAAACGACTCAACTTTTGATACTGGTTTCATGAAATGCTTCTTTCAGTCAGATAAGCACTTCAGAAGGCCAAAATCTCATCTTCACAAAACCAGCCAACTTTCGATACTGGATTTACCCAAATGCTTATTTCAGTGAGAGAAGCACTTCAGAAGACCAAAATCTAAACTTCACCAAACCACCCATGTTTCAATGCTGGGTTCACTGAAGTGCTTATTTCAGTGAGATAAGCACTTCAGAAGACCAAAATCTCAACATCTCAAAAACACTCAAATTTCGATGCTGTGTTCACTGAAGTGCTTATTTCAGTGAGATAAGCACTTCACTTCGCCAAAATCCCAACCTCACCAAACGACTCAACTTTTGATGCTGGTTCCACTGAATTGCTTATTTCAGTGAGATAAGCACTTCAGAAGGCCAAAATCTAAACATCACTAAACGACTCAACTTTTGATACTGATTTCACTGAAATGCTTCTTTCAGTCAGATAAGCACTTCAGAAGACCAAAATCTCAACTTCACCAAAACACCCAACTTTCGATCCAGGATTTACACAAATGCTTATTTCAGTGAGATAAGCACTTCAGAAGACTAAAATCTTAACTTCACCAAACCACTCAACTTTCGATGCTGGGATCACTGAAGTGCTTATTTCAGTGAGATAAGCACTTCAGAAGACCAAAATCTAAACATCACCAAAACACCCAACTTTCAATGCTGGGTTCACTGAAATGCTTCTTTCAGTCAGATAAGCACTTCAGAAGAACAAAATCTCAACATCTCAAAACCACTCAACTTTCGATGCTGGGTTCACTGAAGTGCTTATTTCAGTGAGATAAGCACTTCAGAAGACCAAAATCTCAACATCACCAAACCACCCAACTTTCGATCCAGGATATACCCAAAGGCTAATTTCAGTGAGATAAGCACTTCAGAAGACAAAAATCTAAACTTCACCAAACCACTCAACTTTCGATGCTGGGATGACTGAAGTGCTTATTTCAGTGAGATAAGCACTTCAGAAGACCAAAATCTAAACTTCACCAAACCACCTAACTTTCAATGCTGGGTTCACTGAAATGCTTCTTTCAGTCAGATAAGCACTTCAGAAGAACAAAATCTCAACATCTCAAAACCACTCAACGTTCGATGCTGGGTTCACTGAAGTGCTTATTTCAGTGAGATAAGCACTTCAGAAGACCAAAATCTAAACATCACCAAACCACTCAAATTTCGATGCTGGGTTCACTGAAGTGCTTATTTCAGTGAGATAAGCACTTCAGAAGACCAAAATCTCAACTTCACCAAACCACCCAACTTTCGATCCAGGATATACCCAAAGGCTAATTTCAGTGAGATAAGCACTTCAGAAGACAAAAATCTAAACTTCACCTAACCACTCAACTTTCGATGCTGGGATCACTGAAGTGCTTATTTCAGTGAGATAAGCACTTCAGAAGAGCAAAAACTCAACTTCACAAAACCGCTCAACTTTCGATGCTGGGCTCACTGCAGTGCTTATTTCAGTGAGATAAGCACTTCAGAATGCCAAAATCCCAACCTCACCAAACGACTCAACTTTTGATAGTGGTTTCACTGAAATGCTTCTTTCAGTCAGATAAGCAATTCAGAAGTCCAAAATCTCAACTTCACAAAACCAGCCAACTTTCGATACTGGATTTACCCAAATGCTTATTTCAGTGAGATAAGCACTTCAGAAGACCAAAATCTAAACTTCACCAAAACACCCAACTTTCAATGCTGGGTTCACTGAAGTGCTTATTTCAGTGAGATAAGCACTTCAGAAGATCAAAATCTAAACATCTCAAAACCATTCAACTTTCGATGCTGTGTTCACTGAAGTGCTTATTTCAGTGAGATAAGCACTTCAGAAGACCAAAATCTAAACTTCACCAAACCACCCAACTTTCAATGCTGGGTTCACTGAAGTGCTTATTTCAGTGAGATAAGCACTTCAGAAGACCAAAATCTCAACATCACAAAACCACTCAAATTTCGATGCTGGGTTCACTGAAGTGCTTATTTCATTGAAATAAGCACTTCACTTCGCCAAAATCCCAACCTCACCAAACGACTCAACTTTTGATGCTGGTTCCACTGAATTGCTTATTTCAGTGAGATAAGCACTTCAGAAGTCCAAAATCTAAACATCACTAACCGACTCAACTTTTGATGCTGATTTCACTGAAATGCTTCTTTCAGTTTGATAAGCACATCAGAAGGCCAAAATCTCAACTTCACCAAACCACCCAACTTTCGATCCAGGATTTACACAAATGCTTATTTCAGTGAGATAAGCACTTCAGAAGACTAAAATCTTAACTTCATCAAACCACTCAACTTTCGATGCTGGGATCACTGAAGTGCTTATTTCAGTGAGATAAGCACTTCAGAAGACCAAAATCTAAACTTCACCAAACCACCCAACTTTCAATGCTGGGTTCACTGAAGTGCTTATTTCAGTGAGATAAGCACTTCAGAAGACCAAAATCTCAACATCACAAAACCACTCAAATTTCGATGCTGGGTTCACTGAAGTGCTTATTTCATTGAGATAAGCACTTCACTTCGCCAAAATCCCAACCTCACCAAACGACTCAACTTTTGATGCTGGTTCCACTGAATTGCTTATTTCAGTGAGATAAGCACTTCAGAAGGCCAAAATCTAAACATCACTAATCGTCTCAACTTTTGACGCTGATTTCACTGAAATGCTTCTTTCAGTCAGATAAGCACATCAGAAGGCCAAAATCTCAACTTCACCAAACCACCCAACTTTCGAACCAGGATTTACACAAATGCTTATTTCAGTGAGATAAGCACTTCAGAAGACTAAAATCTTAACTTCACCAAACCACTCAACTTTCGATGCTGGGATCACTGAAGTGCTTATTTCAGTGAGATAAGCACTTCAGAAGAACAAAATCTCAACATCTCAAAACCACTCAACTTTCGATGCTGGGTGCACTGAAGTGCTTATTTCAGTGAGATAAGCACTTCAGAAGACCAAAATCTCAACATCACCAAACCACTCAAATTTCGATGCTGGGCTCACTGCAGTGCTTATTTCAGTGAGATAAGCACTTCAGATTGCCAAAATCCCAACCTCACCAAACGACTCAACTTTCGATGCTGGGCTCACTGCAGTGCTTGTTTCAGTGAGATAAGCACTTCAGAATGCCAAAATCCCAACCTCACCAAACGACTCAACTTTTGATACTGGTTTCATGAAATGCTTCTTTCAGTCAGATAAGCACTTCAGAAGGCCAAAATCTCATCTTCACAAAACCAGCCAACTTTCGATACTGGATTTACCCAAATGCTTATTTCAGTGAGAGAAGCACTTCAGAAGACCAAAATCTAAACTTCACCAAACCACCCATGTTTCAATGCTGGGTTCACTGAAGTGCTTATTTCAGTGAGATAAGCACTTCAGAAGACCAAAATCTCAACATCTCAAAACCACTCAAATTTCGATGCTGTGTTCACTGAAGTGCTTATTTCAGTGAGATAAGCACTTCACTTCGCCAAAATCCCAACCTCACCAAACGACTCAACTTTTGATGCTGGTTCCACTGAATTGCTTATTTCAGTGAGATAAGCACTTCAGAAGACCAAAATCTCAACATCTCAAAAACACTCAAATTTCGATGCTGTGTTCACTGAAGTGCTTATTTCAGTGAGATAAGCACTTCACTTCGCCAAAATCCCAACCTCACCAAACGACTCAACTTTTGATGCTGGTTCCACTGAATTGCTTATTTCAGTGAGATAAGCACTTCAGAAGGCCAAAATCTAAACATCACTAAACGACTCAACTTTTGATACTGATTTCACTGAAATGCTTCTTTCAGTCAGATAAGCACATCAGAAGACCAAAATCTCAACTTCACCAAACCACGCAACTTTCGATCCAGGATTTACACAAATGCTTATTTCAGTGAGATAAGCACTTCAGAAGACTAAAATCTTAACTTCACCAAACCACTCAACTTTCGATGCTGGGATCACTGAAGTGCTTATTTCAGTGAGATAAGCACTTCAGAAGACCAAAATCTAAACATCACCAAAACACCCAACTTTCAATGCTGGGTTCACTGAAATGCTTCTTTCAGTCAGATAAGCACTTCAGAAGAACAAAATCTCAACATCTCAAAACCACTCAACTTTCGATGCTGGGTTCACTGAAGTGCTTATTTCAGTGAGATAAGCACTTCAGAAGACCAAAATCTCAACATCACCAAACCACCCATCTTTCGATCCAGGATATACCCAAAGGCTAATTTCAGTGAGATAAGCACTTCAGAAGACAAAAATCTAAACTTCACCAAACCACTCAACTTTCGATGCTGGGATGACTGAAGTGCTTATTTCTGTGAGATAAGCACTTCAGAAGACCAAAATCTAAACTTCACCAAACCACCTAACTTTCAATGCTGGGTTCACTGAAATGCTTCTTTCAGTCAGATAAGCACTTCAGAAGAACAAAATCTCAACATCTCAAAACCACTCAACGTTCGATGCTGGGTTCACTGAAGTGCTTATTTCAGTGAGATAAGCACTTCAGAAGACCAAAATCTAAACATCACCAAACCACTCAAATTTCGATGCTGGGTTCACTGAAGTGCTTATTTCAGTGAGATAAGCACTTCAGAAGACCAAAATCTCAACTTCACCAAACCACCCAACTTTCGATCCAGGATATACCCAAAGGCTAATTTCAGTGAGATAAGCACTTCAGAAGACAAAAATCTAAACTTCACCTAACCACTCAACTTTCGATGCTGGGATCACTGAAGTGCTTATTTCAGTGAGATAAGCACTTCAGAAGAGCAAAAACTCAACTTCACAAAACCGCTCAACTTTCGATGCTGGGCTCACTGCAGTGCTTATTTCAGTGAGATAAGCACTTCAGAATGCCAAAATCCCAACCTCACCAAACGACTCAACTTTTGATAGTGGTTTCACTGAAATGCTTCTTTCAGTCAGATAAGCAATTCAGAAGTCCAAAATCTCAACTTCACAAAACCAGCCAACTTTCGATACTGGATTTACCCAAATGCTTATTTCAGTGAGATAAGCACTTCAGAAGACCAAAATCTAAACTTCACCAAAACACCCAACTTTCAATGCTGGGTTCACTGAAGTGCTTATTTCAGTGAGATAAGCACTTCAGAAGATCAAAATCTAAACATCTCAAAACCATTCAACTTTCGATGCTGTGTTCACTGAAGTGCTTATTTCAGTGAGATAAGCACTTCAGAAGACCAAAATCTAAACTTCACCAAACCACCCAACTTTCAATGCTGGGTTCACTGAAGTGCTTATTTCAGTGAGATAAGCACTTCAGAATACCAAAATCTCAACATCACAAAACCACTCAAATTTCGATGCTGGGTTCACTGAAGTGCTTATTTCATTGAAATAAGCACTTCACTTCGCCAAAATCCCAACCTCACCAAACGACTCAACTTTTGATGCTGGTTCCACTGAATTGCTTATTTCAGTGAGATAAGCACTTCAGAAGTCCAAAATCTAAACATCACTAACCGACTCAACTTTTGATGCTGATTTCACTGAAATGCTTCTTTCAGTTTGATAAGCACATCAGAAGGCCAAAATCTCAACTTCACCAAACCACCCAACTTTCGATCCAGGATTTACACAAATGCTTATTTCAGTGAGATAAGCACTTCAGAAGACTAAAATCTTAACTTCATCAAACCACTCAACTTTCGATGCTGGGATCACTGAAGTGCTTATTTCAGTGAGATAAGCACTTCAGAAGACCAAAATCTAAACTTCACCAAACCACCCAACTTTCAATGCTGGGTTCACTGAAGTGCTTATTTCAGTGAGATAAGCACTTCAGAAGACCAAAATCTCAACATCACAAAACCACTCAAATTTCGATGCTGGGTTCACTGAAGTGCTTATTTCATTGAGATAAGCACTTCACTTCGCCAAAATCCCAACCTCACCAAACGACTCAACTTTTGATGCTGGTTCCACTGAATTGCTTATTTCAGTGAGATAAGCACTTCAGAAGGCCAAAATCTAAACATCACTAATCGACTCAACTTTTGACGCTGATTTCACTGAAATGCTTCTTTCAGTCAGATAAGCACATCAGAAGGCCAAAATCTCAACTTCACCAAACCACCCAACTTTCGATCCAGGATTTACACAAATGCTTATTTCAGTTTGATAAGCACTTCAGAAGACTAAAATCTTAACTTCACCAAACCACTCAACTTTCGATGCTGGGATCACTGAAGCGCTTATTTCAGTGAGATAAGCACTTCAGAAGAACAAAATCTCAACATCTCAAAACCACTCAACTTTCGATGCTGGGTGCACTGAAGTGCTTATTTCAGTGAGATAAGCACTTCAGAAGACCAAAATCTCAACATCACCAAACCACTCAAATTTCGATGCTGGGTTCACTGAAGTGCTTATTTCAGTGAGATAAGCACTTCAGAATGCCAAAAATCCCAACCTCACCAAACGACTCAACTTTTGATGCTGATTTCACTGAAATGCTTCTTTCAGTCAGATATTCACATCAGAAGGCCAAAATCTCAACTTCATCAAACAACCCAACTTGCGATCCAGGATATACCCAAAGGCTAATTTCAGTGAGATAAGCACTTCAGAAGACAAAAATCTAAACTTCACCTAACCACTCAACTTTCGATGCTGGGATCACTGAAGTTCTTATTTCAGTGAGATAAGCACTTCAGAAGAGCAAAAACTCAACTTCACAAAACCACTCAACTTTCGATGCTGGGCTCACTGCAGTGCTTATTTCAGTGAGATAAGCACTTCAGAATGCCAAAATCCCAACCTCACCAAACGACTCAACTTTTGATACTGGTTTCACTGAAATGCTTCTTTCAGTCAGATAAGCACTTCAGAAGGCCAAAATCTCAACTTCACAAAACCAGCCAACTTTCGATACTGGATTTACCCAAATGCTTATTTCAGTGAGATAAGCACTTCAGAAGACCAAAATCTAAACTTCACCAAACCACCCAACTTTCAATGCGGGGTTCACTGAAGTGCTTATTGCAGTGAGATAAGCACTTCAGAAGACCAAAATCTAAACTTCACCAAAACACCCAACTTTCGATCCAGGATTTACACAAATGCTTATTTCAGTGAGATAAGCACTTCAGAAGACTAAAATCTTAACTTCATCAAACCACTCAACTTTCGATGCTGGGATCTCTGAAGTGCTTATTTCAGTGAGATAAGCACTTCAGAAGACCAAAATCTAAACTTCACCAAACCACCCAACTTTCAATGCTGGGTTCACTGAAGTGCTTATTTCATGAGATAAGCACTTCAGAAGACCAAAATCTCAACATCACAAAACCACTCAAATTTCGATGCTGGCTTCACTGAAGTGCTTATTTCATTGAGATAAGCACTTCACTTCGCCAAAATCCCAACCTCACCAAACGACTCAACTTTTGATGCTGGTTCCACTGAATTGCTTATTTCAGTGAGATAACCACTTCAGAAGGCCAAAATCTAAACATCACTAATCGACTCAACTTTTGACGCTGATTTCACTGAAATGTTTCTTTCAGTCAGATAAGCACATCAGAAGGCCAAAATCTGAACTTCACCAAACCACCCAACTTTCGAACCAGGATTTACACAAATGCTTATTTCAGTGAGATAAGCACTTCAGAAGACTAAAATCTTAACTTCACCAAACCACTCAACTTTCGATGCTGGGATCACTGAAGTGCTTATTTCAGTGAGATAAGCACTTCAGAAGAACAAAATCTCAACATCTCAAAACCACTCAACTTTCGATGCTGGGTGCACTGAAGTGCTTATTTCAGTGAGATAAGCACTTCAGAAGACCAAAATCTCAACATCACCAAACCACTCAAATTTCGATGCTGGGCTCACTGCAGTGCTTATTTCAGTGAGATAAGCACTTCAGATTGCCAAAATCCCAACCTCACCAAACGACTCAACTTTCGATGCTGGGCTCACTGCAGTGCTTGTTTCAGTGAGATAAGCACTTCAGAATGCCAAAATCCCAACCTCACCAAACGACTCAACTTTTGATACTGGTTTCATGAAATGCTTCTTTCAGTCAGATAAGCACTTCAGAAGGCCAAAATCTCATCTTCACAAAACCAGCCAACTTTCGATACTGGATTTACCCAAATGCTTATTTCAGTGAGAGAAGCACTTCAGAAGACCAAAATCTAAACTTCACCAAACCACCCATGTTTCAATGCTGGGTTCACTGAAGTGCTTATTTCAGTGAGATAAGCACTTCAGAAGACCAAAATCTCAACATCTCAAAAACACTCAAATTTCGATGCTGTGTTCACTGAAGTGCTTATTTCAGTGAGATAAGCACTTCACTTCGCCAAAATCCCAACCTCACCAAACGACTCAACTTTTGATGCTGGTTCCACTGAATTGCTTATTTCAGTGAGATAAGCACTTCAGAAGGCCAAAATCTAAACATCACTAAACGACTCAACTTTTGATACTGATTTCACTGAAATGCTTCTTTCAGTCAGATAAGCACTTCAGAAGACAAAAATCTCAACTTCACCAAAACACCCAACTTTCGATCCAGGATTTACACAAATGCTTATTTCAGTGAGATAAGCACTTCAGAAGACTAAAATCTTAACTTCACCAAACCACTCAACTTTCGATGCTGGGATCACTGAAGTGCTTATTTCAGTGAGATAAGCACTTCAGAAGACCAAAATCTAAACATCACCAAAACACCCAACTTTCAATGCTGGGTTCACTGAAATGCTTCTTTCAGTCAGATAAGCACTTCAGAAGAACAAAATCTCAACATCTCAAAACCACTCAACTTTCGATGCTGGGTTCACTGAAGTGCTTATTTCAGTGAGATAAGCACTTCAGAAGACCAAAATCTCAACATCACCAAACCACCCAACTTTCGATCCAGGATATACCCAAAGGCTAATTTCAGTGAGATAAGCACTTCAGAAGACAAAAATCTAAACTTCACCAAACCACTCAACTTTCGATGCTGGGATGACTGAAGTGCTTATTTCAGTGAGATAAGCACTTCAGAAGACCAAAATCTAAACTTCACCAAACCACCTAACTTTCAATGCTGGGTTCACTGAAATGCTTCTTTCAGTCAGATAAGCACTTCAGAAGAACAAAATCTCAACATCTCAAAACCACTCAACGTTCGATGCTGGGTTCACTGAAGTGCTTATTTCAGTGAGATAAGCACTTCAGAAGACCAAAATCTAAACATCACCAAACCACTCAAATTTCGATGCTGGGTTCACTGAAGTGCTTATTTCAGTGAGATAAGCACT
Source organism: Stegostoma tigrinum (assembly GCF_030684315.1). NCBI lineage: Eukaryota > Metazoa > Chordata > Chondrichthyes > Orectolobiformes > Stegostomatidae > Stegostoma > Stegostoma tigrinum. The sequence continues at coordinate 1,475,034 of NW_026728779.1, forward strand.
TCAGAAGACCAAAATCTCAACTTCACCAAACCACCCAACTTTCGATCCAGGATATACCCAAAGGCTAATTTCAGTGAGATAAGCACTTCAGAAGACAAAAATCTAAACTTCACCTAACCACTCAACTTTCGATGCTGGGATCACTGAAGTGCTTATTTCAGTGAGATAAGCACTTCAGAAGAGCAAAAACTCAACTTCACAAAACCGCTCAACTTTCGATGCTGGGCTCACTGCAGTGCTTATTTCAGTGAGATAAGCACTTCAGAATGCCAAAATCCCAACCTCACCAAACGACTCAACTTTTGATAGTGGTTTCACTGAAATGCTTCTTTCAGTCAGATAAGCAATTCAGAAGTCCAAAATCTCAACTTCACAAAACCAGCCAACTTTCGATACTGGATTTACCCAAATGCTTATTTCAGTGAGATAAGCACTTCAGAAGACCAAAATCTAAACTTCACCAAAACACCCAACTTTCAATGCTGGGTTCACTGAAGTGCTTATTTCAGTGAGATAAGCACTTCAGAAGATCAAAATCTAAACATCTCAAAACCATTCAACTTTCGATGCTGTGTTCACTGAAGTGCTTATTTCAGTGAGATAAGCACTTCAGAAGACCAAAATCTAAACTTCACCAAACCACCCAACTTTCAATGCTGGGTTCACTGAAGTGCTTATTTCAGTGAGATAAGCACTTCAGAAGACCAAAATCTCAACATCACAAAACCACTCAAATTTCGATGCTGGGTTCACTGAAGTGCTTATTTCATTGAAATAAGCACTTCACTTCGCCAAAATCCCAACCTCACCAAACGACTCAACTTTTGATGCTGGTTCCACTGAATTGCTTATTTCAGTGAGATAAGCACTTCAGAAGTCCAAAATCTAAACATCACTAACCGACTCAACTTTTGATGCTGATTTCACTGAAATGCTTCTTTCAGTTTGATAAGCACATCAGAAGGCCAAAATCTCAACTTCACCAAACCACCCAACTTTCGATCCAGGATTTACACAAATGCTTATTTCAGTGAGATAAGCACTTCAGAAGACTAAAATCTTAACTTCATCAAACCACTCAACTTTCGATGCTGGGATCACTGAAGTGCTTATTTCAGTGAGATAAGCACTTCAGAAGACCAAAATCTAAACTTCACCAAACCACCCAACTTTCAATGCTGGGTTCACTGAAGTGCTTATTTCAGTGAGATAAGCACTTCAGAAGACCAAAATCTCAACATCACAAAACCACTCAAATTTCGATGCTGGGTTCACTGAAGTGCTTATTTCATTGAGATAAGCACTTCACTTCGCCAAAATCCCAACCTCACCAAACGACTCAACTTTTGATGCTGGTTCCACTGAATTGCTTATTTCAGTGAGATAAGCACTTCAGAAGGCCAAAATCTAAACATCACTAATCGTCTCAACTTTTGACGCTGATTTCACTGAAATGCTTCTTTCAGTCAGATAAGCACATCAGAAGGCCAAAATCTCAACTTCACCAAACCACCCAACTTTCGAACCAGGATTTACACAAATGCTTATTTCAGTGAGATAAGCACTTCAGAAGACTAAAATCTTAACTTCACCAAACCACTCAACTTTCGATGCTGGGATCACTGAAGTGCTTATTTCAGTGAGATAAGCACTTCAGAAGAACAAAATCTCAACATCTCAAAACCACTCAACTTTCGATGCTGGGTGCACTGAAGTGCTTATTTCAGTGAGATAAGCACTTCAGAAGACCAAAATCTCAACATCACCAAACCACTCAAATTTCGATGCTGGGCTCACTGCAGTGCTTATTTCAGTGAGATAAGCACTTCAGATTGCCAAAATCCCAACCTCACCAAACGACTCAACTTTCGATGCTGGGCTCACTGCAGTGCTTGTTTCAGTGAGATAAGCACTTCAGAATGCCAAAATCCCAACCTCACCAAACGACTCAACTTTTGATACTGGTTTCATGAAATGCTTCTTTCAGTCAGATAAGCACTTCAGAAGGCCAAAATCTCATCTTCACAAAACCAGCCAACTTTCGATACTGGATTTACCCAAATGCTTATTTCAGTGAGAGAAGCACTTCAGAAGACCAAAATCTAAACTTCACCAAACCACCCATGTTTCAATGCTGGGTTCACTGAAGTGCTTATTTCAGTGAGATAAGCACTTCAGAAGACCAAAATCTCAACATCTCAAAACCACTCAAATTTCGATGCTGTGTTCACTGAAGTGCTTATTTCAGTGAGATAAGCACTTCACTTCGCCAAAATCCCAACCTCACCAAACGACTCAACTTTTGATGCTGGTTCCACTGAATTGCTTATTTCAGTGAGATAAGCACTTCAGAAGGCCAAAATCTAAACATCACTAAACGACTCAACTTTTGATACTGATTTCACTGAAATGCTTCTTTCAGTCAGATAAGCACTTCAGAAGACCAAAATCTCAACTTCACCAAAACACCCAACTTTCGATCCAGGATTTACACAAATGCTTATTTCAGTGAGATAAGCACTTCAGAAGACTAAAATCTTAACTTCACCAAACCACTCAACTTTCGATGCTGGGATCACTGAAGTGCTTATTTCAGTGAGATAAGCACTTCAGAAGACCAAAATCTAAACATCACCAAAACACCCAACTTTCAATGCTGGGTTCACTGAAATGCTTCTTTCAGTCAGATAAGCACTTCAGAAGAACAAAATCTCAACATCTCAAAACCACTCAACTTTCGATGCTGGGTTCACTGAAGTGCTTATTTCAGTGAGATAAGCACTTCAGAAGACCAAAATCTCAACATCACCAAACCACCCAACTTTCGATCCAGGATATACCCAAAGGCTAATTTCAGTGAGATAAGCACTTCAGAAGACAAAAATCTAAACTTCACCAAACCACTCAACTTTCGATGCTGGGATGACTGAAGTGCTTATTTCAGTGAGATAAGCACTTCAGAAGACCAAAATCTAAACTTCACCAAACCACCTAACTTTCAATGCTGGGTTCACTGAAATGCTTCTTTCAGTCAGATAAGCACTTCAGAAGAACAAAATCTCAACATCTCAAAACCACTCAACGTTCGATGCTGGGTTCACTGAAGTGCTTATTTCAGTGAGATAAGCACTTCAGAAGACCAAAATCTAAACATCACCAAACCACTCAAATTTCGATGCTGGGTTCACTGAAGTGCTTATTTCAGTGAGATAAGCACTTCAGAAGACCAAAATCTCAACTTCACCAAACCACCCAACTTTCGATCCAGGATATACCCAAAGGCTAATTTCAGTGAGATAAGCACTTCAGAAGACAAAAATCTAAACTTCACCTAACCACTCAACTTTCGATGCTGGGATCACTGAAGTGCTTATTTCAGTGAGATAAGCACTTCAGAAGACCAAAAACTCAACTTCACAAAACCGCTCAACTTTCGATGCTGGGCTCACTGCAGTGCTTATTTCAGTGAGATAAGCACTTCAGAATGCCAAAATCCCAACCTCACCAAACGACTCAACTTTTGATAGTGGTTTCACTGAAATGCTTCTTTCAGTCAGATAAGCAATTCAGAAGTCCAAAATCTCAACTTCACAAAACCAGCCAACTTTCGATACTGGATTTACCCAAATGCTTATTTCAGTGAGATAAGCACTTCAGAAGACCAAAATCTAAACTTCACCAAAACACCCAACTTTCAATGCTGGGTTCACTGAAGTGCTTATTTCAGTGAGATAAGCACTTCAGAAGATCAAAATCTAAACATCTCAAAACCATTCAACTTTCGATGCTGTGTTCACTGAAGTGCTTATTTCAGTGAGATAAGCACTTCAGAAGACCAAAATCTAAACTTCACCAAACCACCCAACTTTCAATGCTGGGTTCACTGAAGTGCTTATTTCAGTGAGATAAGCACTTCAGAAGACCAAAATCTCAACATCACAAAACCGCTCAAATTTCGATGCTGGGTTCACTGAAGTGCTTATTTCATTGAAATAAGCACTTCACTTCGCCAAAATCCCAACCTCACCAAACGACTCAACTTTTGATGCTGGTTCCACTGAATTGCTTATTTCAGTGAGATAAGCACTTCAGAAGTCCAAAATCTAAACATCACTAACCGACTCAACTTTTGATGCTGATTTCACTGAAATGCTTCTTTCAGTTTGATAAGCACATCAGAAGGCCAAAATCTCAACTTCACCAAACCACCCAACTTTCGATCCAGGATTTACACAAATGCTTATTTCAGTGAGATAAGCACTTCAGAAGACTAAAATCTTAACTTCATCAAACCACTCAACTTTCGATGCTGGGATCACTGAAGTGCTTATTTCAGTGAGATAAGCACTTCAGAAGACCAAAATCTAAACTTCACCAAACCACCCAACTTTCAATGCTGGGTTCACTGAAGTGCTTATTTCAGTGAGATAAGCACTTCAGAAGACCAAAATCTCAACATCACAAAACCACTCAAATTTCGATGCTGGGTTCACTGAAGTGCTTATTTCATTGAGATAAGCACTTCACTTCGCCAAAATCCCAACCTCACCAAACGACTCAACTTTTGATGCTGGTTCCACTGAATTGCTTATTTCAGTGAGATAAGCACTTCAGAAGGCCAAAATCTAAACATCACTAATCGTCTCAACTTTTGACGCTGATTTCACTGAAATGCTTCTTTCAGTCAGATAAGCACATCAGAAGGCCAAAATCTCAACTTCACCAAACCACCCAACTTTCGAACCAGGATTTACACAAATGCTTATTTCAGTGAGATAAGCACTTCAGAAGACTAAAATCTTAACTTCACCAAACCACTCAACTTTCGATGCTGGGATCACTGAAGTGCTTATTTCAGTGAGATAAGCACTTCAGAAGAACAAAATCTCAACATCTCAAAACCACTCAACTTTCGATGCTGGGTGCACTGAAGTGCTTATTTCAGTGAGATAAGCACTTCAGAAGACCAAAATCTCAACATCACCAAACCACTCAAATTTCGATGCTGGGCTCACTGCAGTGCTTATTTCAGTGAGATAAGCACTTCAGATTGCCAAAATCCCAACCTCACCAAACGACTCAACTTTCGATGCTGGGCTCACTGCAGTGCTTGTTTCAGTGAGATAAGCACTTCAGAATGCCAAAATCCCAACCTCACCAAACGACTCAACTTTTGATACTGGTTTCATGAAATGCTTCTTTCAGTCAGATAAGCACTTCAGAAGGCCAAAATCTCATCTTCACAAAACCAGCCAACTTTCGATACTGGATTTACCCAAATGCTTATTTCAGTGAGAGAAGCACTTCAGAAGACCAAAATCTAAACTTCACCAAACCACCCATGTTTCAATGCTGGGTTCACTGAAGTGCTTATTTCAGTGAGATAAGCACTTCAGAAGACCAAAATCTCAACATCTCAAAACCACTCAAATTTCGATGCTGTGTTCACTGAAGTGCTTATTTCAGTGAGATAAGCACTTCACTTCGCCAAAATCCCAACCTCACCAAACGACTCAACTTTTGATGCTGGTTCCACTGAATTGCTTATTTCAGTGAGATAAGCACTTCAGAAGACCAAAATCTCAACATCTCAAAAACACTCAAATTTCGATGCTGTGTTCACTGAAGTGCTTATTTCAGTGAGATAAGCACTTCACTTCGCCAAAATCCCAACCTCACCAAACGACTCAACTTTTGATGCTGGTTCCACTGAATTGCTTATTTCAGTGAGATAAGCACTTCAGAAGGCCAAAATCTAAACATCACTAAACGACTCAACTTTTGATACTGATTTCACTGAAATGCTTCTTTCAGTCAGATAAGCACATCAGAAGACCAAAATCTCAACTTCACCAAACCACGCAACTTTCGATCCAGGATTTACACAAATGCTTATTTCAGTGAGATAAGCACTTCAGAAGACTAAAATCTTAACTTCACCAAACCACTCAACTTTCGATGCTGGGATCACTGAAGTGCTTATTTCAGTGAGATAAGCACTTCAGAAGACCAAAATCTAAACATCACCAAAACACCCAACTTTCAATGCTGGGTTCACTGAAATGCTTCTTTCAGTCAGATAAGCACTTCAGAAGAACAAAATCTCAACATCTCAAAACCACTCAACTTTCGATGCTGGGTTCACTGAAGTGCTTATTTCAGTGATATAAGCACTTCAGAAGACCAAAATCTCAACATCACCAAACCACCCATCTTTCGATCCAGGATATACCCAAAGGCTAATTTCAGTGAGATAAGCACTTCAGAAGACAAAAATCTAAACTTCACCAAACCACTCAACTTTCGATGCTGGGATGACTGAAGTGCTTATTTCTGTGAGATAAGCACTTCAGAAGACCAAAATCTAAACTTCACCAAACCACCTAACTTTCAATGCTGGGTTCACTGAAATGCTTCTTTCAGTCAGATAAGCACTTCAGAAGAACAAAATCTCAACATCTCAAAACCACTCAACGTTCGATGCTGGGTTCACTGAAGTGCTTATTTCAGTGAGATAAGCACTTCAGAAGACCAAAATCTAAACATCACCAAACCACTCAAATTTCGATGCTGGGTTCACTGAAGTGCTTATTTCAGTGAGATAAGCACTTCAGAAGACCAAAATCTCAACTTCACCAAACCACCCAACTTTCGATCCAGGATATACCCAAAGGCTAATTTCAGTGAGATAAGCACTTCAGAAGACAAAAATCTAAACTTCACCTAACCACTCAACTTTCGATGCTGGGATCACTGAAGTGCTTATTTCAGTGAGATAAGCACTTCAGAAGAGCAAAAACTCAACTTCACAAAACCGCTCAACTTTCGATGCTGGGCTCACTGCAGTGCTTATTTCAGTGAGATAAGCACTTCAGAATGCCAAAATCCCAACCTCACCAAACGACTCAACTTTTGATAGTGGTTTCACTGAAATGCTTCTTTCAGTCAGATAAGCAATTCAGAAGTCCAAAATCTCAACTTCACAAAACCAGCCAACTTTCGATACTGGATTTACCCAAATGCTTATTTCAGTGAGATAAGCACTTCAGAAGACCAAAATCTAAACTTCACCAAAACACCCAACTTTCAATGCTGGGTTCACTGAAGTGCTTATTTCAGTGAGATAAGCACTTCAGAAGATCAAAATCTAAACATCTCAAAACCATTCAACTTTCGATGCTGTGTTCACTGAAGTGCTTATTTCAGTGAGATAAGCACTTCAGAAGACCAAAATCTAAACTTCACCAAACCACCCAACTTTCAATGCTGGGTTCACTGAAGTGCTTATTTCAGTGAGATAAGCACTTCAGAATACCAAAATCTCAACATCACAAAACCACTCAAATTTCGATGCTGGGTTCACTGAAGTGCTTATTTCATTGAAATAAGCACTTCACTTCGCCAAAATCCCAACCTCACCAAACGACTCAACTTTTGATGCTGGTTCCACTGAATTGCTTATTTCAGTGAGATAAGCACTTCAGAAGTCCAAAATCTAAACATCACTAACCGACTCAACTTTTGATGCTGATTTCACTGAAATGCTTCTTTCAGTTTGATAAGCACATCAGAAGGCCAAAATCTCAACTTCACCAAACCACCCAACTTTCGATCCAGGATTTACACAAATGCTTATTTCAGTTTGATAAGCACTTCAGAAGACTAAAATCTTAACTTCACCAAACCACTCAACTTTCGATGCTGGGATCACTGAAGCGCTTATTTCAGTGAGATAAGCACTTCAGAAGAACAAAATCTCAACATCTCAAAACCACTCAACTTTCGATGCTGGGTGCACTGAAGTGCTTATTTCAGTGAGATAAGCACTTCAGAAGACCAAAATCTCAACATCACCAAACCACTCAAATTTCGATGCTGGGTTCACTGAAGTGCTTATTTCAGTGAGATAAGCACTTCAGAATGCCAAAAATCCCAACCTCACCAAACGACTCAACTTTTGATGCTGATTTCACTGAAATGCTTCTTTCAGTCAGATATTCACATCAGAAGGCCAAAATCTCAACTTCACCAAACAACCCAACTTGCGATCCAGGATATACCCAAAGGCTAATTTCAGTGAGATAAGCACTTCAGAAGACAAAAATCTAAACTTCACCTAACCACTCAACTTTCGATGCTGGGATCACTGAAGTGCTTATTTCAGTGAGATAAGCACTTCACTTCGCCAAAATCCCAACCTCACCAAACGACTCAACTTTTGATGCTGGTTCCACTGAATTGCTTATTTCAGTGAGATAAGCACTTCAGAAGACCAAAATCTCAACATCTCAAAAACACTCAAATTTCGATGCTGTGTTCACTGAAGTGCTTATTTCATTGAGATAAGCACTTCACTTCGCCAAAATCCCAACCTCACCAAACGACTCAACTTTTGATGCTGGTTCCACTGAATTGCTTATTTCAGTGAGATAAGCACTTCAGAAGGCCAAAATCTAAACATCACTAAACGACTCAACTTTTGATACTGATTTCACTGAAATGCTTCTTTCAGTCAGATAAGCACATCAGAAGACCAAAATCTCAACTTCACCAAACCACCCAACTTTCGATCCAGGATTTACACAAATGCTTATTTCAGTGAGATAAGCACTTCAGAAGACTAAAATCTTAACTTCACCAAACCACTCAACTTTCGATGCTGGGATCACTGAAGTGCTTATTTCAGTGAGATAAGCACTTCAGAAGACCAAAATCTAAACATCACCAAAACACCCAACTTTCAATGCTGGGTTCACTGAAATGCTTCTTTCAGTCAGATAAGCACTTCAGAAGAACAAAATCTCAACATCTCAAAACCACTCAACTTTCGATGCTGGGTTCACTGAAGTGCTTATTTCAGTGAGATAAGCACTTCAGAAGACCAAAATCTCAACATCACCAAACCACCCAACTTTCGATCCAGGATATACCCAAAGGCTAATTTCAGTGAGATAAGCACTTCAGAAGACAAAAATCTAAACTTCACCAAACCACTCAACTTTCGATGCTGGGATGACTGAAGTGCTTATTTCAGTGAGATAAGCACTTCAGAAGACCAAAATCTAAACTTCACCAAACCACCTAACTTTCAATGCTGGGTTCACTGAAATGCTTCTTTCAGTCAGATAAGCACTTCAGAAGAACAAAATCTCACCATCTCAAAACCACTCAACGTTCGATGCTGGGTTCACTGAAGTGCTTATTTCAGTGAGATAAGCACTTCAGAAGACCAAAATCTAAACATCACCAAACCACTCAAATTTCGATGCTGGGTTCACTGAAGTGCTTATTTCAGTGAGATAAGCACTTCAGAAGACCAAAATCTCAACTTCACCAAACCACCCAACTTTCGATCCAGGATATACCCAAAGGCTAATTTCAGTGAGATAAGCACTTCAGAAGACAAAAATCTAAACTTCACCTAACCACTCAACTTTCGATGCTGGGATCACTGAAGTGCTAATTTCAGTGAGATAACCACTTCAGAAGAGCAAAAACTCAACTTCACAAAACCGCTCAACTTTCGATGCTGGGCTCACTGCAGTGCTTATTTCAGTGAGATAAGCACTTCAGAATGCCAAAATCCCAACCTCACCAAACGACTCAACTTTTGATAGTGGTTTCACTGAAATGCTTCTTTCAGTCAGATAAGCAATTCAGAAGTCCAAAATCTCAACTTCACAAAACCAGCCAACTTCCGATACTGGATTTACCCAAATGCTTATTTCAGTGAGATAAGCACTTCAGAAGACCAAAATCTCAACATCACCAAACCACCCATCTTTCGATCCAGGATATACCCAAAGGCTAATTTCAGTGAGATAAGCACTTCAGAAGACAAAAATCTAAACTTCACCAAACCACTCAACTTTCGATGCTGGGATGACTGAAGTGCTTATTTCAGTGAGATAAGCACTTCAGAAGACCAAAATCTAAACTTCACCAAACCACCTAACTTTCAATGCTGGGTTCACTGAAATGCTTCTTTCAGTCAGATAAGCACTTCAGAAGAACAAAATCTCAACATCTCAAAACCACTCAACGTTCGATGCTGGGTTCACTGAAGTGCTTATTTCAGTGAGATAAGCACTTCAGAAGACCAAAATCTAAACATCACCAAACCACTCAAATTTCGATGCTGGGTTCACTGAAGTGCTTATTTCAGTGAGATAAGCACTTCAGAAGACCAAAATCTCAACTTCACCAAACCACCCAACTTTCGATCCAGGATATACCCAAAGGCTAATTTCAGTGAGATAAGCACTTCAGAAGACAAAAATCTAAACTTCACCTAACCACTCAACTTTCGATGCTGGGATCACTGAAGTGCTTATTTCAGTGAGATAAGCACTTCAGAAGAGCAAAAACTCAACTTCACAAAACCGCTCAACTTTCGATGCTGGGCTCACTGCAGTGCTTATTTCAGTGAGATAAGCACTTCAGAATGCCAAAATCCCAACCTCACCAAACGACTCAACTTTTGATAGTGGTTTCACTGAAATGCTTCTTTCAGTCAGATAAGCAATTCAGAAGTCCAAAATCTCAACTTCACAAAACCAGCCAACTTTCGATACTGGATTTACCCAAATGCTTATTTCAGTGAGATAAGCACTTCAGAAGACCAAAATCTAAACTTCACCAAAACACCCAACTTTCAATGCTGGGTTCACTGAAGTGCTTATTTCAGTGAGATAAGCACTTCAGAAGATCAAAATCTAAACATCTCAAAACCATTCAACTTTCGATGCTGTGTTCACTGAAGTGCTTATTTCAGTGAGATAAGCACTTCAGAAGACCAAAATCTAAACTTCACCAAACCACCCAACTTTCAATGCTGGGTTCACTGAAGTGCTTATTTCAGTGAGATAAGCACTTCAGAATACCAAAATCTCAACATCACAAAACCACTCAAATTTCGATGCTGGGTTCACTGAAGTGCTTATTTCATTGAAATAAGCACTTCACTTCGCCAAAATCCCAACCTCACCAAACGACTCAACTTTTGATGCTGGTTCCACTGAATTGCTTATTTCAGTGAGATAAGCACTTCAGAAGTCCAAAATCTAAACATCACTAACCGACTCAACTTTTGATGCTGATTTCACTGAAATGCTTCTTTCAGTTTGATAAGCACATCAGAAGGCCAAAATCTCAACTTCACCAAACCACCCAACTTTCGATCCAGGATTTACACAAATGCTTATTTCAGTGAGATAAGCACTTCAGAAGACTAAAATCTTAACTTCATCAAACCACTCAACTTTCGATGCTGGGATCACTGAAGTGCTTATTTCAGTGAGATAAGCACTTCAGAAGACCAAAATCTAAACTTCACCAAACCACCCAACTTTCAATGCTGGGTTCACTGAAGTGCTTATTTCAGTGAGATAAGCACTTCAGAAGACCAAAATCTCAACATCACAAAACCACTCAAATTTCGATGCTGGGTTCACTGAAGTGCTTATTTCATTGAGATAAGCACTTCACTTCGCCAAAATCCCAACCTCACCAAACGACTCAACTTTTGATGCTGGTTCCACTGAATTGCTTATTTCAGTGAGATAAGCACTTCAGAAGGCCAAAATCTAAACATCACTAATCGACTCAACTTTTGACGCTGATTTCACTGAAATGCTTCTTTCAGTCAGATAAGCACATCTGAAGGCCAAAATCTCAACTTCACCAAACCACCCAACTTTCGAACCAGGATTTACACAAATGCTTATTTCAGTTTGATAAGCACTTCAGAAGACTAAAATCTTAACTTCACCAAACCACTCAACTTTCGATGCTGGGATCACTGAAGCGCTTATTTCAGTGAGATAAGCACTTCAGAAGAACAAAATCTCAACATCTCAAAACCACTCAACTTTCGATGCTGGGTGCACTGAAGTGCTTATTTCAGTGAGATAAGCACTTCAGAAGACCAAAATCTCAACATCACCAAACCACTCAAATTTCGATGCTGGGTTCACTGAAGTGCTTATTTCAGTGAGATAAGCACTTCAGAATGCCAAAAATCCCAACCTCACCAAACGACTCAACTTTTGATGCTGATTTCACTGAAATGCTTCTTTCAGTCAGATATTCACATCAGAAGTCCAAAATCTCAACTTCACCAAACAACCCAACTTGCGATCCAGGATATACCCAAAGGCTAATTTCAGTGAGATAAGCACTTCAGAAGACAAAAATCTAAACTTCACCTAACCACTCAACTTTCGATGCTGGGATCACTGAAGTGCTTATTTCAGTGAGATAAACACTTCACTTCGCCAAAATCCCAACCTCACCAAACGACTCAACTTTTGATGCTGGTTCCACTGAATTGCTTATTTCAGTGAGATAAGCACTTCAGAAGACCAAAATCTCAACATCTCAAAAACACTCAAATTTCGATGCTGTGTTCACTGAAGTGCTTATTTCAGTGAGATAAGCACTTCACTTCGCCAAAATCCCAACCTCACCAAACGACTCAACTTTTGATGCTGGTTCCACTGAATTGCTTATTTCAGTGAGATAAGCACTTCAGAAGGCCAAAATCTAAACATCACTAAACGACTCAACTTTTGATACTGATTTCACTGAAATGCTTCTTTCAGTCAGATAAGCACATCAGAAGACCAAAATCTCAACTTCACCAAACCACCCAACTTTCGATCCAGGATTTACACAAATGCTTATTTCAGTGAGATAAGCACTTCAGAAGACTAAAATCTTAACTTCACCAAACCACTCAACTTTCGATGCTGGGATCACTGAAGTGCTTATTTCAGTGAGATAAGCACTTCAGAAGACCAAAATCTAAACATCACCAAAACACCCAACTTTCAATGCTGGGTTCACTGAAATGCTTCTTTCAGTCAGATAAGCACTTCAGAAGAACAAAATCTCAACATCTCAAAACCACTCAACTTTCGATGCTGGGTTCACTGAAGTGCTTATTTCAGTGAGATAAGCACTTCAGAAGACCAAAATCTCAACATCACCAAACCACCCAACTTTCGATCCAGGATATACCCAAAGGCTAATTTCAGTGAGATAAGCACTTCAGAAGACAAAAATCTAAACTTCACCAAACCACTCAACTTTCGATGCTGGGATGACTGAAGTGCTTATTTCAGTGAGATAAGCACTTCAGAAGACCAAAATCTAAACTTCACCAAACCACCTAACTTTCAATGCTGGGTTCACTGAAATGCTTCTTTCAGTCAGATAAGCACTTCAGAAGAACAAAATCTCACCATCTCAAAACCACTCAACGTTCGATGCTGGGTTCACTGAAGTGCTTATTTCAGTGAGATAAGCACTTCAGAAGACCAAAATCTAAACATCACCAAACCACTCAAATTTCGATGCTGGGTTCACTGAAGTGCTTATTTCAGTGAGATAAGCACTTCAGAAGACCAAAATCTCAACTTCACCAAACCACCCAACTTTCGATCCAGGATATACCCAAAGGCTAATTTCAGTGAGATAAGCACTTCAGAAGACAAAAATCTAAACTTCACCTAACCACTCAACTTTCGATGCTGGGATCACTGAAGTGCTAATTTCAGTGAGATAAGCACTTCAGAAGAGCAAAAACTCAACTTCACAAAACCGCTCAACTTTCGATGCTGGGCTCACTGCAGTGCTTATTTCAGTGAGATAAGCACTTCAGAATGCCAAAATCCCAACCTCACCAAACGACTCAACTTTTGATAGTGGTTTCACTGAAATGCTTCTTTCAGTCAGATAAGCAATTCAGAAGTCCAAAATCTCAACTTCACAAAACCAGCCAACTTCCGATACTGGATTTACCCAAATGCTTATTTCAGTGAGATAAGCACTTCAGAAGACCAAAATCTAAACTTCACCAAACCACCCAACTTTCAATGCTGGGTTCACTGAAGTGCTTATTTCAGTGAGATAAGCACTTCAGAAGACCAAAATCTCAACATCACAAAACCACTCAAATTTCGATGCTGGGTTCACTGAAGTGCTTATTTCAATGAAATAAGCACTTCACTTCGCCAAAATCCCAACCTCACCAAACGACTCAACTTTTGATGCTGGTTCCACTGAATTGCTTATTTCAGTGAGATAAGCACTTCAGAAGGCCAAAATCTAAACATCACTAACCGACTCAACTTTTGATGCTGATTTCACTGAAATGCTTCTTTCAGTTTGATAAGCACATCAGAAGGCCAAAATCTCAACTTCACCAAACCACCCAACTTTCGATCCAGGATTTACACAAATGCTTATTTCAGTGAGATAAGCACTTCAGAAGACTAAAATCTTAACTTCACCAAACCACTCAACTTTCGATGCTGGGATCACTGAAGTGCTTATTTCAGTGAGATAAGCACTTCAGAAGACCAAAATCTAAACTTCACCAAACAACCCAACTTTCAATGCTGGGTTCACTGAAGTGCTTATTTCAGTGAGATAAGCACTTCAGAAGACCAAAATCTCAACATCACCAAACCACTCAAATTTCGATGCTGGGCTCACTGCAGTGCTTATTTCAGTGAGATAAGCACTTCAGATTGCCAAAATCCCAACCTCACCAAACGACTCAACTTTCGATGCTGGGCTCACTGCAGTGCTTGTTTCAGTGAGATAAGCACTTCAGAATGCCAAAATCCCAACCTCACCAAACGACTCAACTTTTGATACTGGTTTCATGAAATGCTTCTTTCAGTCAGATAAGCACTTCAGAAGGCCAAAATCTCATCTTCACAAAACCAGCCAACTTTCGATACTGGATTTACCCAAATGCTTATTTCAGTGAGAGAAGCACTTCAGAAGACCAAAATCTAAACTTCACCAAACCACCCATGTTTCAATGCTGGGTTCACTGAAGTGCTTATTTCAGTGAGATAAGCACTTCAGAAGACCAAAATCTCAACATCTCAAAACCACTCAAATTTCGATGCTGTGTTCACTGAAGTGCTTATTTCAGTGAGATAAGCACTTCACTTCGCCAAAATCCCAACCTCACCAAACGACTCAACTTTTGATGCTGGTTCCACTGAATTGCTTATTTCAGTGAGATAAGCACTTCAGAAGACCAAAATCTCAACATCTCAAAAACACTCAAATTTCGATGCTGTGTTCACTGAAGTGCTTATTTCAGTGAGATAAGCACTTCACTTCGCCAAAATCCCAACCTCACCAAACGACTCAACTTTTGATGCTGGTTCCACTGAATTGCTTATTTCAGTGAGATA
Organism: Stegostoma tigrinum; assembly: GCF_030684315.1. Taxonomy (NCBI): domain Eukaryota; kingdom Metazoa; phylum Chordata; class Chondrichthyes; order Orectolobiformes; family Stegostomatidae; genus Stegostoma; species Stegostoma tigrinum. The sequence continues at coordinate 1,490,252 of NW_026728779.1, forward strand.
AGCACTTCAGAAGACCAAAATCTCAACATCTCAAAAACACTCAAATTTCGATGCTGTGTTCACTGAAGTGCTTATTTCAGTGAGATAAGCACTTCACTTCGCCAAAATCCCAACCTCACCAAACGACTCAACTTTTGATGCTGGTTCCACTGAATTGCTTATTTCAGTGAGATAAGCACTTCAGAAGGCCAAAATCTAAACATCACTAAACGACTCAACTTTTGATACTGATTTCACTGAAATGCTTCTTTCAGTCAGATAAGCACATCAGAAGACCAAAATCTCAACTTCACCAAACCACGCAACTTTCGATCCAGGATTTACACAAATGCTTATTTCAGTGAGATAAGCACTTCAGAAGACTAAAATCTTAACTTCACCAAACCACTCAACTTTCGATGCTGGGATCACTGAAGTGCTTATTTCAGTGAGATAAGCACTTCAGAAGACCAAAATCTAAACATCACCAAAACACCCAACTTTCAATGCTGGGTTCACTGAAATGCTTCTTTCAGTCAGATAAGCACTTCAGAAGAACAAAATCTCAACATCTCAAAACCACTCAACTTTCGATGCTGGGTTCACTGAAGTGCTTATTTCAGTGAGATAAGCACTTCAGAAGACCAAAATCTCAACATCACCAAACCACCCAACTTTCGATCCAGGATATACCCAAAGGCTAATTTCAGTGAGATAAGCACTTCAGAAGACAAAAATCTAAACTTCACCAAACCACTCAACTTTCGATGCTGGGATGACTGAAGTGCTTATTTCAGTGAGATAAGCACTTCAGAAGACCAAAATCTAAACTTCACCAAACCACCCAACTTTCAATGCTGGGTTCACTGAAATGCTTCTTTCAGTCAGATAAGCACTTCAGAAGAACAAAATCTAAACATCACCAAACCACTCAAATTTCGATGCTGGGTTCACTGAAGTGCTTATTTCAGTGAGATAAGCACTTCAGAAGACCAAAATCTCAACTTCACCAAACCACCCAACTTTCGATCCAGGATATACCCAAAGGCTAATTTCAGTGAGATAAGCACTTCAGAAGACAAAAATCTAAACTTCACCTAACCACTCAACTTTCGATGCTGGGATGACTGAAGTGCTTATTTCAGTGAGATAAGCACTTCAGAAGAGCAAAAACTCAACTTCACAAAACCGCTCAACTTTCGATGCTGGGCTCACTGCAGTGCTTATTTCAGTGAGATAAGCACTTCAGAATGCCAAAATCCCAACCTCACCAAACGACTCAACTTTTGATAGTGGTTTCACTGAAATGCTTCTTTCAGTCAGATAAGCAATTCAGAAGTCCAAAATCTCAACTTCACAAAACCAGCCAACTTTCGATACTGGATTTACCCAAATGCTTATTTCAGTGAGATAAGCACTTCAGAAGACCAAAATCTAAACTTCACCAAAACACCCAACTTTCAATGCTGGGTTCACTGAAGTGCTTATTTCAGTGAGATAAGCACTTCAGAAGATCAAAATCTAAACATCTCAAAACCATCAACTTTCGATGCTGTGTTCACTGAAGTGCTTATTTCAGTGAGATAAGCACTTCAGAAGACCAAAATCTAAACTTCACCAAACCACCCAACTTTCAATGCTGGGTTCACTGAAGTGCTTATTTCAGTGAGATAAGCACTTCAGAAGACCAAAATCTCAACATCACAAAACCACTCAAATTTCGATGCTGGGTTCACTGAAGTGCTTATTTCATTGAAATAAGCACTTCACTTCGCCAAAATCCCAACCTCACCAAACGACTCAACTTTTGATGCTGGTTCCACTGAATTGCTTATTTCAGTGAGATAAGCACTTCAGAAGTCCAAAATCTAAACATCACTAACCGACTCAACTTTTGATGCTGATTTCACTGAAATGCTTCTTTCAGTTTGATAAGCACATCAGAAGGCCAAAATCTCAACTTCACCAAACCACCCAACTTTCGATCCAGGATTTACACAAATGCTTATTTCAGTGAGATAAGCACTTCAGAAGACTAAAATCTTAACTTCATCAAACCACTCAACTTTCGATGCTGGGATCACTGAAGTGCTTATTTCAGTGAGATAAGCACTTCAGAATACCAAAATCTAAACTTCACCAAACCACCCAACTTTCAATGCTGGGTTCACTGAAGTGCTTATTTCAGTGAGATAAGCACTTCAGAAGACCAAAATCTCAACATCACAAAACCACTCAAATTTCGATGCTGGGTTCACTGAAGTGCTTATTTCATTGAGATAAGCACTTCACTTCGCCAAAATCCCAACCTCACCAAACGACTCAACTTTTGATGCTGGTTCCACTGAATTGCTTATTTCAGTGAGATAACCACTTCAGAAGGCCAAAATCTAAACATCACTAATCGACTCAACTTTTGACGCTGATTTCACTGAAATGCTTCTTTCAGTCAGATAAGCACATCAGAAGGCCAAAATCTCAACTTCACCAAACCACCCAACTTTCGAACCGGGATTTACACAAATGCTTATTTCAGTGAGATAAGCACTTCAGAAGACTAAAATCTTAACTTCACCAAACCACTCAACTTTCGATGCTGGGATCACTGAAGTGCTTATGTCAGTGAGATAAGCACTTCAGAAGAACAAAATCTCAACATCTCAAAACCACTCAACTTTCGATGCTGGGCTCACTGCAGTGCTTATTTCAGTGAGATAAGCACTTCAGATTGCCAAAATCCCAACCTCACCAAACGACTCAACTTTCGATGCTGGGCTCACTGCAGTGCTTGTTTCAGTGAGATAAGCACTTCAGAATGCCAAAATCCCAACCTCACCAAACGACTCAACTTTTGATACTGGTTTCATGAAATGCTTCTTTCAGTCAGATAAGCACTTCAGAAGGCCAAAATCTCATCTTCACAAAACCAGCCAACTTTCGATACTGGATTTACCCAAATGCTTATTTCAGTGAGAGAAGCACTTCAGAAGACCAAAATCTAAACTTCACCAAACCACCCATGTTTCAATGCTGGGTTCACTGAAGTGCTTATTTCAGTGAGATAAGCACTTCAGAAGACCAAAATCTCAACATCTCAAAAACACTCAAATTTCGATGCTGTGTTCACTGAAGTGCTTATTTCAGTGAGATAAGCACTTCACTTCGCCAAAATCCCAACCTCACCAAACGACTCAACTTTTGATGCTGGTTCCACTGAATTGCTTATTTCAGTGAGATAAGCACTTCAGAAGGCCAAAATCTAAACATCACTAAACGACTCAACTTTTGATACTGATTTCACTGAAATGCTTCTTTCAGTCAGATAAGCACTTCAGAAGACCAAAATCTCAACTTCACCAAAACACCCAACTTTCGATCCAGGATTTACACAAATGCTTATTTCAGTGAGATAAGCACTTCAGAAGACTAAAATCTTAACTTCACCAAACCACTCAACTTTCGATGCTGGGATCACTGAAGTGCTTATTTCAGTGAGATAAGCACTTCAGAAGACCAAAATCTAAACATCACCAAAACACCCAACTTTCAATGCTGGGTTCACTGAAATGCTTCTTTCAGTCAGATAAGCACTTCAGAGAACAAAATCTCAACATCTCAAAACCACTCAACTTTCGATGCTGGGTTCACTGAAGTGCTTATTTCAGTGAGATAAGCACTTCAGAAGACCAAAATCTCAACATCACCAAACCACCCAACTTTCGATCCAGGATATACCCAAAGGCTAATTTCAGTGAGATAAGCACTTCAGAAGACAAAAATCTAAACTTCACCAAACCACTCAACTTTCGATGCTGGGATGACTGAAGTGCTTATTTCAGTGAGATAAGCACTTCAGAAGACCAAAATCTAAACTTCACCAAACCACCTAACTTTCAATGCTGGGTTCACTGAAATGCTTCTTTCAGTCAGATAAGCACTTCAGAAGAACAAAATCTCAACATCTCAAAACCACTCAACGTTCGATGCTGGGTTCACTGAAGTGCTTATTTCAGTGAGATAAGCACTTCAGAAGACCAAAATCTAAACATCACCAAACCACTCAAATTTCGATGCTGGGTTCACTGAAGTGCTTATTTCAGTGAGATAAGCACTTCAGAAGACCAAAATCTCAACTTCACCAAACCACCCAACTTTCGATCCAGGATATACCCAAAGGCTAATTTCAGTGAGATAAGCACTTCAGAAGACAAAAATCTAAACTTCACCTAACCACTCAACTTTCGATGCTGGGATCACTGAAGTGCTTATTTCAGTGAGATAAGCACTTCAGAAGAGCAAAAACTCAACTTCACAAAACCGCTCAACTTTCGATGCTGGGCTCACTGCAGTGCTTATTTCAGTGAGATAAGCACTTCAGAATGCCAAAATCCCAACCTCACCAAACGACTCAACTTTTGATAGTGGTTTCACTGAAATGCTTCTTTCAGTCAGATAAGCAATTCAGAAGTCCAAAATCTCAACTTCACAAAACCAGCCAACTTTCGATACTGGATTTACCCAAATGCTTATTTCAGTGAGATAAGCACTTCAGAAGACCAAAATCTAAACTTCACCAAAACACCCAACTTTCAATGCTGGGTTCACTGAAGTGCTTATTTCAGTGAGATAAGCACTTCAGAAGATCAAAATCTAAACATCTCAAAACCATTCAACTTTCGATGCTGTGTTCACTGAAGTGCTTATTTCAGTGAGATAAGCACTTCAGAAGACCAAAATCTAAACTTCACCAAACCACCCAACTTTCAATGCTGGGTTCACTGAAGTGCTTATTTCAGTGAGATAAGCACTTCAGAAGACCAAAATCTCAACATCACAAAACCACTCAAATTTCGATGCTGGGTTCACTGAAGTGCTTATTTCATTGAAATAAGCACTTCACTTCGCCAAAATCCCAACCTCACCAAACGACTCAACTTTTGATGCTGGTTCCACTGAATTGCTTATTTCAGTGAGATAAGCACTTCAGAAGTCCAAAATCTAAACATCACTAACCGACTCAACTTTTGATGCTGATTTCACTGAAATGCTTCTTTCAGTTTGATAAGCACATCAGAAGGCCAAAATCTCAACTTCACCAAACCACCCAACTTTCGATCCAGGATTTACACAAATGCTTATTTCAGTGAGATAAGCACTTCAGAAGACTAAAATCTTAACTTCATCAAACCACTCAACTTTCGATGCTGGGATCACTGAAGTGCTTATTTCAGTGAGATAAGCACTTCAGAAGACCAAAATCTAAACTTCACCAAACCACCCAACTTTCAATGCTGGGTTCACTGAAGTGCTTATTTCAGTGAGATAAGCACTTCAGAAGACCAAAATCTCAACATCACAAAACCACTCAAATTTCGATGCTGGGTTCACTGAAGTGCTTATTTCATTGAGATAAGCACTTCACTTCGCCAAAATCCCAACCTCACCAAACGACTCAACTTTTGATGCTGGTTCCACTGAATTGCTTATTTCAGTGAGATAAGCACTTCAGAAGGCCAAAATCTAAACATCACTAATCGTCTCAACTTTTGACGCTGATTTCACTGAAATGCTTCTTTCAGTCAGATAAGCACATCAGAAGGCCAAAATCTCAACTTCACCAAACCACCCAACTTTCGAACCAGGATTTACACAAATGCTTATTTCAGTGAGATAAGCACTTCAGAAGACTAAAATCTTAACTTCACCAAACCACTCAACTTTCGATGCTGGGATCACTGAAGTGCTTATTTCAGTGAGATAAGCACTTCAGAAGAACAAAATCTCAACATCTCAAAACCACTCAACTTTCGATGCTGGGTGCACTGAAGTGCTTATTTCAGTGAGATAAGCACTTCAGAAGACCAAAATCTCAACATCACCAAACCACTCAAATTTCGATGCTGGGCTCACTGCAGTGCTTATTTCAGTGAGATAAGCACTTCAGATTGCCAAAATCCCAACCTCACCAAACGACTCAACTTTCGATGCTGGGCTCACTGCAGTGCTTGTTTCAGTGAGATAAGCACTTCAGAATGCCAAAATCCCAACCTCACCAAACGACTCAACTTTTGATACTGGTTTCATGAAATGCTTCTTTCAGTCAGATAAGCACTTCAGAAGGCCAAAATCTCATCTTCACAAAACCAGCCAACTTTCGATACTGGATTTACCCAAATGCTTATTTCAGTGAGAGAAGCACTTCAGAAGACCAAAATCTAAACTTCACCAAACCACCCATGTTTCAATGCTGGGTTCACTGAAGTGCTTATTTCAGTGAGATAAGCACTTCAGAAGACCAAAATCTCAACATCTCAAAACCACTCAAATTTCGATGCTGTGTTCACTGAAGTGCTTATTTCAGTGAGATAAGCACTTCACTTCGCCAAAATCCCAACCTCACCAAACGACTCAACTTTTGATGCTGGTTCCACTGAATTGCTTATTTCAGTGAGATAAGCACTTCAGAAGACCAAAATCTCAACATCTCAAAAACACTCAAATTTCGATGCTGTGTTCACTGAAGTGCTTATTTCAGTGAGATAAGCACTTCACTTCGCCAAAATCCCAACCTCACCAAACGACTCAACTTTTGATGCTGGTTCCACTGAATTGCTTATTTCAGTGAGATAAGCACTTCAGAAGGCCAAAATCTAAACATCACTAAACGACTCAACTTTTGATACTGATTTCACTGAAATGCTTCTTTCAGTCAGATAAGCACATCAGAAGACCAAAATCTCAACTTCACCAAACCACGCAACTTTCGATCCAGGATTTACACAAATGCTTATTTCAGTGAGATAAGCACTTCAGAAGACTAAAATCTTAACTTCACCAAACCACTCAACTTTCGATGCTGGGATCACTGAAGTGCTTATTTCAGTGAGATAAGCACTTCAGAAGACCAAAATCTAAACATCACCAAAACACCCAACTTTCAATGCTGGGTTCACTGAAATGCTTCTTTCAGTCAGATAAGCACTTCAGAAGAACAAAATCTCAACATCTCAAAACCACTCAACTTTCGATGCTGGGTTCACTGAAGTGCTTATTTCAGTGAGATAAGCACTTCAGAAGACCAAAATCTCAACATCACCAAACCACCCATCTTTCGATCCAGGATATACCCAAAGGCTAATTTCAGTGAGATAAGCACTTCAGAAGACAAAAATCTAAACTTCACCAAACCACTCAACTTTCGATGCTGGGATGACTGAAGTGCTTATTTCTGTGAGATAAGCACTTCAGAAGACCAAAATCTAAACTTCACCAAACCACCTAACTTTCAATGCTGGGTTCACTGAAATGCTTCTTTCAGTCAGATAAGCACTTCAGAAGAACAAAATCTCAACATCTCAAAACCACTCAACGTTCGATGCTGGGTTCACTGAAGTGCTTATTTCAGTGAGATAAGCACTTCAGAAGACCAAAATCTAAACATCACCAAACCACTCAAATTTCGATGCTGGGTTCACTGAAGTGCTTATTTCAGTGAGATAAGCACTTCAGAAGACCAAAATCTCAACTTCACCAAACCACCCAACTTTCGATCCAGGATATACCCAAAGGCTAATTTCAGTGAGATAAGCACTTCAGAAGACAAAAATCTAAACTTCACCTAACCACTCAACTTTCGATGCTGGGATCACTGAAGTGCTTATTTCAGTGAGATAAGCACTTCAGAAGAGCAAAAACTCAACTTCACAAAACCGCTCAACTTTCGATGCTGGGCTCACTGCAGTGCTTATTTCAGTGAGATAAGCACTTCAGAATGCCAAAATCCCAACCTCACCAAACGACTCAACTTTTGATAGTGGTTTCACTGAAATGCTTCTTTCAGTCAGATAAGCAATTCAGAAGTCCAAAATCTCAACTTCACAAAACCAGCCAACTTTCGATACTGGATTTACCCAAATGCTTATTTCAGTGAGATAAGCACTTCAGAAGACCAAAATCTAAACTTCACCAAAACACCCAACTTTCAATGCTGGGTTCACTGAAGTGCTTATTTCAGTGAGATAAGCACTTCAGAAGATCAAAATCTAAACATCTCAAAACCATTCAACTTTCGATGCTGTGTTCACTGAAGTGCTTATTTCAGTGAGATAAGCACTTCAGAAGACCAAAATCTAAACTTCACCAAACCACCCAACTTTCAATGCTGGGTTCACTGAAGTGCTTATTTCAGTGAGATAAGCACTTCAGAATACCAAAATCTCAACATCACAAAACCACTCAAATTTCGATGCTGGGTTCACTGAAGTGCTTATTTCATTGAAATAAGCACTTCACTTCGCCAAAATCCCAACCTCACCAAACGACTCAACTTTTGATGCTGGTTCCACTGAATTGCTTATTTCAGTGAGATAAGCACTTCAGAAGTCCAAAATCTAAACATCACTAACCGACTCAACTTTTGATGCTGATTTCACTGAAATGCTTCTTTCAGTTTGATAAGCACATCAGAAGGCCAAAATCTCAACTTCACCAAACCACCCAACTTTCGATCCAGGATTTACACAAATGCTTATTTCAGTGAGATAAGCACTTCAGAAGACTAAAATCTTAACTTCATCAAACCACTCAACTTTCGATGCTGGGATCACTGAAGTGCTTATTTCAGTGAGATAAGCACTTCAGAAGACAAAAATCTAAACTTCACCTAACCACTCAACTTTCGATGCTGGGATCACTGAAGTGCTTATTTCAGTGAGATAAACACTTCACTTCGCCAAAATCCCAACCTCACCAAACGACTCAACTTTTGATGCTGGTTCCACTGAATTGCTTATTTCAGTGAGATAAGCACTTCAGAAGACCAAAATCTCAACATCTCAAAAACACTCAAATTTCGATGCTGTGTTCACTGAAGTGCTTATTTCAGTGAGATAAGCACTTCACTTCGCCAAAATCCCAACCTCACCAAACGACTCAACTTTTGATGCTGGTTCCACTGAATTGCTTATTTCAGTGAGATAAGCACTTCAGAAGGCCAAAATCTAAACATCACTAAACGACTCAACTTTTGATACTGATTTCACTGAAATGCTTCTTTCAGTCAGATAAGCACATCAGAAGACCAAAATCTCAACTTCACCAAACCACCCAACTTTCGATCCAGGATTTACACAAATGCTTATTTCAGTGAGATAAGCACTTCAGAAGACTAAAATCTTAACTTCACCAAACCACTCAACTTTCGATGCTGGGATCACTGAAGTGCTTATTTCAGTGAGATAAGCACTTCAGAAGACCAAAATCTAAACATCACCAAAACACCCAACTTTCAATGCTGGGTTCACTGAAATGCTTCTTTCAGTCAGATAAGCACTTCAGAAGAACAAAATCTCAACATCTCAAAACCACTCAACTTTCGATGCTGGGTTCACTGAAGTGCTTATTTCAGTGAGATAAGCACTTCAGAAGACCAAAATCTCAACATCACCAAACCACCCAACTTTCGATCCAGGATATACCCAAAGGCTAATTTCAGTGAGATAAGCACTTCAGAAGACAAAAATCTAAACTTCACCAAACCACTCAACTTTCGATGCTGGGATGACTGAAGTGCTTATTTCAGTGAGATAAGCACTTCAGAAGACCAAAATCTAAACTTCACCAAACCACCTAACTTTCAATGCTGGGTTCACTGAAATGCTTCTTTCAGTCAGATAAGCACTTCAGAAGAACAAAATCTCACCATCTCAAAACCACTCAACGTTCGATGCTGGGTTCACTGAAGTGCTTATTTCAGTGAGATAAGCACTTCAGAAGACCAAAATCTAAACATCACCAAACCACTCAAATTTCGATGCTGGGTTCACTGAAGTGCTTATTTCAGTGAGATAAGCACTTCAGAAGACCAAAATCTCAACTTCACCAAACCACCCAACTTTCGATCCAGGATATACCCAAAGGCTAATTTCAGTGAGATAAGCACTTCAGAAGACAAAAATCTAAACTTCACCTAACCACTCAACTTTCGATGCTGGGATCACTGAAGTGCTAATTTCAGTGAGATAAGCACTTCAGAAGAGCAAAAACTCAACTTCACAAAACCGCTCAACTTTCGATGCTGGGCTCACTGCAGTGCTTATTTCAGTGAGATAAGCACTTCAGAATGCCAAAATCCCAACCTCACCAAACGACTCAACTTTTGATAGTGGTTTCACTGAAATGCTTCTTTCAGTCAGATAAGCAATTCAGAAGTCCAAAATCTCAACTTCACAAAACCAGCCAACTTCCGATACTGGATTTACCCAAATGCTTATTTCAGTGAGATAAGCACTTCAGAAGACCAAAATCTAAACTTCACCAAACCACCCAACTTTCAATGCTGGGTTCACTGAAGTGCTTATTTCAGTGAGATAAGCACTTCAGAAGACCAAAATCTCAACATCACAAAACCACTCAAATTTCGATGCTGGGTTCACTGAAGTGCTTATTTCAATGAAATAAGCACTTCACTTCGCCAAAATCCCAACCTCACCAAACGACTCAACTTTTGATGCTGGTTCCACTGAATTGCTTATTTCAGTGAGATAAGCACTTCAGAAGGCCAAAATCTAAACATCACTAACCGACTCAACTTTTGATGCTGATTTCACTGAAATGCTTCTTTCAGTTTGATAAGCACATCAGAAGGCCAAAATCTCAACTTCACCAAACCACCCAACTTTCGATCCAGGATTTACACAAATGCTTATTTCAGTGAGATAAGCACTTCAGAAGACTAAAATCTTAACTTCACCAAACCACTCAACTTTCGATGCTGGGATCACTGAAGTGCTTATTTCAGTGAGATAAGCACTTCAGAAGACCAAAATCTAAACTTCACCAAACAACCCAACTTTCAATGCTGGGTTCACTGAAGTGCTTATTTCAGTGAGATAAGCACTTCAGAAGACCAAAATCTCAACATCACCAAACCACTCAAATTTCGATGCTGGGCTCACTGCAGTGCTTATTTCAGTGAGATAAGCACTTCAGATTGCCAAAATCCCAACCTCACCAAACGACTCAACTTTCGATGCTGGGCTCACTGCAGTGCTTGTTTCAGTGAGATAAGCACTTCAGAATGCCAAAATCCCAACCTCACCAAACGACTCAACTTTTGATACTGGTTTCATGAAATGCTTCTTTCAGTCAGATAAGCACTTCAGAAGGCCAAAATCTCATCTTCACAAAACCAGCCAACTTTCGATACTGGATTTACCCAAATGCTTATTTCAGTGAGAGAAGCACTTCAGAAGACCAAAATCTAAACTTCACCAAACCACCCATGTTTCAATGCTGGGTTCACTGAAGTGCTTATTTCAGTGAGATAAGCACTTCAGAAGACCAAAATCTCAACATCTCAAAACCACTCAAATTTCGATGCTGTGTTCACTGAAGTGCTTATTTCAGTGAGATAAGCACTTCACTTCGCCAAAATCCCAACCTCACCAAACGACTCAACTTTTGATGCTGGTTCCACTGAATTGCTTATTTCAGTGAGATAAGCACTTCAGAAGACCAAAATCTCAACATCTCAAAAACACTCAAATTTCGATGCTGTGTTCACTGAAGTGCTTATTTCAGTGAGATAAGCACTTCACTTCGCCAAAATCCCAACCTCACCAAACGACTCAACTTTTGATGCTGGTTCCACTGAATTGCTTATTTCAGTGAGATAAGCACTTCAGAAGACCAAAATCTCAACATCTCAAAAACACTCAAATTTCGATGCTGTGTTCACTGAAGTGCTTATTTCAGTGAGATAAGCACTTCACTTCGCCAAAATCCCAACCTCACCAAACGACTCAACTTTTGATGCTGGTTCCACTGAATTGCTTATTTCAGTGAGATAAGCACTTCAGAAGGCCAAAATCTAAACATCACTAAACGACTCAACTTTTGATACTGATTTCACTGAAATGCTTCTTTCAGTCAGATAAGCACATCAGAAGACCAAAATCTCAACTTCACCAAACCACGCAACTTTCGATCCAGGATTTACACAAATGCTTATTTCAGTGAGATAAGCACTTCAGAAGACTAAAATCTTAACTTCACCAAACCACTCAACTTTCGATGCTGGGATCACTGAAGTGCTTATTTCAGTGAGATAAGCACTTCAGAAGACCAAAATCTAAACATCACCAAAACACCCAACTTTCAATGCTGGGTTCACTGAAATGCTTCTTTCAGTCAGATAAGCACTTCAGAAGAACAAAATCTCAACATCTCAAAACCACTCAACTTTCGATGCTGGGTTCACTGAAGTGCTTATTTCAGTGAGATAAGCACTTCAGAAGACCAAAATCTCAACATCACCAAACCACCCAACTTTCGATCCAGGATATACCCAAAGGCTAATTTCAGTGAGATAAGCACTTCAGAAGACAAAAATCTAAACTTCACCAAACCACTCAACTTTCGATGCTGGGATGACTGAAGTGCTTATTTCAGTGAGATAAGCACTTCAGAAGACCAAAATCTAAACTTCACCAAACCACCCAACTTTCAATGCTGGGTTCACTGAAATGCTTCTTTCAGTCAGATAAGCACTTCAGAAGAACAAAATCTAAACATCACCAAACCACTCAAATTTCGATGCTGGGTTCACTGAAGTGCTTATTTCAGTGAGATAAGCACTTCAGAAGACCAAAATCTCAACTTCACCAAACCACCCAACTTTCGATCCAGGATATACCCAAAGGCTAATTTCAGTGAGATAAGCACTTCAGAAGACAAAAATCTAAACTTCACCTAACCACTCAACTTTCGATGCTGGGATGACTGAAGTGCTTATTTCAGTGAGATAAGCACTTCAGAAGAGCAAAAACTCAACTTCACAAAACCGCTCAACTTTCGATGCTGGGCTCACTGCAGTGCTTATTTCAGTGAGATAAGCACTTCAGAATGCCAAAATCCCAACCTCACCAAACGACTCAACTTTTGATAGTGGTTTCACTGAAATGCTTCTTTCAGTCAGATAAGCAATTCAGAAGTCCAAAATCTCAACTTCACAAAACCAGCCAACTTTCGATACTGGATTTACCCAAATGCTTATTTCAGTGAGATAAGCACTTCAGAAGACCAAAATCTAAACTTCACCAAAACACCCAACTTTCAATGCTGGGTTCACTGAAGTGCTTATTTCAGTGAGATAAGCACTTCAGAAGATCAAAATCTAAACATCTCAAAACCATCAACTTTCGATGCTGTGTTCACTGAAGTGCTTATTTCAGTGAGATAAGCACTTCAGAAGACCAAAATCTAAACTTCACCAAACCACCCAACTTTCAATGCTGGGTTCACTGAAGTGCTTATTTCAGTGAGATAAGCACTTCAGAAGACCAAAATCTCAACATCACAAAACCACTCAAATTTCGATGCTGGGTTCACTGAAGTGCTTATTTCATTGAAATAAGCACTTCACTTCGCCAAAATCCCAACCTCACCAAACGACTCAACTTTTGATGCTGGTTCCACTGAATTGCTTATTTCAGTGAGATAAGCACTTCAGAAGTCCAAAATCTAAACATCACTAACCGACTCAACTTTTGATGCTGATTTCACTGAAATGCTTCTTTCAGTTTGATAAGCACATCAGAAGGCCAAAATCTCAACTTCACCAAACCACCCAACTTTCGATCCAGGATTTACACAAATGCTTATTTCAGTGAGATAAGCACTTCAGAAGACTAAAATCTTAACTTCATCAAACCACTCAACTTTCGATGCTGGGATCACTGAAGTGCTTATTTCAGTGAGATAAGCACTTCAGAATACCAAAATCTAAACTTCACCAAACCACCCAACTTTCAATGCTGGGTTCACTGAAGTGCTTATTTCAGTGAGATAAGCACTTCAGAAGACCAAAATCTCAACATCACAAAACCACTCAAATTTCGATGCTGGGTTCACTGAAGTGCTTATTTCATTGAGATAAGCACTTCACTTCGCCAAAATCCCAACCTCACCAAACGACTCAACTTTTGATGCTGGTTCCACTGAATTGCTTATTTCAGTGAGATAACCACTTCAGAAGGCCAAAATCTAAACATCACTAATCGACTCAACTTTTGACGCTGATTTCACTGAAATGCTTCTTTCAGTCAGATAAGCACATCAGAAGGCCAAAATCTCAACTTCACCAAACCACCCAACTTTCGAACCGGGATTTACACAAATGCTTATTTCAGTGAGATAAGCACTTCAGAAGACTAAAATCTTAACTTCACCAAACCACTCAACTTTCGATGCTGGGATCACTGAAGTGCTTATGTCAGTGAGATAAGCACTTCAGAAGAACAAAATCTCAACATCTCAAAACCACTCAACTTTCGATGCTGGGCTCACTGCAGTGCTTATTTCAGTGAGATAAGCACTTCAGATTGCCAAAATCCCAACCTCACCAAACGACTCAACTTTCGATGCTGGGCTCACTGCAGTGCTTGTTTCAGTGAGATAAGCACTTCAGAATGCCAAAATCCCAACCTCACCAAACGACTCAACTTTTGATACTGGTTTCATGAAATGCTTCTTTCAGTCAGATAAGCACTTCAGAAGGCCAAAATCTCATCTTCACAAAACCAGCCAACTTTCGATACTGGATTTACCCAAATGCTTATTTCAGTGAGAGAAGCACTTCAGAAGACCAAAATCTAAACTTCACCAAACCACCCATGTTTCAATGCTGGGTTCACTGAAGTGCTTATTTCAGTGAGATAAGCACTTCAGAAGACCAAAATCTCAACATCTCAAAAACACTCAAATTTCGATGCTGTGTTCACTGAAGTGCTTATTTCAGTGAGATAAGCACTTCACTTCGCCAAAATCCCAACCTCACCAAACGACTCAACTTTTGATGCTGGTTCCACTGAATTGCTTATTTCAGTGAGATAAGCACTTCAGAAGGCCAAAATCTAAACATCACTAAACGACTCAACTTTTGATACTGATTTCACTGAAATGCTTCTTTCAGTCAGATAAGCACTTCAGAAGACCAAAATCTCAACTTCACCAAAACACCCAACTTTCGATCCAGGATTTACACAAATGCTTATTTCAGTGAGATAAGCACTTCAGAAGACTAAAATCTTAACTTCACCAAACCACTCAACTTTCGATGCTGGGATCACTGAAGTGCTTATTTCAGTGAGATAAGCACTTCAGAAGACCAAAATCTAAACATCACCAAAACACCCAACTTTCAATGCTGGGTTCACTGAAATGCTTCTTTCAGTCAGATAAGCACTTCAGAGAACAAAATCTCAACATCTCAAAACCACTCAACTTTCGATGCTGGGTTCACTGAAGTGCTTATTTCAGTGAGATAAGCACTTCAGAAGACCAAAATCTCAACATCACCAAACCACCCAACTTTCGATCCAGGATATACCCAAAGGCTAATTTCAGTGAGATAAGCACTTCAGAAGACAAAAATCTAAACTTCACCAAACCACTCAACTTTCGATGCTGGGATGACTGAAGTGCTTATTTCAGTGAGATAAGCACTTCAGAAGACCAAAATCTAAACTTCACCAAACCACCTAACTTTCAATGCTGGGTTCACTGAAATGCTTCTTTCAGTCAGATAAGCACTTCAGAAGAACAAAATCTCAACATCTCAAAACCACTCAACGTTCGATGCTGGGTTCACTGAAGTGCTTATTTCAGTGAGATAAGCACTTCAGAAGACCAAAATCTAAACATCACCAAACCACTCAAATTTCGATGCTGGGTTCACTGAAGTGCTTATTTCAGTGAGATAAGCACTTCAGAAGACCAAAATCTCAACTTCACCAAACCACCCAACTTTCGATCCAGGATATACCCAAAGGCTAATTTCAGTGAGATAAGCACTTCAGAAGACAAAAATCTAAACTTCACCTAACCACTCAACTTTCGATGCTGGGATCACTGAAGTGCTTATTTCAGTGAGATAAGCACTTCAGAAGAGCAAAAACTCAACTTCACAAAACCGCTCAACTTTCGATGCTGGGCTCACTGCAGTGCTTATTTCAGTGAGATAAGCACTTCAGAATGCCAAAATCCCAACCTCACCAAACGACTCAACTTTTGATAGTGGTTTCACTGAAATGCTTCTTTCAGTCAGATAAGCAATTCAGAAGTCCAAAATCTCAACTTCACAAAACCAGCCAACTTTCGATACTGGATTTACCCAAATGCTTATTTCAGTGAGATAAGCACTTCAGAAGACCAAAATCTAAACTTCACCAAAACACCCAACTTTCAATGCTGGGTTCACTGAAGTGCTTATTTCAGTGAGATAAGCACTTCAGAAGATCAAAATCTAAACATCTCAAAACCATTCAACTTTCGATGCTGTGTTCACTGAAGTGCTTATTTCAGTGAGATAAGCACTTCAGAAGACCAAAATCTAAACTTCACCAAACCACCCAACTTTCAATGCTGGGTTCACTGAAGTGCTTATTTCAGTGAGATAAGCACTTCAGAAGACCAAAATCTCAACATCACAAAACCACTCAAATTTCGATGCTGGGTTCACTGAAGTGCTTATTTCATTGAAATAAGCACTTCACTTCGCCAAAATCCCAACCTCACCAAACGACTCAACTTTTGATGCTGGTTCCACTGAATTGCTTATTTCAGTGAGATAAGCACTTCAGAAGTCCAAAATCTAAACATCACTAACCGACTCAACTTTTGATGCTGATTTCACTGAAATGCTTCTTTCAGTTTGATAAGCACATCAGAAGGCCAAAATCTCAACTTCACCAAACCACCCAACTTTCGATCCAGGATTTACACAAATGCTTATTTCAGTGAGATAAGCACTTCAGAAGACTAAAATCTTAACTTCATCAAACCACTCAACTTTCGATGCTGGGATCACTGAAGTGCTTATTTCAGTGAGATAAGCACTTCAGAAGACCAAAATCTAAACTTCACCAAACCACCCAACTTTCAATGCTGGGTTCACTGAAGTGCTTATTTCAGTGAGATAAGCACTTCAGAAGACCAAAATCTCAACATCACAAAACCACTCAAATTTCGATGCTGGGTTCACTGAAGTGCTTATTTCATTGAGATAAGCACTTCACTTCGCCAAAATCCCAACCTCACCAAACGACTCAACTTTTGATGCTGGTTCCACTGAATTGCTTATTTCAGTGAGATAAGCACTTCAGAAGGCCAAAATCTAAACATCACTAATCGTCTCAACTTTTGACGCTGATTTCACTGAAATGCTTCTTTCAGTCAGATAAGCACATCAGAAGGCCAAAATCTCAACTTCACCAAACCACCCAACTTTCGAACCAGGATTTACACAAATGCTTATTTCAGTGAGATAAGCACTTCAGAAGACTAAAATCTTAACTTCACCAAACCACTCAACTTTCGATGCTGGGATCACTGAAGTGCTTATTTCAGTGAGATAAGCACTTCAGAAGAACAAAATCTCAACATCTCAAAACCACTCAACTTTCGATGCTGGGTGCACTGAAGTGCTTATTTCAGTGAGATAAGCACTTCAGAAGACCAAAATCTCAACATCACCAAACCACTCAAATTTCGATGCTGGGCTCACTGCAGTGCTTATTTCAGTGAGATAAGCACTTCAGATTGCCAAAATCCCAACCTCACCAAACGACTCAACTTTCGATGCTGGGCTCACTGCAGTGCTTGTTTCAGTGAGATAAGCACTTCAGAATGCCAAAATCCCAACCTCACCAAACGACTCAACTTTTGATACTGGTTTCATGAAATGCTTCTTTCAGTCAGATAAGCACTTCAGAAGGCCAAAATCTCATCTTCACAAAACCAGCCAACTTTCGATACTGGATTTACCCAAATGCTTATTTCAGTGAGAGAAGCACTTCAGAAGACCAAAATCTAAACTTCACCAAACCACCCATGTTTCAATGCTGGGTTCACTGAAGTGCTTATTTCAGTGAGATAAGCACTTCAGAAGACCAAAATCTCAACATCTCAAAACCACTCAAATTTCGATGCTGTGTTCACTGAAGTGCTTATTTCAGTGAGATAAGCACTTCACTTCGCCAAAATCCCAACCTCACCAAACGACTCAACTTTTGATGCTGGTTCCACTGAATTGCTAATTTCAGTGAGATAAGCACTTCAGAAGACCAAAATCTCAACATCTCAAAAACACTCAAATTTCGATGCTGTGTTCACTGAAGTGCTTATTTCAGTGAGATAAGCACTTCACTTCGCCAAAATCCCAACCTCACCAAACGACTCAACTTTTGATGCTGGTTCCACTGAATTGCTTATTTCAGTGAGATAAGCACTTCAGAAGGCCAAAATCTAAACATCACTAAACGACTCAACTTTTGATACTGATTTCACTGAAATGCTTCTTTCAGTCAGATAAGCACATCAGAAGACCAAAATCTCAACTTCACCAAACCACGCAACTTTCGATCCAGGATTTACACAAATGCTTATTTCAGTGAGATAAGCACTTCAGAAGACTAAAATCTTAACTTCACCAAACCACTCAACTTTCGATGCTGGGATCACTGAAGTGCTTATTTCAGTGAGATAAGCACTTCAGAAGACCAAAATCTAAACATCACCAAAACACCCAACTTTCAATGCTGGGTTCACTGAAATGCTTCTTTCAGTCAGATAAGCACTTCAGAAGAACAAAATCTCAACATCTCAAAACCACTCAACTTTCGATGCTGGGTTCACTGAAGTGCTTATTTCAGTGAGATAAGCACTTCAGAAGACCAAAATCTCAACATCACCAAACCACCCATCTTTCGATCCAGGATATACCCAAAGGCTAATTTCAGTGAGATAAGCACTTCAGAAGACAAAAATCTAAACTTCACCAAACCACTCAACTTTCGATGCTGGGATGACTGAAGTGCTTATTTCTGTGAGATAAGCACTTCAGAAGACCAAAATCTAAACTTCACCAAACCACCTAACTTTCAATGCTGGGTTCACTGAAATGCTTCTTTCAGTCAGATAAGCACTTCAGAAGAACAAAATCTCAACATCTCAAAACCACTCAACGTTCGATGCTGGGTTCACTGAAGTGCTTATTTCAGTGAGATAA
This sequence comes from Stegostoma tigrinum, assembly GCF_030684315.1. Classification (NCBI taxonomy): domain Eukaryota; kingdom Metazoa; phylum Chordata; class Chondrichthyes; order Orectolobiformes; family Stegostomatidae; genus Stegostoma; species Stegostoma tigrinum. The sequence goes on from NW_026728779.1 coordinate 1,509,297, forward strand.
GCACTTCAGAAGACCAAAATCTAAACATCACCAAACCACTCAAATTTCGATGCTGGGTTCACTGAAGTGCTTATTTCAGTGAGATAAGCACTTCAGAAGACCAAAATCTCAACTTCACCAAACCACCCAACTTTCGATCCAGGATATACCCAAAGGCTAATTTCAGTGAGATAAGCACTTCAGAAGACAAAAATCTAAACTTCACCTAACCACTCAACTTTCGATGCTGGGATCACTGAAGTGCTTATTTCAGTGAGATAAGCACTTCAGAAGAGCAAAAACTCAACTTCACAAAACCGCTCAACTTTCGATGCTGGGCTCACTGCAGTGCTTATTTCAGTGAGATAAGCACTTCAGAATGCCAAAATCCCAACCTCACCAAACGACTCAACTTTTGATAGTGGTTTCACTGAAATGCTTCTTTCAGTCAGATAAGCAATTCAGAAGTCCAAAATCTCAACTTCACAAAACCAGCCAACTTTCGATACTGGATTTACCCAAATGCTTATTTCAGTGAGATAAGCACTTCAGAAGACCAAAATCTAAACTTCACCAAAACACCCAACTTTCAATGCTGGGTTCACTGAAGTGCTTATTTCAGTGAGATAAGCACTTCAGAAGATCAAAATCTAAACATCTCAAAACCATTCAACTTTCGATGCTGTGTTCACTGAAGTGCTTATTTCAGTGAGATAAGCACTTCAGAAGACCAAAATCTAAACTTCACCAAACCACCCAACTTTCAATGCTGGGTTCACTGAAGTGCTTATTTCAGTGAGATAAGCACTTCAGAATACCAAAATCTCAACATCACAAAACCACTCAAATTTCGATGCTGGGTTCACTGAAGTGCTTATTTCATTGAAATAAGCACTTCACTTCGCCAAAATCCCAACCTCACCAAACGACTCAACTTTTGATGCTGGTTCCACTGAATTGCTTATTTCAGTGAGATAAGCACTTCAGAAGTCCAAAATCTAAACATCACTAACCGACTCAACTTTTGATGCTGATTTCACTGAAATGCTTCTTTCAGTTTGATAAGCACATCAGAAGGCCAAAATCTCAACTTCACCAAACCACCCAACTTTCGATCCAGGATTTACACAAATGCTTATTTCAGTGAGATAAGCACTTCAGAAGACTAAAATCTTAACTTCATCAAACCACTCAACTTTCGATGCTGGGATCACTGAAGTGCTTATTTCAGTGAGATAAGCACTTCAGAAGACCAAAATCTAAACTTCACCAAACCACCCAACTTTCAATGCTGGGTTCACTGAAGTGCTTATTTCAGTGAGATAAGCACTTCAGAAGACCAAAATCTCAACATCACAAAACCACTCAAATTTCGATGCTGGGTTCACTGAAGTGCTTATTTCATTGAGATAAGCACTTCACTTCGCCAAAATCCCAACCTCACCAAACGACTCAACTTTTGATGCTGGTTCCACTGAATTGCTTATTTCAGTGAGATAAGCACTTCAGAAGGCCAAAATCTAAACATCACTAATCGACTCAACTTTTGACGCTGATTTCACTGAAATGCTTCTTTCAGTCAGATAAGCACATCAGAAGGCCAAAATCTCAACTTCACCAAACCACCCAACTTTCGAACCAGGATTTACACAAATGCTTATTTCAGTTTGATAAGCACTTCAGAAGACTAAAATCTTAACTTCACCAAACCACTCAACTTTCGATGCTGGGATCACAGAAGCGCTTATTTCAGTGAGATAAGCACTTCAGAAGAACAAAATCTCAACATCTCAAAACCACTCAACTTTCGATGCTGGGTGCACTGAAGTGCTTATTTCAGTGAGATAAGCACTTCAGAAGACCAAAATCTCAACATCACCAAACCACTCAAATTTCGATGCTGGGTTCACTGAAGTGCTTATTTCAGTGAGATAAGCACTTCAGAATGCCAAAAATCCCAACCTCACCAAACGACTCAACTTTTGATGCTGATTTCACTGAAATGCTTCTTTCAGTCAGATATTCACATCAGAAGGCCAAAATCTCAACTTCACCAAACAACCCAACTTGCGATCCAGGATATACCCAAAGGCTAATTTCAGTGAGATAAGCACTTCAGAAGACAAAAATCTAAACTTCACCTAACCACTCAACTTTCGATGCTGGGATCACTGAAGTTCTTATTTCAGTGAGATAAGCACTTCAGAAGAGCAAAAACTCAACTTCACAAAACCACTCAACTTTCGATGCTGGGCTCACTGCAGTGCTTATTTCAGTGAGATAAGCACTTCAGAATGCCAAAATCCCAACCTCACCAAACGACTCAACTTTTGATACTGGTTTCACTGAAATGCTTCTTTCAGTCAGATAAGCACTTCAGAAGGCCAAAATCTCAACTTCACAAAACCAGCCAACTTTCGATACTGGATTTACCCAAATGCTTATTTCAGTGAGATAAGCACTTCAGAAGACCAAAATCTAAACTTCACCAAACCACCCAACTTTCAATGCGGGGTTCACTGAAGTGCTTATTGCAGTGAGATAAGCACTTCAGAAGACCAAAATCTAAACTTCACCAAAACACCCAACTTTCGATCCAGGATTTACACAAATGCTTATTTCAGTGAGATAAGCACTTCAGAAGACTAAAATCTTAACTTCATCAAACCACTCAACTTTCGATGCTGGGATCTCTGAAGTGCTTATTTCAGTGAGATAAGCACTTCAGAAGACCAAAATCTAAACTTCACCAAACCACCCAACTTTCAATGCTGGGTTCACTGAAGTGCTTATTTCATGAGATAAGCACTTCAGAAGACCAAAATCTCAACATCACAAAACCACTCAAATTTCGATGCTGGGTTCACTGAAGTGCTTATTTCATTGAGATAAGCACTTCACTTCGCCAAAATCCCAACCTCACCAAACGACTCAACTTTTGATGCTGGTTCCACTGAATTGCTTATTTCAGTGAGATAACCACTTCAGAAGGCCAAAATCTAAACATCACTAATCGACTCAACTTTTGACGCTGATTTCACTGAAATGTTTCTTTCAGTCAGATAAGCACATCAGAAGGCCAAAATCTGAACTTCACCAAACCACCCAACTTTCGAACCAGGATTTACACAAATGCTTATTTCAGTGAGATAAGCACTTCAGAAGACCAAAATCTAAACTTCACCAAACCACCTAACTTTCAATGCTGGGTTCACTGAAATGCTTCTTTCAGTCAGATAAGCACTTCAGAAGAACAAAATCTCAACATCTCAAAACCACTCAACGTTCGATGCTGGGTTCACTGAAGTGCTTATTTCAGTGAGATAAGCACTTCAGAAGACCAAAATCTAAACATCACCAAACCACTCAAATTTCGATGCTGGGTTCACTGAAGTGCTTATTTCAGTGAGATAAGCACTTCAGAAGACCAAAATCTCAACTTCACCAAACCACCCAACTTTCGATCCAGGATATACCCAAAGGCTAATTTCAGTGAGATAAGCACTTCAGAAGACAAAAATCTAAACTTCACCTAACCACTCAACTTTCGATGCTGGGATCACTGAAGTGCTTATTTCAGTGAGATAAGCACTTCAGAAGAGCAAAAACTCAACTTCACAAAACCGCTCAACTTTCGATGCTGGGCTCACTGCAGTGCTTATTTCAGTGAGATAAGCACTTCAGAATGCCAAAATCCCAACCTCACCAAACGACTCAACTTTTGATAGTGGTTTCACTGAAATGCTTCTTTCAGTCAGATAAGCAATTCAGAAGTCCAAAATCTCAACTTCACAAAACCAGCCAACTTTCGATACTGGATTTACCCAAATGCTTATTTCAGTGAGATAAGCACTTCAGAAGACCAAAATCTAAACTTCACCAAAACACCCAACTTTCAATGCTGGGTTCACTGAAGTGCTTATTTCAGTGAGATAAGCACTTCAGAAGATCAAAATCTAAACATCTCAAAACCATTCAACTTTCGATGCTGTGTTCACTGAAGTGCTTATTTCAGTGAGATAAGCACTTCAGAAGACCAAAATCTAAACTTCACCAAACCACCCAACTTTCAATGCTGGGTTCACTGAAGTGCTTATTTCAGTGAGATAAGCACTTCAGAAGACCAAAATCTCAACATCACAAAACCACTCAAATTTCGATGCTGGGTTCACTGAAGTGCTTATTTCATTGAAATAAGCACTTCTCTTCGCCAAAATCCCAACCTCACCAAACGACTCAACTTTTGATGCTGGTTCCACTGAATTGCTTATTTCAGTGAGATAAGCACTTCAGAAGTCCAAAATCTAAACATCACTAACCGACTCAACTTTTGATGCTGATTTCACTGAAATGCTTCTTTCAGTTTGATAAGCACATCAGAAGGCCAAAATCTCAACTTCACCAAACCACCCAACTTTCGATCCAGGATTTACACAAATGCTTATTTCAGTGAGATAAGCACTTCAGAAGACTAAAATCTTAACTTCATCAAACCACTCAACTTTCGATGCTGGGATCACTGAAGTGCTTATTTCAGTGAGATAAGCACTTCAGAAGACCAAAATCTAAACTTCACCAAACCACCCAACTTTCAATGCTGGGTTCACTGAAGTGCTTATTTCAGTGAGATAAGCACTTCAGAAGACCAAAATCTCAACATCACAAAACCACTCAAATTTCGATGCTGGGTTCACTGAAGTGCTTATTTCATTGAGATAAGCACTTCACTTCGCCAAAATCCCAACCTCACCAAACGACTCAACTTTTGATGCTGGTTCCACTGAATTGCTTATTTCAGTGAGATAAGCACTTCAGAAGGCCAAAATCTAAACATCACTAATCGTCTCAACTTTTGACGCTGATTTCACTGAAATGCTTCTTTCAGTCAGATAAGCACATCAGAAGGCCAAAATCTCAACTTCACCAAACCACCCAACTTTCGAACCAGGATTTACACAAATGCTTATTTCAGTGAGATAAGCACTTCAGAAGACTAAAATCTTAACTTCACCAAACCACTCAACTTTCGATGCTGGGATCACTGAAGTGCTTATTTCAGTGAGATAAGCACTTCAGAAGAACAAAATCTCAACATCTCAAAACCACTCAACTTTCGATGCTGGGTGCACTGAAGTGCTTATTTCAGTGAGATAAGCACTTCAGAAGACCAAAATCTCAACATCACCAAACCACTCAAATTTCGATGCTGGGCTCACTGCAGTGCTTATTTCAGTGAGATAAGCACTTCAGATTGCCAAAATCCCAACCTCACCAAACGACTCAACTTTCGATGCTGGGCTCACTGCAGTGCTTGTTTCAGTGAGATAAGCACTTCAGAATGCCAAAATCCCAACCTCACCAAACGACTCAACTTTTGATACTGGTTTCATGAAATGCTTCTTTCAGTCAGATAAGCACTTCAGAAGGCCAAAATCTCATCTTCACAAAACCAGCCAACTTTCGATACTGGATTTACCCAAATGCTTATTTCAGTGAGAGAAGCACTTCAGAAGACCAAAATCTAAACTTCACCAAACCACCCATGTTTCAATGCTGGGTTCACTGAAGTGCTTATTTCAGTGAGATAAGCACTTCAGAAGACCAAAATCTCAACATCTCAAAACCACTCAAATTTCGATGCTGGGTTCACTGAAGTGCTTATTTCAGTGAGATAAGCACTTCAGAAGACCAAAATCTAAACATCACCAAACCACTCAAATTTCGATGCTGGGTTCACTGAAGTGCTTATTTCAGTGAGATAAGCACTTCAGAAGACCAAAATCTCAACTTCACCAAACCACCCAACTTTCGATCCAGGATATACCCAAAGGCTAATTTCAGTGAGATAAGCACTTCAGAAGACAAAAATCTAAACTTCACCTAACCACTCAACTTTCGATGCTGGGATCACTGAAGTGCTTATTTCAGTGAGATAAGCACTTCAGAAGAGCAAAAACTCAACTTCACAAAACCGCTCAACTTTCGATGCTGGGCTCACTGCAGTGCTTATTTCAGTGAGATAAGCACTTCAGAATGCCAAAATCCCAACCTCACCAAACGACTCAACTTTTGATAGTGGTTTCACTGAAATGCTTCTTTCAGTCAGATAAGCAATTCAGAAGTCCAAAATCTCAACTTCACAAAACCAGCCAACTTTCGATACTGGATTTACCCAAATGCTTATTTCAGTGAGATAAGCACTTCAGAAGACCAAAATCTAAACTTCACCAAAACACCCAACTTTCAATGCTGGGTTCACTGAAGTGCTTATTTCAGTGAGATAAGCACTTCAGAAGATCAAAATCTAAACATCTCAAAACCATTCAACTTTCGATGCTGTGTTCACTGAAGTGCTTATTTCAGTGAGATAAGCACTTCAGAAGACCAAAATCTAAACTTCACCAAACCACCCAACTTTCAATGCTGGGTTCACTGAAGTGCTTATTTCAGTGAGATAAGCACTTCAGAATACCAAAATCTCAACATCACAAAACCACTCAAATTTCGATGCTGGGTTCACTGAAGTGCTTATTTCATTGAAATAAGCACTTCACTTCGCCAAAATCCCAACCTCACCAAACGACTCAACTTTTGATGCTGGTTCCACTGAATTGCTTATTTCAGTGAGATAAGCACTTCAGAAGTCCAAAATCTAAACATCACTAACCGACTCAACTTTTGATGCTGATTTCACTGAAATGCTTCTTTCAGTTTGATAAGCACATCAGAAGGCCAAAATCTCAACTTCACCAAACCACCCAACTTTCGATCCAGGATTTACACAAATGCTTATTTCAGTGAGATAAGCACTTCAGAAGACTAAAATCTTAACTTCATCAAACCACTCAACTTTCGATGCTGGGATCACTGAAGTGCTTATTTCAGTGAGATAAGCACTTCAGAAGACCAAAATCTAAACTTCACCAAACCACCCAACTTTCAATGCTGGGTTCACTGAAGTGCTTATTTCAGTGAGATAAGCACTTCAGAAGACCAAAATCTCAACATCACAAAACCACTCAAATTTCGATGCTGGGTTCACTGAAGTGCTTATTTCATTGAGATAAGCACTTCACTTCGCCAAAATCCCAACCTCACCAAACGACTCAACTTTTGATGCTGGTTCCACTGAATTGCTTATTTCAGTGAGATAAGCACTTCAGAAGGCCAAAATCTAAACATCACTAATCGACTCAACTTTTGACGCTGATTTCACTGAAATGCTTCTTTCAGTCAGATAAGCACATCAGAAGGCCAAAATCTCAACTTCACCAAACCACCCAACTTTCGAACCAGGATTTACACAAATGCTTATTTCAGTTTGATAAGCACTTCAGAAGACTAAAATCTTAACTTCACCAAACCACTCAACTTTCGATGCTGGGATCACAGAAGCGCTTATTTCAGTGAGATAAGCACTTCAGAAGAACAAAATCTCAACATCTCAAAACCACTCAACTTTCGATGCTGGGTGCACTGAAGTGCTTATTTCAGTGAGATAAGCACTTCAGAAGACCAAAATCTCAACATCACCAAACCACTCAAATTTCGATGCTGGGTTCACTGAAGTGCTTATTTCAGTGAGATAAGCACTTCAGAATGCCAAAAATCCCAACCTCACCAAACGACTCAACTTTTGATGCTGATTTCACTGAAATGCTTCTTTCAGTCAGATATTCACATCAGAAGGCCAAAATCTCAACTTCACCAAACCACCCAACTTGCGATCCAGGATATACCCAAAGGCTAATTTCAGTGAGATAAGCACTTCAGAAGACAAAAATCTAAACTTCACCTAACCACTCAACTTTCGATGCTGGGATCACTGAAGTTCTTATTTCAGTGAGATAAGCACTTCAGAAGAGCAAAAACTCAACTTCACAAAACCACTCAACTTTCGATGCTGGGCTCACTGCAGTGCTTATTTCAGTGAGATAAGCACTTCAGAATGCCAAAATCCCAACCTCACCAAACGACTCAACTTTTGATACTGGTTTCACTGAAATGCTTCTTTCAGTCAGATAAGCACTTCAGAAGGCCAAAATCTCAACTTCACAAAACCAGCCAACTTTCGATACTGGATTTACCCAAATGCTTATTTCAGTGAGATAAGCACTTCAGAAGACCAAAATCTAAACTTCACCAAACCACCCAACTTTCAATGCGGGGTTCACTGAAGTGCTTATTGCAGTGAGATAAGCACTTCAGAAGACCAAAATCTAAACTTCACCAAAACACCCAACTTTCGATCCAGGATTTACACAAATGCTTATTTCAGTGAGATAAGCACTTCAGAAGACTAAAATCTTAACTTCATCAAACCACTCAACTTTCGATGCTGGGATCTCTGAAGTGCTTATTTCAGTGAGATAAGCACTTCAGAAGACCAAAATCTAAACTTCACCAAACCACCCAACTTTCAATGCTGGGTTCACTGAAGTGCTTATTTCATGAGATAAGCACTTCAGAAGACCAAAATCTCAACATCACAAAACCACTCAAATTTCGATGCTGGGTTCACTGAAGTGCTTATTTCATTGAGATAAGCACTTCACTTCGCCAAAATCCCAACCTCACCAAACGACTCAACTTTTGATGCTGGTTCCACTGAATTGCTTATTTCAGTGAGATAACCACTTCAGAAGGCCAAAATCTAAACATCACTAATCGACTCAACTTTTGACGCTGATTTCACTGAAATGTTTCTTTCAGTCAGATAAGCACATCAGAAGGCCAAAATCTGAACTTCACCAAACCACCCAACTTTCGAACCAGGATTTACACAAATGCTTATTTCAGTGAGATAAGCACTTCAGAAGACTAAAATCTTAACTTCACCAAACCACTCAACTTTCGATGCTGGGATCACTGAAGTGCTTATTTCAGTGAGATAAGCACTTCAGAAGAACAAAATCTCAACATCTCAAAACCACTCAACTTTCGATGCTGGGTGCACTGAAGTGCTTATTTCAGTGAGATAAGCACTTCAGAAGACCAAAATCTCAACATCACCAAACCACTCAAATTTCGATGCTGGGCTCACTGCAGTGCTTATTTCAGTGAGATAAGCACTTCAGATTGCCAAAATCCCAACCTCACCAAACGACTCAACTTTCGATGCTGGGCTCACTGCAGTGCTTGTTTCAGTGAGATAAGCACTTCAGAATGCCAAAATCCCAACCTCACCAAACGACTCAACTTTTGATACTGGTTTCATGAAATGCTTCTTTCAGTCAGATAAGCACTTCAGAAGGCCAAAATCTCATCTTCACAAAACCAGCCAACTTTCGATACTGGATTTACCCAAATGCTTATTTCAGTGAGAGAAGCACTTCAGAAGACCAAAATCTAAACTTCACCAAACCACCCATGTTTCAATGCTGGGTTCACTGAAGTGCTTATTTCAGTGAGATAAGCACTTCAGAAGACCAAAATCTCAACATCTCAAAAACACTCAAATTTCGATGCTGTGTTCACTGAAGTGCTTATTTCAGTGAGATAAGCACTTCACTTCGCCAAAATCCCAACCTCACCAAACGACTCAACTTTTGATGCTGGTTCCACTGAATTGCTTATTTCAGTGAGATAAGCACTTCAGAAGGCCAAAATCTAAACATCACTAAACGACTCAACTTTTGATACTGATTTCACTGAAATGCTTCTTTCAGTCAGATAAGCACTTCAGAAGACCAAAATCTCAACTTCACCAAAACACCCAACTTTCGATCCAGGATTTACACAAATGCTTATTTCAGTGAGATAAGCACTTCAGAAGACTAAAATCTTAACTTCACCAAACCACTCAACTTTCGATGCTGGGATCACTGAAGTGCTTATTTCAGTGAGATAAGCACTTCAGAAGACCAAAATCTAAACATCACCAAAACACCCAACTTTCAATGCTGGGTTCACTGAAATGCTTCTTTCAGTCAGATAAGCACTTCAGAAGAACAAAATCTCAACATCTCAAAACCACTCAACTTTCGATGCTGGGTTCACTGAAGTGCTTATTTCAGTGAGATAAGCACTTCAGAAGACCAAAATCTCAACATCACCAAACCACCCAACTTTCGATCCAGGATATACCCAAAGGCTAATTTCAGTGAGATAAGCACTTCAGAAGACAAAAATCTAAACTTCACCAAACCACTCAACTTTCGATGCTGGGATGACTGAAGTGCTTATTTCAGTGAGATAAGCACTTCAGAAGACCAAAATCTAAACTTCACCAAACCACCTAACTTTCAATGCTGGGTTCACTGAAATGCTTCTTTCAGTCAGATAAGCACTTCAGAAGAACAAAATCTCAACATCTCAAAACCACTCAACGTTCGATGCTGGGTTCACTGAAGTGCTTATTTCAGTGAGATAAGCACTTCAGAAGACCAAAATCTAAACATCACCAAACCACTCAAATTTCGATGCTGGGTTCACTGAAGTGCTTATTTCAGTGAGATAAGCACTTCAGAAGACCAAAATCTCAACTTCACCAAACCACCCAACTTTCGATCCAGGATATACCCAAAGGCTAATTTCAGTGAGATAAGCACTTCAGAAGACAAAAATCTAAACTTCACCTAACCACTCAACTTTCGATGCTGGGATCACTGAAGTGCTTATTTCAGTGAGATAAGCACTTCAGAAGAGCAAAAACTCAACTTCACAAAACCGCTCAACTTTCGATGCTGGGCTCACTGCAGTGCTTATTTCAGTGAGATAAGCACTTCAGAATGCCAAAATCCCAACCTCACCAAACGACTCAACTTTTGATAGTGGTTTCACTGAAATGCTTCTTTCAGTCAGATAAGCAATTCAGAAGTCCAAAATCTCAACTTCACAAAACCAGCCAACTTTCGATACTGGATTTACCCAAATGCTTATTTCAGTGAGATAAGCACTTCAGAAGACCAAAATCTAAACTTCACCAAAACACCCAACTTTCAATGCTGGGTTCACTGAAGTGCTTATTTCAGTGAGATAAGCACTTCAGAAGATCAAAATCTAAACATCTCAAAACCATTCAACTTTCGATGCTGTGTTCACTGAAGTGCTTATTTCAGTGAGATAAGCACTTCAGAAGACCAAAATCTAAACTTCACCAAACCACCCAACTTTCAATGCTGGGTTCACTGAAGTGCTTATTTCAGTGAGATAAGCACTTCAGAAGACCAAAATCTCAACATCACAAAACCACTCAAATTTCGATGCTGGGTTCACTGAAGTGCTTATTTCATTGAAATAAGCACTTCACTTCGCCAAAATCCCAACCTCACCAAACGACTCAACTTTTGATGCTGGTTCCACTGAATTGCTTATTTCAGTGAGATAAGCACTTCAGAAGTCCAAAATCTAAACATCACTAACCGACTCAACTTTTGATGCTGATTTCACTGAAATGCTTCTTTCAGTTTGATAAGCACATCAGAAGGCCAAAATCTCAACTTCACCAAACCACCCAACTTTCGATCCAGGATTTACACAAATGCTTATTTCAGTGAGATAAGCACTTCAGAAGACTAAAATCTTAACTTCATCAAACCACTCAACTTTCGATGCTGGGATCACTGAAGTGCTTATTTCAGTGAGATAAGCACTTCAGAAGACCAAAATCTAAACTTCACCAAACCACCCAACTTTCAATGCTGGGTTCACTGAAGTGCTTATTTCAGTGAGATAAGCACTTCAGAAGACCAAAATCTCAACATCACAAAACCACTCAAATTTCGATGCTGGGTTCACTGAAGTGCTTATTTCATTGAGATAAGCACTTCACTTCGCCAAAATCCCAACCTCACCAAACGACTCAACTTTTGATGCTGGTTCCACTGAATTGCTTATTTCAGTGAGATAACCACTTCAGAAGTCCAAAATCTAAACATCACTAATCGACTCAACTTTTGACGCTGATTTCACTGAAATGCTTCTTTCAGTCAGATAAGCACATCAGAAGGCCAAAATCTCAACTTCACCAAACCACCCAACTTTCGAACCAGGATTTACACAAATGCTTATTTCAGTTTGATAAGCACTTCAGAAGACTAAAATCTTAACTTCACCAAACCACTCAACTTTCGATGCTGGGATCACAGAAGCGCTTATTTCAGTGAGATAAGCACTTCAGAAGAACAAAATCTCAACATCTCAAAACCACTCAACTTTCGATGCTGGGTGCACTGAAGTGCTTATTTCAGTGAGATAAGCACTTCAGAAGACCAAAATCTCAACATCACCAAACCACTCAAATTTCGATGCTGGGTTCACTGAAGTGCTTATTTCAGTGAGATAAGCACTTCAGAATGCCAAAAATCCCAACCTCACCAAACGACTCAACTTTTGATGCTGATTTCACTGAAATGCTTCTTTCAGTCAGATATTCACATCAGAAGGCCAAAATCTCAACTTCACCAAACAACCCAACTTGCGATCCAGGATATACCCAAAGGCTAATTTCAGTGAGATAAGCACTTCAGAAGACAAAAATCTAAACTTCACCTAACCACTCAACTTTCGATGCTGGGATCACTGAAGTTCTTATTTCAGTGAGATAAGCACTTCAGAAGAGCAAAAACTCAACTTCACAAAACCACTCAACTTTCGATGCTGGGCTCACTGCAGTGCTTATTTCAGTGAGATTAGCACTTCAGAATGCCAAAATCCCAACCTCACCAAACGACTCAACTTTTGATACTGGTTTCACTGAAATGCTTCTTTCAGTCAGATAAGCACTTCAGAAGGCCAAAATCTCAACTTCACAAAACCAGCCAACTTTCGATACTGGATTTACCCAAATGCTTATTTCAGTGAGATAAGCACTTCAGAAGACCAAAATCTAAACTTCACCAAACCACCCAACTTTCAATGCGGGGTTCACTGAAGTGCTTATTGCAGTGAGATAAGCACTTCAGAAGACCAAAATCTAAACTTCACCAAAACACCCAACTTTCGATCCAGGATTTACACAAATGCTTATTTCAGTGAGATAAGCACTTCAGAAGACTAAAATCTTAACTTCATCAAACCACTCAACTTTCGATGCTGGGATCTCTGAAGTGCTTATTTCAGTGAGATAAGCACTTCAGAAGACCAAAATCTAAACTTCACCAAACCACCCAACTTTCAATGCTGGGTTCACTGAAGTGCTTATTTCATGAGATAAGCACTTCAGAAGACCAAAATCTCAACATCACAAAACCACTCAAATTTCGATGCTGGGTTCACTGAAGTGCTTATTTCATTGAGATAAGCACTTCACTTCGCCAAAATCCCAACCTCACCAAACGACTCAACTTTTGATGCTGGTTCCACTGAATTGCTTATTTCAGTGAGATAACCACTTCAGAAGGCCAAAATCTAAACATCACTAATCGACTCAACTTTTGACGCTGATTTCACTGAAATGTTTCTTTCAGTCAGATAAGCACATCAGAAGGCCAAAATCTGAACTTCACCAAACCACCCAACTTTCGAACCAGGATTTACACAAATGCTTATTTCAGTGAGATAAGCACTTCAGAAGACTAAAATCTTAACTTCACCAAACCACTCAACTTTCGATGCTGGGATCACTGAAGTGCTTATTTCAGTGAGATAAGCACTTCAGAAGAACAAAATCTCAACATCTCAAAACCACTCAACTTTCGATGCTGGGTGCACTGAAGTGCTTATTTCAGTGAGATAAGCACTTCAGAAGACCAAAATCTCAACATCACCAAACCACTCAAATTTCGATGCTGGGCTCACTGCAGTGCTTATTTCAGTGAGATAAGCACTTCAGATTGCCAAAATCCCAACCTCACCAAACGACTCAACTTTCGATGCTGGGCTCACTGCAGTGCTTGTTTCAGTGAGATAAGCACTTCAGAATGCCAAAATCCCAACCTCACCAAACGACTCAACTTTTGATACTGGTTTCATGAAATGCTTCTTTCAGTCAGATAAGCACTTCAGAAGGCCAAAATCTCATCTTCACAAAACCAGCCAACTTTCGATACTGGATTTACCCAAATGCTTATTTCAGTGAGAGAAGCACTTCAGAAGACCAAAATCTAAACTTCACCAAACCACCCATGTTTCAATGCTGGGTTCACTGAAGTGCTTATTTCAGTGAGATAAGCACTTCAGAAGACCAAAATCTCAACATCTCAAAAACACTCAAATTTCGATGCTGTGTTCACTGAAGTGCTTATTTCAGTGAGATAAGCACTTCACTTCGCCAAAATCCCAACCTCACCAAACGACTCAACTTTTGATGCTGGTTCCACTGAATTGCTTATTTCAGTGAGATAAGCACTTCAGAAGGCCAAAATCTAAACATCACTAAACGACTCAACTTTTGATACTGATTTCACTGAAATGCTTCTTTCAGTCAGATAAGCACTTCAGAAGACCAAAATCTCAACTTCACCAAAACACCCAACTTTCGATCCAGGATTTACACAAATGCTTATTTCAGTGAGATAAGCACTTCAGAAGACTAAAATCTTAACTTCACCAAACCACTCAACTTTCGATGCTGGGATCACTGAAGTGCTTATTTCAGTGAGATAAGCACTTCAGAAGACCAAAATCTAAACATCACCAAAACACCCAACTTTCAATGCTGGGTTCACTGAAATGCTTCTTTCAGTCAGATAAGCACTTCAGAAGAACAAAATCTCAACATCTCAAAACCACTCAACTTTCGATGCTGGGTTCACTGAAGTGCTTATTTCAGTGAGATAAGCACTTCAGAAGACCAAAATCTCAACATCACCAAACCACCCAACTTTCGATCCAGGATATACCCAAAGGCTAATTTCAGTGAGATAAGCACTTCAGAAGACAAAAATCTAAACTTCACCAAACCACTCAACTTTCGATGCTGGGATGACTGAAGTGCTTATTTCAGTGAGATAAGCACTTCAGAAGACCAAAATCTAAACTTCACCAAACCACCTAACTTTCAATGCTGGGTTCACTGAAATGCTTCTTTCAGTCAGATAAGCACTTCAGAAGAACAAAATCTCAACATCTCAAAACCACTCAACGTTCGATGCTGGGTTCACTGAAGTGCTTATTTCAGTGAGATAAGCACTTCAGAAGACCAAAATCTAAACATCACCAAACCACTCAAATTTCGATGCTGGGTTCACTGAAGTGCTTATTTCAGTGAGATAAGCACTTCAGAAGACCAAAATCTCAACTTCACCAAACCACCCAACTTTCGATCCAGGATATACCCAAAGGCTAATTTCAGTGAGATAAGCACTTCAGAAGACAAAAATCTAAACTTCACCTAACCACTCAACTTTCGATGCTGGGATCACTGAAGTGCTTATTTCAGTGAGATAAGCACTTCAGAAGAGCAAAAACTCAACTTCACAAAACCGCTCAACTTTCGATGCTGGGCTCACTGCAGTGCTTATTTCAGTGAGATAAGCACTTCAGAATGCCAAAATCCCAACCTCACCAAACGACTCAACTTTTGATAGTGGTTTCACTGAAATGCTTCTTTCAGTCAGATAAGCAATTCAGAAGTCCAAAATCTCAACTTCACAAAACCAGCCAACTTTCGATACTGGATTTACCCAAATGCTTATTTCAGTGAGATAAGCACTTCAGAAGACCAAAATCTAAACTTCACCAAAACACCCAACTTTCAATGCTGGGTTCACTGAAGTGCTTATTTCAGTGAGATAAGCACTTCAGAAGATCAAAATCTAAACATCTCAAAACCATTCAACTTTCGATGCTGTGTTCACTGAAGTGCTTATTTCAGTGAGATAAGCACTTCAGAAGACCAAAATCTAAACTTCACCAAACCACCCAACTTTCAATGCTGGGTTCACTGAAGTGCTTATTTCAGTGAGATAAGCACTTCAGAAGACCAAAATCTCAACATCACAAAACCACTCAAATTTCGATGCTGGGTTCACTGAAGTGCTTATTTCATTGAAATAAGCACTTCACTTCGCCAAAATCCCAACCTCACCAAACGACTCAACTTTTGATGCTGGTTCCACTGAATTGCTTATTTCAGTGAGATAAGCACTTCAGAAGTCCAAAATCTAAACATCACTAACCGACTCAACTTTTGATGCTGATTTCACTGAAATGCTTCTTTCAGTTTGATAAGCACATCAGAAGGCCAAAATCTCAACTTCACCAAACCACCCAACTTTCGATCCAGGATTTACACAAATGCTTATTTCAGTGAGATAAGCACTTCAGAAGACTAAAATCTTAACTTCATCAAACCACTCAACTTTCGATGCTGGGATCACTGAAGTGCTTATTTCAGTGAGATAAGCACTTCAGAAGACCAAAATCTAAACTTCACCAAACCTCCCAAATTTCAATGCTGGGTTCACTGAAGTGCTTATTTCAGTGAGATAAGCACTTCAGAAGACCAAAATCTCAACATCACAAAACCACTCAAATTTCGATGCTGGGTTCACTGAAGTGCTTATTTCATTGAGATAAGCACTTCACTTCGCCAAAATCCCAACCTCACCAAACGACTCAACTTTTGATGCTGGTTCCACTGAATTGCTTATTTCAGTGAGATAAGCACTTCAGAAGGCCAAAATCTAAACATCACTAATCGTCTCAACTTTTGACGCTGATTTCACTGAA
This sequence comes from Stegostoma tigrinum, assembly GCF_030684315.1. NCBI lineage: Eukaryota > Metazoa > Chordata > Chondrichthyes > Orectolobiformes > Stegostomatidae > Stegostoma > Stegostoma tigrinum. Next base: position 1,525,890 of record NW_026728779.1, read on the forward strand.
ATGCTTCTTTCAGTCAGATAAGCACATCAGAAGGCCAAAATCTCAACTTCACCAAACCACCCAACTTTCGAACCAGGATTTACACAAATGCTTATTTCAGTGAGATAAGCACTTCAGAAGACTAAAATCTTAACTTCACCAAACCACTCAACTTTCGATGCTGGGATCACTGAAGTGCTTATTTCAGTGAGATAAGCACTTCAGAAGAACAAAATCTCAACATCTCAAAACCACTCAACTTTCGATGCTGGGTGCACTGAAGTGCTTATTTCAGTGAGATAAGCACTTCAGAAGACCAAAATCTCAACATCACCAAACCACTCAAATTTCGATGCTGGGCTCACTGCAGTGCTTATTTCAGTGAGATAAGCACTTCAGATTGCCAAAATCCCAACCTCACCAAACGACTCAACTTTCGATGCTGGGCTCACTGCAGTGCTTGTTTCAGTGAGATAAGCACTTCAGAATGCCAAAATCCCAACCTCACCAAACGACTCAACTTTTGATACTGGTTTCATGAAATGCTTCTTTCAGTCAGATAAGCACTTCAGAAGGCCAAAATCTCATCTTCACAAAACCAGCCAACTTTCGATACTGGATTTACCCAAATGCTTATTTCAGTGAGAGAAGCACTTCAGAAGACCAAAATCTAAACTTCACCAAACCACCCATGTTTCAATGCTGGGTTCACTGAAGTGCTTATTTCAGTGAGATAAGCACTTCAGAAGACCAAAATCTCAACATCTCAAAACCACTCAAATTTCGATGCTGTGTTCACTGAAGTGCTTATTTCAGTGAGATAAGCACTTCACTTCGCCAAAATCCCAACCTCACCAAACGACTCAACTTTTGATGCTGGTTCCACTGAATTGCTTATTTCAGTGAGATAAGCACTTCAGAAGACCAAAATCTCAACATCTCAAAAACACTCAAATTTCGATGCTGTGTTCACTGAAGTGCTTATTTCAGTGAGATAAGCACTTCACTTCGCCAAAATCCCAACCTCACCAAACGACTCAACTTTTGATGCTGGTTCCACTGAATTGCTTATTTCAGTGAGATAAGCACTTCAGAAGGCCAAAATCTAAACATCACTAAACGACTCAACTTTTGATACTGATTTCACTGAAATGCTTCTTTCAGTCAGATAAGCACATCAGAAGACCAAAATCTCAACTTCACCAAACCACCCAACTTTCGATCCAGGATTTACACAAATGCTTATTTCAGTGAGATAAGCACTTCCGAAGACTAAAATCTTAACTTCAATAACCACTCAACTTTCGATGCTGGGATCACTGAAGTGCTTATTTCAGTGAGATAAGCACTTCAGAAGACCAAAATCTAAACATCACCAAAACACCCAACTTTCAATGCTGGTTTCACTGAAATGCTTCTTTCAGTCAGATAAGCACTTCAGAAGAACAAAATCTCAACATCTCAAAACCACTCAACTTTCGATGCTGGGTTCACTGAAGTGCTTATTTCAGTGAGATAAGCACTTCAGAAGACCAAAATCTCAACATCACCAAACCACCCAACTTTCGATCCAGGATATACCCAAAGGCTAATTTCAGTGAGATAAGCACTTCAGAAGACAAAAATCTAAACTTCACCAAACCACTCAACTTTCGATGCTGGGATGACTGAAGTGCTTATTTCAGTGAGATAAGCACTTCAGAAGACCAAAATCTAAACTTCACCAAACCACCTAACTTTCAATGCTGGGTTCACTGAAATGCTTCTTTCAGTCAGATAAGCACTTCATAAGAACAAAATCTCAACATCTCAAAACCACTCAACGTTCGATGCTGGGTTCACTGAAGTGCTTATTTCAGTGAGATAAGCACTTCAGAAGACCAAAATCTAAACATCACCAAACCACTCAAATTTCGATGCTGGGTTCACTGAAGTGCTTATTTCAGTGAGATAAGCACTTCAGAAGACCAAAATCTCAACTTCACCAAACCACCCAACTTTCGATCCAGGATATACCCAAAGGCTAATTTCAGTGAGATAAGCACTTCAGAAGACAAAAATCTAAACTTCACCTAACCACTCAACTTTCGATGCTGGGATCACTGAAGTGCTTATTTCAGTGAGATAAGCACTTCAGAAGAGCAAAAACTCAACTTCACAAAACCGCTCAACTTTCGATGCTGGGCTCACTGCAGTGCTTATTTCAGTGAGATAAGCACTTCAGAATGCCAAAATCCCAACCTCACCAAACGACTCAACTTTTGATAGTGGTTACACTGAAATGCTTCTTTCAGTCAGATAAGCAATTCAGAAGTCCAAAATCTCAACTTCACAAAACCAGCCAACTTTCGATACTGGATTTACCCAAATGCTTATTTCAGTGAGATAAGCACTTCAGAAGACCAAAATCTAAACTTCACCAAAACACCCAACTTTCAATGCTGGGTTCACTGAAGTGCTTATTTCAGTGAGATAAGCACTTCAGAAGATCAAAATCTAAACATCTCAAAACCATTCAACTTTCGATGCTGTGTTCACTGAAGTGCTTATTTCAGTGAGATAAGCACTTCAGAAGACCAAAATCTAAACTTCACCAAACCACCCAACTTTCAATGCTGGGTTCACTGAAGTGCTTATTTCAGTGAGATAAGCACTTCAGAAGACCAAAATCTCAACATCACAAAACCACTCAAATTTCGATGCTGGGTTCACTGAAGTGCTTATTTCATTGAAATAAGCACTTCACTTCGCCAAAATCCCAACCTCACCAAACGACTCAACTTTTGATGCTGGTTCCACTGAATTGCTTATTTCAGTGAGATAAGCCCTTCAGAAGTCCAAAATCTAAACATCACTAACCGACTCAACTTTTGATGCTGATTTCACTGAAATGCTTCTTTCAGTTTGATAAGCACATCAGAAGGCCAAAATCTCAACTTCACCAAACCACCCAACTTTCGATCCAGGATTTACACAAATGCTTATTTCAGTGAGATAAGCACTTCAGAAGACTAAAATCTTAACTTCATCAAACCACTCAACTTTCGATGCTGGGATCACTGAAGTGCTTATTTCAGTGAGATAAGCACTTCAGAAGACCAAAATCTAAACTTCACCAAACCACCCAACTTTCAATGCTGGGTTCACTGAAGTGCTTATTTCAGTGAGATAAGCACTTCAGAAGACCAAAATCTCAACATCACAAAACCACTCAAATTTCGATGCTGGGTTCACTGAAGTGCTTATTTCATTGAGATAAGCACTTCACTTCGCCAAAATCCCAACCTCACCAAACGACTCAACTTTTGATGCTGGTTCCACTGAATTGCTTATTTCAGTGAGATAAGCACTTCAGAAGGCCAAAATCTAAACATCACTAATCGACTCAACTTTTGACGCTGATTTCACTGAAATGCTTCTTTCAGTCAGATAAGCACATCAGAAGGCCAAAATCTCAACTTCACCAAACCACCCAACTTTCGAACCAGGATTTACACAAATGCTTATTTCAGTTTGATAAGCACTTCAGAAGACTAAAATCTTAACTTCACCAAACCACTCAACTTTCGATGCTGGGATCACTGAAGCGCTTATTTCAGTGAGATAAGCACTTCAGAAGAACAAAATCTCAACATCTCAAAACCACTCAACTTTCGATGCTGGGTGCACTGAAGTGCTTATTTCAGTGAGATAAGCACTTCAGAAGACCAAAATCTCAACATCACCAAACCACTCAAATTTCGATGCTGGGTTCACTGAAGTGCTTATTTCAGTGAGATAAGCACTTCAGAATGCCAAAATCCCAACCTCACCAAACGACTCAACTTTTGATGCTGATTTCACTGAAATGCTTCTTTCAGTCAGATATTCACATCAGAAGGCCAAAATCTCAACTTCACCAAACAACCCAACTTGCGATCCAGGATATACCCAAAGGCTAATTTCAGTGAGATAAGCACTTCAGAAGACAAAAATCTAAACTTCACCAAACCACTCAACTTTCGATGCTGGGATCACTGAAGTTCTTATTTCAGTGAGATAAGCACTTCAGAAGAGCAAAAACTCAACTTCACAAAACCACTCAACTTTCGATGCTGGGCTCACTGCAGTGCTTATTTCAGTGAGATAAGCACTTCAGAAGACCAAAATCTCACAATAACCAAACCACTCAAATTTCGATGCTGGGTTCACTGAAGTGCTTATTTCAGTGAGATAAGCACTTCAGAAGACCAAAATCTCAACTTCACCAAACCACCTAACTTTCAATGCTGGGTTCACTGAAGTGCTTATTTCAGTGAGATAAGCACTTCAGAAGAGCAAAAACTCAACTTCACAAAACCACTCAACTTTCGATGCTGGGCTCACTGCAGTGCTTATTTCAGTGAGATAAGCACTTCAGAAGGCCAAAATCCCAACCTCACCAAACGACTCAACTTTTGATACTGGTTTCACTGAAATGCTTCTTTCAGTCAGATAAGCACTTCAGAAGGCCAAAATCTCAACTTCACAAAACCAGCCAACTTTCGATACTGGATTTACCCAAATGCTTATTTCAGTGAGATAAGCACTTCAGAAGACCAAAATCTAAACTTCACCAAACCACCCAACTTTCAATGCGGGGTTCACTGAAGTGCTTATTTGCAGTGAGATAAGCACTTCAGAAGACCAAAATCTAAACTTCACCAAAACACCCAACTTTCAATGCTGTGTTCACTGAAGTGCTAATTTATGTGAGATAAGCACTTCAGATGATCAAAATCTAAACATCTCAAAACCACTCAACTTTCGATGCTATGTTCACTGAAGTGCTTATTTCAGTGAGATAAGCACTTCAGAAGACCAAAATCTAAACTTCACCAAACCACCCAACTTTCAATGCTGGGTTCGCTCAAGTGCTTAGTTCAGTGAGATAAGCACTTCAGAAGACCAAAATCTCAACATCACAAAACCACTCAAATTTCGATGCTGGCTTCACTGAAGTGCTTATTTCATTGAGATAAGCACTTCACTTCGCCAAAATCCCAACCTCACCAAACGACTCAACTTTTGATGCTGGTTCCACTGAATTGCTTATTTCAGTGAGATAACCACTTCAGAAGGCCAAAATCTAAACATCACTAATCGACTCAACTTTTGACGCTGATTTCACTGAAATGCTTCTTTCAGTCAGATAAGCACATCAGAAGGCCAAAATCTCAACTTCACCAAACCACCCAACTTTCGAACCAGGATTTACACAAATGCTTATTTCAGTTTGATAAGCACTTCAGAAGACTAAAATCTTAACTTCACCAAACCACTCAACTTTCGATGCTGGGATCACTGAAGCGCTTATTTCAGTGAGATAAGCACGTCAGAAGAACAAAATCTCAACATCTCAAAACCACTCAACTTTCGATGCTGGGTGCACTGAAGTGCTTATTTCAGTGAGATAAGCACTTCAGAAGACCAAAATCTCAACATCACCAAACCACTCAAATTTCGATGCTGGGTTCACTGAAGTGCTTATTTCAGTGAGATAAGCACTTCAGAATGCCAAAATCCCAACCTCACCAAACGACTCAACTTTTGATGCTGATTTCACTGAAATGCTTCTTTCAGTCAGATATTCACATCAGAAGGCCAAAATCTCAACTTCACCAAACAACCCAACTTGCGATCCAGGATATACCCAAAGGCTAATTTCAGTGAGATAAGCACTTCAGAAGACTAAAATCTTAACTTCACCAAACCACTCAACTTTCGATGCTGCGATCACTGAAGTGCTTATTTCAGTGAGATAAGCACTTCAGAAGAACAAAATCTCAACATCTCAAAAACACTCAACTTTCGATGCTGGGTGCACTGAAGTGCTTATTTCAGTGAGATAAGCACTTCAGAAGACCAAAATCTCAACATCACCAAACCACTCAAATTTCGATGCTGGGCTCACTGCAGTGCTTATTTCAGTGAGATAAGCACTTCAGATTGCCAAAATCCCAACCTCACCAAACGACTCAACTTTCAATGCTGGGTTCACTGAAGTGCTTATTTCAGTGAGATAAGCACTTCAGAAGACCAAAATCTAAACTTCACCAAACCACTCAACTTTCGATGCTGGGTTCACTGAAATGCTTATTTCAGTGAGATAAGCACTTCAGAAGGCCAAAATCTCAACATCACAAAACCAGCCAACTTTCGATACTGGATTTACCCAAATGCTTATTTCAGTGAGATAAGCACTTCAGAAGACCAAAATCTAAACTTCACCAAACCACCCAACTTTCAATGCTAGGTTCACTGAAGTGCTTATTGCAGTGAGATAAGCACTTCAGAAGACCAAAATCTAAACTTCACCAAAACACCCAACTTTCAATGCTGTGTTCACTGAAGTGCTAATTTCAGTGAGATAAGCACTTCAGAACATCAAATTCTAAACATCTCAAAACCACTCAACTTTCGATGCTATGTTCACTGAAGTGCTTATTTCAGTGAGATAAGCACTTCAGAAGACCAAAATCTAAACTTCACCAAACCACCCAACTTTCAATGCTGGGTTCGCTGAAGTGCTTAGTTCAGTGAGATAAGCACTTCAGAAGACCAAAATCTCAACATCACAAAACCACTCAAATTTCGATGCTGGGTTCACTGAAGTGCTTATTTCATTGAGATAAGCACTTCACTTCGCCAAAATCCCAACCTCACCAAACGACTCAACTTTTGATGCTGGTTCCACTGAATTGCTTATTTCAGTGAGATAACCACTTCAGAAGGCCAAAATCTAAACATCACTAATCGACTCAACTTTTGACGCTGATTTCACTGAAATGCTTCTTTCAGTCAGATAAGCACATCAGAAGGCCAAAATCTCAACTTCACCAAACCACCCAACTTTCGAACCAGGATTTACACAAATGCTTATTTCAGTTTGATAAGCACTTCAGAAGACTAAAATCTTAACTTCACCAAACCACTCAACTTTCGATGCTGGGATCACTGAAGCGCTTATTTCAGTGAGATAAGCACTTCAGAAGAACAAAATCTCAACATCTCAAAACCACTCAACTTTCGATGCTGGGTGCACTGAAGTGCTTATTTCAGTGAGATAAGCACTTCAGAAGACCAAAATCTCAACATCACCAAACCACTCAAATTTCGATGCTGGGTTCACTGAAGTGCTTATTTCAGTGAGATAAGCACTTCAGAATGCCAAAATCCCAACCTCACCAAACGACTCAACTTTTGATGCTGATTTCACTGAAATGCTTCTTTCAGTCAGATATTCACATCAGAAGGCCAAAATCTCAACTTCACCAAACGACCCAACTTGCGATCCAGGATATACCCAAAGGCTAATTTCAGTGAGATAAGCACTTCAGAAGACAAAAATCTAAACTTCACCAAACCACTCAACTTTCGATGCTGGGATCACTGAAGTTCTTATTTCAGTGAGATAAGCACTTCAGAAGAGCAAAAACTCAACTTCACAAAACCACTCAACTTTCGATGCTGGGCTCACTGCAGTGCTTATTTCAGTGAGATAAGCACTTCAGAATGCCAAAATCCCAACCTCACCAAACGACTCAACTTTTGATACTGGTTTCACTGAAATGCTTCTTTCAGTCAGATAAGCACTTCAGAAGGCCAAAATCTCAACTTCACAAAACCAGCCAACTTTCGATACTGGATTTACCCAAATGCTTATTTCAGTGAGATAAGCACTTCAGAAGACCAAAATCTAAACTTCACCAAACCACCCAACTTTCAATGCGGGGTTCACTGAAGTGCTTATTGCAGTGAGATAAGCACTTCAGAAGACCAAAATCTAAACTTCACCAAAACACCCAACTTTCAATGCTGTGTTCACTGAAGTGCTAATTTATGTGAGATAAGCACTTCAGAAGATCAAAATCTAACCATCTCAAAACCACTCAACTTTCGATGCTATGTTCACTGAAGTGCTTATTTCAGTGAGATAAGCACTTCAGAAGACCAAAATCTAAACTTCACCAAACCACCCAACTTTCAATGCTGGGTTCGCTCAAGTGCTTAGTTCAGTGAGATAAGCACTTCAGAAGACCAAAATCTCAACATCACAAAACCACTCAAATTTCGATGCTGGCTTCACTGAAGTGCTTATTTCATTGAGATAAGCACTTCACTTCGCCAAAATCCCAACCTCACCAAACGACTCAACTTTTGATGCTGGTTCCACTGAATTGCTTATTTCAGTGAGATAAGCACTTCAGAAGGCCAAAATCTAAACATCACTAATCGACTCAACTTTTGATGCTGATTTCACTGAAATGCTTCTTTCAGTCAGATAAGCACATCAGAAGGCCAAAATCTCAACTTCACCAAACCACCCAACTTTCGATCCAGGATTTACACAAATGCTTATTTCAGTGAGATAAGCACTTCAGAAGACTAAAATCTTAACTTCACCAAACCACTCAACTTTCGATGCTGCGATCACTGAAGTGCTTATTTCAGTGAGATAAGCACTTCAGAAGAACAAAATCTCAACATCTCACAACCACTCAACTTTCGATGCTGGGTGCACTGAAGTGCTTATTTCAGTGAGATAAGCACTTCAGAAGACCAAAATCACAACATCACAAAACCACTCAAATTTCGATGCTGGGTTCACTGAAGTGCTTATTTCATTGAAATAAGCACTTCACTTCGCCAAAATCCCAACCTCACCAAACGACTCAACTTTTGATGCTGGGCTCACTGCAGTGCTTATTTCAGTGAGATAAGCACTTCAGAATGCCAAAATCCCAACCTCACCAAACGACTCAACTTTTGATAGTGGTTTCACTGAAATGCTTCTTTCAGTCAGATAAGCAATTCAGAAGTCCAAAATCTCAACTTCACAAAACCAGCCAACTTTCGATACTGGATTTACCCAAATGCTTATTTCAGTGAGATAAGCACTTCAGAAGACCAAAATCTAAACTTCACCAAAACACCCAACTTTCAATGCTGGGTTCACTGAAGTGCTTATTTCAGTGAGATAAGCACTTCAGAAGATCAAAATCTAAACATCTCAAAACCACTCAAATTTCGATGCTGTGTTCACTGAAGTGCTTATTTCAGTGAGATAAGCACTTCACTTCGCCAAAATCCCAACCTCACCAAACGACTCAACTTTTGATGCTGGTTCCACTGAATTGCTTATTTCAGTGAGATAAGCACTTCAGAAGGCCAAAATCTAAACATCAGTAAACGACTCAACTTTTGATACTGATTTCACTGAAATGCTTCTTTCAGTCAGATAAGCACATCAGAAGGCCAAAATCTCAACTTCACCAAACCACCCAACTTTCGATCCAGGATTTACACAAATGCTTATTTCAGTGAGATAAGCACTTCAGAAGACTAAAATCTTAACTTCACCAAACCACTCAACTTTCGATGCTGGGATCACTGAAGTGCTTATTTCAGTGAGATAAGCACTTCAGAAGACCAAAAGCTAAACTTCACCAAACCACCTAACTTTCAATGCTGGGTTCACTGAAATGCTTCTTTCAGTCAGATAAGCACTTCAGAAGAACAAAATCTCAACATCTCAAAACCACTCAACGTTCGATGCTGGGTTCACTGAAGTGCTTATTTCAGTGAGATAAGCACTTCAGAAGACCAAAATCTAAACATCACCAAACCACTCAAATTTCGATGCTGGGTTCACTGAAGTGCTTATTTCAGTGAGATAAGCACTTCAGAAGACCAAAATCTCAACTTCACCAAACCACCCAACTTTCGATCCCAGGATATACCCAAAGGCTAATTTCAGTGAGATAAGCACTTCGGAAGACAAAAATCTAAACTTCACCAAACCACTCAACTTTCGATGCTGGGATCACTGAAGTGCTTATTTCAGTAAGATAAGCACTTCAGAAGAGCAAAAACTCAACTTGAAAAAACCGCTCAACTTTCGATGCTGGGCTCACTGCAGTGCTTATTTCAGTGAGATAAGCACTTCAGAATTGCAAAATCCCAACCTCACCAAACGACTCAACTTTTGATACTGGTTTCACTGAAATGCTTCTTTCAGTCAGATAAGCAATTCAGAAGTCCAAAATCCCAACCTCACCAAACGACTCAACTGTTGATGTTGGTTCCACTGAATTGCTTATTTCAGTGAGATAAGCACTTCAGAAGGCCAAAATCTAAACATCACTAATCGACTCAACTTTTGATGCTGATTTCACTGAAATGCTTCTTTCAGTCAGATAAGCAAATCAGAAGGCCAAAATCTCAACTTCACCAAACCACCCAACTTTCGAACCAGGATTTACACAAATACTTATTTCAGTGAGATAAGCACTTCAGAAGACTAAAATCTTAACTTCACCAAACCACTCAACTTTCGATGCTGCGATCACTGAAGTGCTTATTTCAGTGAGATAAGCACTTCAGAAGAACAAAATCTCAACATCTCAAAACCACTCAACTTTCGATGCTGGGTGCACTGAAGTGCTTATTTCAGTGAGATAAGCACTTCAGAAGACCAAAATCTCAACATCACCAAACCACTCAAATTTTGATGCTGGGCTCACTGCAGTGCTTATTTCAGTGAGATAAGCACTTCAGATTGCCAAAATCCCAACCTCACCAAACGACTCAACTTTCGATGCTGGGCTCACTGCAGTGCTTGTTTCAGTGAGATAAGCACTTCAGAATGCCAAAATCCCAGCCTCATCAAACGACTCAACTTTTGATGCTGGTTCCACTGAATTGCTTATTTCAGTGAGATAACCACTTCAGAAGGCCAAAATCTAAACATCACTAATCGACTCAACTTTTGATGCTGATTTCACTGCAATGCTTCTTTCAGTCAGATAAGCACATCAGAAGGCCAAAATCTCAACTTCACCAAACCACACAACTTTCGATCCAGGATTTACACAAATGCTTATTTCAGTGAGATAAGCACTTCAGAAGACTAAAATCTTAACTTCACCAAACCACTCAACTTTCGATGCTGCGATCACTGAAGTGCTTATTTCAGTGAGATAAGCACTTCAGAAGACCAAAATCTCAACATCTCAAAACCACTCAACTTTCGATGCTGGGTGCACTGAAGTGCTTATTTCAGTGAGATAAGCACTTCAGAAGACCAAAATCTCAACATCACCAAACCACTCAAATTTCGATGCTGGGCTCACTGCAGTGCTTATTTCAGTGAGATAAGCACTTCAGATTGCCAAAATCCCAACCTCACCAAACGACTCAACTTTCAATGCTGGGTTCACTGAAGTGCTTATTTCAGTGAGATAAGCACTTCAGAAGACCAAAATCTAAACTTCACCAAACCACTCAACTTTCGATGCTGGGTTCACTGAAGTGCTTATTTCAGTGAGATAAGCACTTCAGAAGGCCAAAATCTCAACTTCACAAAACCAGCCAACTTTCGATACTGGATTTACCCAAATGCTTATTTCAGTGAGATAAGCACTTCAGAAGACCAAAATCTAAACTTCACCAAACCACCCAACTTTCAATGCTGGGTTCACTGAAGTGCTTATTGCAGTGAGATTAGCACTTCAGAAGACCAAAATCTAAACTTCACCAAAACACCCAACTTTCAATGCTGTGTTCACTGAAGTGCTAATTTCAGTGAGATAAGCACTTCAGAAGATCAAAATCTAAACATCTCAAAACCACTCAACTTTCGATGCTATGTTCACTGAAGTGCTTATTTCAGTGAGATAAGCACTTCAGAAGACCAAAATCTAAACTTCACCAAACCACTCAACTTTCAATGCTGGGTTCGCTGAAGTGCTTAGTTCAGTGAGATAAGCACTTCAGAAGACCAAAATCTCAACATCACAAAACCACTCAAATTTCGATGCTGGGTTCACTGAAGTGCTTATTTCATTGAGATAAGCACTTCACTTCGCCAAAATCCCAACCTCACCAAACGGCTCAACTTTTGATGCTGGTTCCACTGAATTGCTTATTTCAGTGAGATAAGCACTTCAGAAGGCCAAAATCTAAACATCACTAATCGACTCAACTTTTGATGCTGATTTCACTGAAATGCTTCTTTCAGTCAGATAAGCACATCAGAAGGCCAAAATCTCAACTTCACCAAACCACCCAACTTTCGATCCAGGATTTACACAAATGCTTATTTCAGTGAGATAAGCACTTCAGAAGACTAAAATCTTAACTTCACCAAACCACTCAACTTTCGATGCTGCGATCACTGAAGTGCTTATTTCAGTGAGATAAGCACTTCAGAAGAACAAAATCTCAACATCTCAAAACCACTCAACTTTCGATGCTGGGTGCACTGAAGTGCTTATTTCAGTGAGATAAGCACTTCAGAAGAACAAAATCTCAACATCTCAAAACCACTCAACGTTCGATGCTGGGTTCACTGAAGTGCTTATTTCAGTGAGATAAGCACTTCAGAAGACCAAAATCTAAACATCACCAAACCACTCAAATTTCGATGCTGGGTTCACTGAAGTGCTTATTTCAGTGAGATAACCACTTCAGAAGACCAAAATCTCAACTTCACCAAACCACCCAACTTTCGATCCAGGATATACCCAAAGGCTAATTTCAGTGAGATAAGCACTTTTAAGACAAAAATCTAAACTTCACAAAACCGCTCAACTTTCGATGCTGGGCTCACTGCAGTGCTTATTTCAGTGAGATAAGCACTTCAGAATGCCAAAATCCCAACCTCACCAAACGACTCAACTTTTGATAGTGGTTTCACTGAAATGCTTCTTTCAGTCAGATAAGCAATTCAGAAGTCCAAAATCTCAACTTCACAAAACCAGCCAACTTTCGATACTGGATTTACCCAAATGCTTATTTCAGTGAGATAAGCACTTCAGAAGACCAAAATCTAAACTTCACCAAAACACCCAACTTTCAATGCTGGGTTCACTGAAGTGCTTATTTCAGTGAGATAAGCACTTCAGAAGATCAAAATCTAAACATCTCAAAACCATTCAACTTTCGATGCTGTGTTCACTGAAGTGCTTATTTCAGTGAGATAAGCACTTCAGAAGACCAAAATCTCAACATCACAAAACCACTCAAATTTCGATGCTGGGTTCACTGAAGTGCTTATTTCATTGAAATAAGCACTTCACTTCGCCAAAATCCCAACCTCACCAAACGACTCAACTTTTGATGCTGGTTCCACTGAATTGCTTATTTCAGTGAGATAAGCACTTCAGAAGGCCAAAATCTAAACATCACTAACCGACTCAACTTTTGATGCTGATTTCACTGAAATGCTTCTTTCAGTTTGATAAGCACATCAGAAGGCCAAAATCTCAACTTCACCAAACCACCCAACTTTCGATCCAGGATTTACACAAATGCTTATTTCAGTGAGATAAGCACTTCAGAAGGCTAAAATCTTAACTTCATCAAACCACTCAACTTTCGATGCTGGGCTCACTGCAGTGCTTATTTCAGTGAGATAAGCACTTCAGAATGCCAAAATCCCAACCTCACCAAACGACTCAACTTTTGATACTGGTTTCACTGAAATGCTTCTTTCAGTCAGATAAGCACTTCAGAAGGCCAAAATCTCAACTTCACAAAACCAGCCAACTTTCGATACTGGATTTACCCAAATGCTTATTTCAGTGAGATAAGCACTTCAGAAGACCAAAATCTAAACTTCACCAAACCACCCAACTTTCAATGCGGGGTTCACTGAAGTGCTTATTGCAGTGAGATAAGCACTTCAGAAGACCAAAATCTAAACTTCACCAAAACACCCAACTTTCAATGCTGTGTTCACTGAAGTGCTAATTTATGTGAGATAAGCACTTCAGAAGATCAAAATCTAACCATCTCAAAACCACTCAACTTTCGATGCTATGTTCACTGAAGTGCTTATTTCAGTGAGATAAGCACTTCAGAAGACCAAAATCTAAACTTCACCAAACCACCCAACTTTCAATGCTGGGTTCGCTCAAGTGCTTAGTTCAGTGAGATAAGCACTTCAGAAGACCAAAATCTCAACATCACAAAACCACTCAAATTTCGATGCTGGCTTCACTGAAGTGCTTATTTCATTGAGATAAGCACTTCACTTCGCCAAAATCCCAACCTCACCAAACGACTCAACTTTTGATGCTGGTTCCACTGAATTGCTTATTTCAGTGAGATAAGCACTTCAGAAGGCCAAAATCTAAACATCACTAATCGACTCAACTTTTGATGCTGATTTCACTGAAATGCTTCTTTCAGTCAGATAAGCACATCAGAAGGCCAAAATCTCAACTTCACCAAACCACCCAACTTTCGATCCAGGATTTACACAAATGCTTATTTCAGTGAGATAAGCACTTCAGAAGACTAAAATCTTAACTTCACCAAACCACTCAACTTTCGATGCTGCGATCACTGAAGTGCTTATTTCAGTGAGATAAGCACTTCAGAAGAACAAAATCTCAACATCTCACAACCACTCAACTTTCGATGCTGGGTGCACTGAAGTGCTTATTTCAGTGAGATAAGCACTTCAGAAGACCAAAATCACAACATCACAAAACCACTCAAATTTCGATGCTGGGTTCACTGAAGTGCTTATTTCATTGAAATAAGCACTTCACTTCGCCAAAATCCCAACCTCACCAAACGACTCAACTTTTGATGCTGGTTCCACTGAATTGCTTATTTCAGTGAGATAAGCACTTCAGAAGGCCAAAATCTAAACATCACTAACCGACTCAACTTTTGATGCTGATTTCACTGAAATGCTTCTTTCAGTTTGATAAGCACATCAGAAGGCCAAAATCTCAACTTCACCAAACCACCCAACTTTCGATCCAGGATTTACACAAATGCTTATTTCAGTGAGATAAGCACTTCAGAAGGCTAAAATCTTAACTTCATCAAACCACTCAACTTTCGATGCTGGGCTCACTGCAGTGCTTATTTCAGTGAGATAAGCACTTCAGAATGCCAAAATCCCAACCTCACCAAACGACTCAACTTTTGATACTGGTTTCACTGAAATGCTTCTTTCAGTCAGATAAGCACTTCAGAAGGCCAAAATCTCAACTTCACAAAACCAGCCAACTTTCGATACTGGATTTACCCAAATGCTTATTTCAGTGAGATAAGCACTTCAGAAGACCAAAATCTAAACTTCACCAAACCACCCAACTTTCAATGCGGGGTTCACTGAAGTGCTTATTGCAGTGAGATAAGCACTTCAGAAGACCAAAATCTAAACTTCACCAAAACACCCAACTTTCAATGCTGTGTTCACTGAAGTGCTAATTTATGTGAGATAAGCACTTCAGAAGATCAAAATCTAACCATCTCAAAACCACTCAACTTTCGATGCTATGTTCACTGAAGTGCTTATTTCAGTGAGATAAGCACTTCAGAAGACCAAAATCTAAACTTCACCAAACCACCCAACTTTCAATGCTGGGTTCGCTCAAGTGCTTAGTTCAGTGAGATAAGCACTTCAGAAGACCAAAATCTCAACATCACAAAACCACTCAAATTTCGATGCTGGGTTCACTGAAGTGCTTATTTCATTGAGATAAGCACTTCACTTCGCCAAAATCCCAACCTCACCAAACGACTCAACTTTTGATGCTGGTTCCACTGAATTGCTTATTTCAGTGAGATAAGCACTTCAGAAGGCCAAAATCTAAACATCACTAATCGACTCAACTTTTGATGCTGATTTCACTGAAATGCTTCTTTCAGTCAGATAAGCACATCAGAAGGCCAAAATCTCAACTTCACCAAACCACCCAACTTTCGATCCAGGATTTACACAAATGCTTATTTCAGTGAGATAAGCACTTCAGAAGACTAAAATCTTAACTTCACCAAACCACTCAACTTTCGATGCTGCGATCACTGAAGTGCTTATTTCAGTGAGATAAGCACTTCAGAAGAACAAAATCTCAACATCTCACAACCACTCAACTTTCGATGCTGGGTGCACTGAAGTGCTTATTTCAGTGAGATAAGCACTTCAGAAGACCAAAATCACAACATCACAAAACCACTCAAATTTCGATGCTGGGTTCACTGAAGTGCTTATTTCATTGAAATAAGCACTTCACTTCGCCAAAATCCCAACCTCACCAAACGACTCAACTTTTGATGCTGGGCTCACTGCAGTGCTTATTTCAGTGAGATAAGCACTTCAGAATGCCAAAATCCCAACCTCACCAAACGACTCAACTTTTGATAGTGGTTTCACTGAAATGCTTCTTTCAGTCAGATAAGCAATTCAGAAGTCCAAAATCTCAACTTCACAAAACCAGCCAACTTTCGATACTGGATTTACCCAAATGCTTATTTCAGTGAGATAAGCACTTCAGAAGACCAAAATCTAAACTTCACCAAAACACCCAACTTTCAATGCTGGGTTCACTGAAGTGCTTATTTCAGTGAGATAAGCACTTCAGAAGATCAAAATCTAAACATCTCAAAACCACTCAAATTTCGATGCTGTGTTCACTGAAGTGCTTATTTCAGTGAGATAAGCACTTCACTTCGCCAAAATCCCAACCTCACCAAACGACTCAACTTTTGATGCTGGTTCCACTGAATTGCTTATTTCAGTGAGATAAGCACTTCAGAAGGCCAAAATCTAAACATCAGTAAACGACTCAACTTTTGATACTGATTTCACTGAAATGCTTCTTTCAGTCAGATAAGCACATCAGAAGGCCAAAATCTCAACTTCACCAAACCACCCAACTTTCGATCCAGGATTTACACAAATGCTTATTTCAGTGAGATAAGCACTTCAGAAGACTAAAATCTTAACTTCACCAAACCACTCAACTTTCGATGCTGGGATCACTGAAGTGCTTATTTCAGTGAGATAAGCACTTCAGAAGACCAAAAGCTGAACTTCACCAAACCACCTAACTTTCAATGCTGGGTTCACTGAAATGCTTCTTTCAGTCAGATAAGCACTTCAGAAGAACAAAATCTCAACATCTCAAAACCACTCAACGTTCGATGCTGGGTTCACTGAAGTGCTTATTTCAGTGAGATAAGCACTTCAGAAGACCAAAATCTAAACATCACCAAACCACTCAAATTTCGATGCTGGGTTCACTGAAGTGCTTATTTCAGTGAGATAAGCACTTCAGAAGACCAAAATCTCAACTTCACCAAACCACCCAACTTTCGATCCCAGGATATACCCAAAGGCTAATTTCAGTGAGATATGCACTTCGGAAGACAAAAATCTAAACTTCACCAAACCACTCAACTTTCGATGCTGGGATCACTGAAGTGCTTATTTCAGTAAGATAAGCACTTCAGAAGAGCAAAAACTCAACTTGAAAAAACCGCTCAACTTTCGATGCTGGGCTCACTGCAGTGCTTATTTCAGTGAGATAAGCACTTCAGAATTGCAAAATCCCAACCTCACCAAACGACTCAACTTTTGATACTGGTTTCACTGAAATGCTTCTTTCAGTCAGATAAGCAATTCAGAAGTCCAAAATCTCAACTTCACCAAACCACCCAACTTTCAATGCTGGGTTCACTGAAGTGCTTATTGCAGTGAGATAAGCACTTCAGAAGACCAAAATCTAAACTTCACCAAAACACCCAACTTTCAATGCTGTGTTCACTGAAGTGCTAATTTCAGTGAGATAAGCACTTCAGAAGATCAAAATCTAAACATCTCAAAACCACTCAACTTTCGATGCTATGTTCACTGAAGTGCTTATTTCAGTGAGATAAGCACTTCAGAAGACCAAAATCTAAACTTTACCAAACCACCCAACTTTCAATGCTGGGTTCGCTGAAGTGCTTAGTTCAGTGAGATAAGCACTTCAGAAGACCAAAATCTCAACATCACAAAACCACTCAAATTTCGATGCTGGGTTCACTGAAGTGCTTATTTCATTGAGATAAGCACTTCACTTCGCCAAAATCCCAACCTCACCAAACGACTCAACTTTTGATGTTGGTTCCACTGAATTGCTTATTTCAGTGAGATAAGCACTTCAGAAGGCCAAAATCTAAACATCACTAATCGACTCAACTTTTGATGCTGATTTCACTGAAATGCTTCTTTCAGTCAGATAAGCACATCAGAAGGCCAAAATCTCAACTTCACCAAACCACCCAACTTTCGAACCAGGATTTACACAAATACTTATTTCAGTGAGATAAGCACTTCAGAAGACTAAAATCTTAACTTCACCAAACCACTCAACTTTCGATGCTGCGATCACTGAAGTGCTTATTTCAGTGAGATAAGCACTTCAGAAGAACAAAATCTCAACATCTCAAAACCACTCAACTTTCGATGCTGGGTGCACTGAAGTGCTTATTTCAGTGAGATAAGCACTTCAGAAGACCAAAATCTCAACATCACCAAACCACTCAAATTTTGATGCTGGGCTCACTGCAGTGCTTTTTTCAGTGAGATAAGCACTTCAGATTGCCAAAATCCCAACCTCACCAAACGACTCAACTTTCGATGCTGGGCTCACTGCAGTGCTTGTTTCAGTGAGATAAGCACTTCAGAATGCCAAAATCCCAGCCTCATCAAACGACTCAACTTTTGATGCTGGTTCCACTGAATTGCTTATTTCAGTGAGATAACCACTTCAGAAGGCCAAAATCTAAACATCACTAATCGACTCAACTTTTGATGCTGATTTCACTGCAATGCTTCTTTCAGTCAGATAAGCACATCAGAAGGCCAAAATCTCAACTTCACCAAACCACACAACTTTCGATCCAGGATTTACACAAATGCTTATTTCAGTGAGATAAGCACTTCAGAAGACTAAAATCTTAACTTCACCAAACCACTCAACTTTCGATGCTGCGATCACTGAAGTGCTTATTTCAGTGAGATAAGCACTTCAGAAGACCAAAATCTCAACATCTCAAAACCACTCAACTTTCGATGCTGGGTGCACTGAAGTGCTTATTTCAGTGAGATAAGCACTTCAGAAGACCAAAATCTCAACATCACCAAACCACTCAAATTTCGATGCTGGGCTCACTGCAGTGCTTATTTCAGTGAGATAAGCACTTCAGATTGCCAAAATCCCAACCTCACCAAACGACTCAACTTTCAATGCTGGGTTCACTGAAGTGCTTATTTCAGTGAGATAAGCACTTCAGAAGACCAAAATCTAAACTTCACCAAACCACTCAACTTTCGATGCTGGGTTCACTGAAGTGCTTATTTCAGTGAGATAAGCACTTCAGAAGGCCAAAATCTCAACTTCACAAAACCAGCCAACTTTCGATACTGGATTTACCCAAATGCTTATTTCAGTGAGATAAGCACTTCCGAAGACCAAAATCTAAACTTCACCAAACCACCCAACTTTCAATGCTGGGTTCACTGAAGTGCTTATTGCAGTGAGATAAGCACTTCAGAAGACCAAAATCTAAACTTCACCAAAACACCCAACTTTCAATGCTGTGTTCACTGAAGTGCTAATTTCAGTGAGATAAGCACTTCAGAAGATCAAAATCTAAACATCTCAAAACCACTCAACTTTCGATGCTATGTTCACTGAAGTGCTTATTTCAGTGAGATAAGCACTTCAGAAGACCAAAATCTAAACTTCACCAAACCACTCAACTTTCAATGCTGGGTTCGCTGAAGTGCTTAGTTCAGTGAGATAAGCACTTCAGAAGACCAAAATCTCAACATCACAAAACCACTCAAATTTCGATGCTGGGTTCACTGAAGTGCTTATTTCATTGAGATAAGCACTTCACTTCGCCAAAATCCCAACCTCACCAAACGGCTCAACTTTTGATGCTGGTTCCACTGAATTGCTTATTTCAGTGAGATAAGCACTTCAGAAGGCCAAAATCTAAACATCACTAATCGACTCAACTTTTGATGCTGATTTCACTGAAATGCTTCTTTCAGTCAGATAAGCACATCAGAAGGCCAAAATCTCAACTTCACCAAACCACCCAACTTTCGATCCAGGATTTACACAAATGCTTATTTCAGTGAGATAAGCACTTCAGAAGACTAAAATCTTAACTTCACCAAACCACTCAACTTTCGATGCTGCGATCACTGAAGTGCTTATTTCAGTGAGATAAGCACTTCAGAAGAACAAAATCTCAACATCTCAAAACCACTCAACTTTCGATGCTGGGTGCACTGAAGTGCTTATTTCAGTGAGATAAGCACTTCAGAAGAACAAAATCTCAACATCTCAAAACCACTCAACGTTCGATGCTGGGTTCACTGAAGTGCTTATTTCAGTGAGATAAGCACTTCAGAAGACCAAAATCTAAACATCACCAAACCACTCAAATTTCGATGCTGGGTTCACTGAAGTGCTTATTTCAGTGAGATAACCACTTCAGAAGACCAAAATCTCAACTTCACCAAACCACCCAACTTTCGATCCAGGATATACCCAAAGGCTAATTTCAGTGAGATAAGCACTTTTAAGACAAAAATCTAAACTTCACAAAACCGCTCAACTTTCGATGCTGGGCTCACTGCAGTGCTTATTTCAGTGAGATAAGCACTTCAGAATGCCAAAATCCCAACCTCACCAAACGACTCAACTTTTGATAGTGGTTTCACTGAAATGCTTCTTTCAGTCAGATAAGCAATTCAGAAGTCCAAAATCTCAACTTCACAAAACCAGCCAACTTTCGATACTGGATTTACCCAAATGCTTATTTCAGTGAGATAAGCACTTCAGAAGACCAAAATCTAAACTTCACCAAAACACCCAACTTTCAATGCTGGGTTCACTGAAGTGCTTATTTCAGTGAGATAAGCACTTCAGAAGATCAAAATCTAAACATCTCAAAACCATTCAACTTTCGATGCTGTGTTCACTGAAGTGCTTATTTCAGTGAGATAAGCACTTCAGAAGACCAAAATCTCAACATCACAAAACCACTCAAATTTCGATGCTGGGTTCACTGAAGTGCTTATTTCATTGAAATAAGCACTTCACTTCGCCAAAATCCCAACCTCACCAAACGACTCAACTTTTGATGCTGGTTCCACTGAATTGCTTATTTCAGTGAGATAAGCACTTCAGAAGGCCAAAATCTAAACATCACTAACCGACTCAACTTTTGATGCTGATTTCACTGAAATGCTTCTTTCAGTTTGATAAGCACATCAGAAGGCCAAAATCTCAACTTCACCAAACCACCCAACTTTCGATCCAGGATTTACACAAATGCTTATTTCAGTGAGATAAGCACTTCAGAAGGCTAAAATCTTAACTTCATCAAACCACTCAACTTTCGATGCTGGGATCACTGAAGTGCTTATTTCAGTGAGATAAGCACTTCAGAAGACCAAAATCTAAACTTCACCAAACCACCCAACTTTCAATGCTGGGTTCACTGAAGTGCTTATTTCAGTGAGATAAGCACTTCAGAAGACCAAAATCTCAACATCACAAAACCACTCAAATTTCGATGCTGGGTTCACTGAAGTGCTTATTTCATTGAGATAAGCACTTCACTTCGCCAAAATCCCAACCTCACCAAACGACTCAACTTTTGATGCTGGTTCCACTGAATTGCTTATTTCAGTGAGATAAGCACTTCAGAAGGCCAAAATCTAAACATCACTAATCGACTCAACTTTTGATGCTGATTTCACTGAAATGCTTCTTTCAGTCAGATAAGCACATCAGAAGGCCAAAATCTCAACTTCACCAAACCACCCAACTTTCGATCCAGGATTTACACAAATGCTTATTTCAGTGAGATAAGCACTTCAGAAGACTAAAATCTTAACTTCACCAAACCACTCAACTTTCGATGCTGCGATCACTGAAGTGCTTATTTCAGTGAGATAAGCACTTCAGAAGAACAAAATCTCAACATCTCACAACCACTCAACTTTCGATGCTTGGTGCACTGAAGTGCTTATTTCAGTGAGATAAGCACTTCAGAAGACCAAAATCACAACATCACAAAACCACTCAAATTTCGATGCTGGGTTCACTGAAGTGCTTATTTCATTGAAATAAGCACTTCACTTCGCCAAAATCCCAACCTCACCAAACGACTCAACTTTTGATGCTGGTTCCACTGAATTGCTTATTTCAGTGAGATAAGCACTTCAGAAGGCCAAAATCTAAACATCACTAACCGACTCAACTTTTGATGCTGATTTCACTGAAATGCTTCTTTCAGTTTGATAAGCACATCAGAAGGCCAAAATCTCAACTTCACCAAACCACCCAACTTTCGATCCAGGATTTACACAAATGCTTATTTCAGTGAGATAAGCACTTCAGAAGGCTAAAATCTTAACTTCATCAAACCACTCAACTTTCGATGCTGGGCTCACTGCAGTGCTTATTTCAGTGAGATAAGCACTTCAGAATGTCAAAATCCCAACCTCACCAAACGACTCAACTTTTGATACTGGTTTCACTGAAATGCTTCTTTCAGTCAGATAAGCACTTCAGAAGGCCAAAATCTCAACTTCACAAAACCAGCCAACTTTCGATACTGGATTTACCCAAATGCTTATTTCAGTGAGATAAGCACTTCAGAAGACCAAAATCTAAACTTCACCAAACCACCCAACTTTCAATGCGGGGTTCACTGAAGTGCTTATTGCAGTGAGATAAGCACTTCAGAAGACCAAAATCTAAACTTCACCAAAACACCCAACTTTCAATGCTGTGTTCACTGAAGTGCTAATTTATGTGAGATAAGCACTTCAGAAGATCAAAATCTAACCATCTCAAAACCACTCAACTTTCGATGCTATGTTCACTGAAGTGCTTATTTCAGTGAGATAAGCACTTCAGAAGACCAAAATCTAAACTTCACCAAACCACCCAACTTTCAATGCTGGGTTCGCTCAAGTGCTTAGTTCAGTGAGATAAGCACTTCAGAAGACCAAAATCTCAACATCACAAAACCACTCAAATTTCGATGCTGGCTTCACTGAAGTGCTTATTTCATTGAGATAAGCACTTCACTTCGCCAAAATCCCAACCTCACCAAACGACTCAACTTTTGATGCTGGTTCCACTGAATTGCTTATTTCAGTGAGATAAGCACTTCAGAAGGCCAAAATCTAAACATCACTAATCGACTCAACTTTTGATGCTGATTTCACTGAAATGCTTCTTTCAGTCAGATAAGCACATCAGAAGGCCAAAATCTCAACTTCACCAAACCACCCAACTTTCGATCCAGGATTTACACAAATGCTTATTTCAGTGAGATAAGCACTTCAGAAGACTAAAATCTTAACTTCACCAAACCACTCAACTTTCGATGCTGCGATCACTGAAGTGCTTATTTCAGTGAGATAAGCACTTCAGAAGAACAAAATCTCAACATCTCACAACCACTCAACTTTCGATGCTGGGTGCACTGAAGTGCTTATTTCAGTGAGATAAGCACTTCAGAAGACCAAAATCACAACATCACAAAACCACTCAAATTTCGATGCTGGGTTCACTGAAGTGCTTATTTCATTGAAATAAGCACTTCACTTCGCCAAAATCCCAACCTCACCAAACGACTCAACTTTTGATGCTGGGCTCACTGCAGTGCTTATTTCAGTGAGATAAGCACTTCAGAATGCCAAAATCCCAACCTCACCAAACGACTCAACTTTTGATAGTGGTTTCACTGAAATGCTTCTTTCAGTCAGATAAGCAATTCAGAAGTCCAAAATCTCAACTTCACAAAACCAGCCAACTTTCGATACTGGATTTACCCAAATGCTTATTTCAGTGAGATAAGCACTTCAGAAGACCAAAATCTAAACTTCACCAAAACACCCAACTTTCAATGCTGGGTTCACTGAAGTGCTTATTTCAGTGAGATAAGCACTTCAGAAGATCAAAATCTAAACATCTCAAAACCACTCAAATTTCGATGCTGTGTTCACTGAAGTGCTTATTTCAGTGAGATAAGCACTTCACTTCGCCAAAATCCCAACCTCACCAAACGACTCAACTTTTGATGCTGGTTCCACTGAATTGCTTATTTCAGTGAGATAAGCACTTCAGAAGGCCAAAATCTAAACATCAGTAAACGACTCAACTTTTGATACTGATTTCACTGAAATGCTTCTTTCAGTCAGATAAGCACATCAGAAGGCCAAAATCTCAACTTCACCAAACCACCCAACTTTCGATCCAGGATTTACACAAATGCTTATTTCAGTGAGATAAGCACTTCAGAAGACTAAAATCTTAACTTCACCAAACCACTCAACTTTCGATGCTGGGATCACTGAAGTGCTTATTTCAGTGAGATAAGCACTTCAGAAGACCAAAAGCTGAACTTCACCAAACCACCTAACTTTCAATGCTGGGTTCACTGAAATGCTTCTTTCAGTCAGATAAGCACTTCAGAAGAACAAAATCTCAACATCTCAAAACCACTCAACGTTCGATGCTGGGTTCACTGAAGTGCTTATTTCAGTGAGATAAGCACTTCAGAAGACCAAAATCTAAACATCACCAAACCACTCAAATTTCGATGCTGGGTTCACTGAAGTGCTTATTTCAGTGAGATAAGCACTTCAGAAGACCAAAATCTCAACTTCACCAAACCACCCAACTTTCGATCCCAGGATATACCCAAAGGCTAATTTCAGTGAGATAAGCACTTCGGAAGACAAAAATCTAAACTTCACCAAACCACTCAACTTTCGATGCTGGGATCACTGAAGTGCTTATTTCAGTAAGATAAGCACTTCAGAAGAGCAAAAACTCAACTTGAAAAAACCGCTCAACTTTCGATGCTGGGCTCACTGCAGTGCTTATTTCAGTGAGATAAGCACTTCAGAATTGCAAAATCCCAACCTCACCAAACGACTCAACTTTTGATACTGGTTTCACTGAAATGCTTCTTTCAGTCAGATAAGCAATTCAGAAGTCCAAAATCTCAACTTCACCAAACCACCCAACTTTCAATGCTGGGTTCACTGAAGTGCTTATTGCAGTGAGATAAGCACTTCAGAAGACCAAAATCTAAACTTCACCAAAACACCCAACTTTCAATGCTGTG
Organism: Stegostoma tigrinum; assembly: GCF_030684315.1. Taxonomy (NCBI): domain Eukaryota; kingdom Metazoa; phylum Chordata; class Chondrichthyes; order Orectolobiformes; family Stegostomatidae; genus Stegostoma; species Stegostoma tigrinum. The sequence goes on from NW_026728779.1 coordinate 1,550,850, forward strand.
TTCACTGAAGTGCTAATTTCAGTGAGATAAGCACTTCAGAAGATCAAAATCTAAACATCTCAAAACCACTCAACTTTCGATGCTATGTTCACTGAAGTGCTTATTTCAGTGAGATAAGCACTTCAGAAGACCAAAATCTAAACTTTACCAAACCACCCAACTTTCAATGCTGGGTTCGCTGAAGTGCTTAGTTCAGTGAGATAAGCACTTCAGAAGACCAAAATCTCAACATCACAAAACCACTCAAATTTCGATGCTGGGTTCACTGAAGTGCTTATTTCATTGAGATAAGCACTTCACTTCGCCAAAATCCCAACCTCACCAAACGACTCAACTTTTGATGTTGGTTCCACTGAATTGCTTATTTCAGTGAGATAAGCACTTCAGAAGGCCAAAATCTAAACATCACTAATCGACTCAACTTTTGATGCTGATTTCACTGAAATGCTTCTTTCAGTCAGATAAGCACATCAGAAGGCCAAAATCTCAACTTCACCAAACCACCCAACTTTCGAACCAGGATTTACACAAATACTTATTTCAGTGAGATAAGCACTTCAGAAGACTAAAATCTTAACTTCACCAAACCACTCAACTTTCGATGCTGCGATCACTGAAGTGCTTATTTCAGTGAGATAAGCACTTCAGAAGAACAAAATCTCAACATCTCAAAACCACTCAACTTTCGATGCTGGGTGCACTGAAGTGCTTATTTCAGTGAGATAAGCACTTCAGAAGACCAAAATCTCAACATCACCAAACCACTCAAATTTTGATGCTGGGCTCACTGCAGTGCTTTTTTCAGTGAGATAAGCACTTCAGATTGCCAAAATCCCAACCTCACCAAACGACTCAACTTTCGATGCTGGGCTCACTGCAGTGCTTGTTTCAGTGAGATAAGCACTTCAGAATGCCAAAATCCCAGCCTCATCAAACGACTCAACTTTTGATGCTGGTTCCACTGAATTGCTTATTTCAGTGAGATAACCACTTCAGAAGGCCAAAATCTAAACATCACTAATCGACTCAACTTTTGATGCTGATTTCACTGCAATGCTTCTTTCAGTCAGATAAGCACATCAGAAGGCCAAAATCTCAACTTCACCAAACCACACAACTTTCGATCCAGGATTTACACAAATGCTTATTTCAGTGAGATAAGCACTTCAGAAGACTAAAATCTTAACTTCACCAAACCACTCAACTTTCGATGCTGCGATCACTGAAGTGCTTATTTCAGTGAGATAAGCACTTCAGAAGACCAAAATCTCAACATCTCAAAACCACTCAACTTTCGATGCTGGGTGCACTGAAGTGCTTATTTCAGTGAGATAAGCACTTCAGAAGACCAAAATCTCAACATCACCAAACCACTCAAATTTCGATGCTGGGCTCACTGCAGTGCTTATTTCAGTGAGATAAGCACTTCAGATTGCCAAAATCCCAACCTCACCAAACGACTCAACTTTCAATGCTGGGTTCACTGAAGTGCTTATTTCAGTGAGATAAGCACTTCAGAAGACCAAAATCTAAACTTCACCAAACCACTCAACTTTCGATGCTGGGTTCACTGAAGTGCTTATTTCAGTGAGATAAGCACTTCAGAAGGCCAAAATCTCAACTTCACAAAACCAGCCAACTTTCGATACTGGATTTACCCAAATGCTTATTTCAGTGAGATAAGCACTTCCGAAGACCAAAATCTAAACTTCACCAAACCACCCAACTTTCAATGCTGGGTTCACTGAAGTGCTTATTGCAGTGAGATAAGCACTTCAGAAGACCAAAATCTAAACTTCACCAAAACACCCAACTTTCAATGCTGTGTTCACTGAAGTGCTAATTTCAGTGAGATAAGCACTTCAGAAGATCAAAATCTAAACATCTCAAAACCACTCAACTTTCGATGCTATGTTCACTGAAGTGCTTATTTCAGTGAGATAAGCACTTCAGAAGACCAAAATCTAAACTTCACCAAACCACTCAACTTTCAATGCTGGGTTCGCTGAAGTGCTTAGTTCAGTGAGATAAGCACTTCAGAAGACCAAAATCTCAACATCACAAAACCACTCAAATTTCGATGCTGGGTTCACTGAAGTGCTTATTTCATTGAGATAAGCACTTCACTTCGCCAAAATCCCAACCTCACCAAACGGCTCAACTTTTGATGCTGGTTCCACTGAATTGCTTATTTCAGTGAGATAAGCACTTCAGAAGGCCAAAATCTAAACATCACTAATCGACTCAACTTTTGATGCTGATTTCACTGAAATGCTTCTTTCAGTCAGATAAGCACATCAGAAGGCCAAAATCTCAACTTCACCAAACCACCCAACTTTCGATCCAGGATTTACACAAATGCTTATTTCAGTGAGATAAGCACTTCAGAAGACTAAAATCTTAACTTCACCAAACCACTCAACTTTCGATGCTGCGATCACTGAAGTGCTTATTTCAGTGAGATAAGCACTTCAGAAGAACAAAATCTCAACATCTCAAAACCACTCAACTTTCGATGCTGGGTGCACTGAAGTGCTTATTTCAGTGAGATAAGCACTTCAGAAGAACAAAATCTCAACATCTCAAAACCACTCAACGTTCGATGCTGGGTTCACTGAAGTGCTTATTTCAGTGAGATAAGCACTTCAGAAGACCAAAATCTAAACATCACCAAACCACTCAAATTTCGATGCTGGGTTCACTGAAGTGCTTATTTCAGTGAGATAACCACTTCAGAAGACCAAAATCTCAACTTCACCAAACCACCCAACTTTCGATCCAGGATATACCCAAAGGCTAATTTCAGTGAGATAAGCACTTTTAAGACAAAAATCTAAACTTCACAAAACCGCTCAACTTTCGATGCTGGGCTCACTGCAGTGCTTATTTCAGTGAGATAAGCACTTCAGAATGCCAAAATCCCAACCTCACCAAACGACTCAACTTTTGATAGTGGTTTCACTGAAATGCTTCTTTCAGTCAGATAAGCAATTCAGAAGTCCAAAATCTCAACTTCACAAAACCAGCCAACTTTCGATACTGGATTTACCCAAATGCTTATTTCAGTGAGATAAGCACTTCAGAAGACCAAAATCTAAACTTCACCAAAACACCCAACTTTCAATGCTGGGTTCACTGAAGTGCTTATTTCAGTGAGATAAGCACTTCAGAAGATCAAAATCTAAACATCTCAAAACCATTCAACTTTCGATGCTGTGTTCACTGAAGTGCTTATTTCAGTGAGATAAGCACTTCAGAAGACCAAAATCTCAACATCACAAAACCACTCAAATTTCGATGCTGGGTTCACTGAAGTGCTTATTTCATTGAAATAAGCACTTCACTTCGCCAAAATCCCAACCTCACCAAACGACTCAACTTTTGATGCTGGTTCCACTGAATTGCTTATTTCAGTGAGATAAGCACTTCAGAAGGCCAAAATCTAAACATCACTAACCGACTCAACTTTTGATGCTGATTTCACTGAAATGCTTCTTTCAGTTTGATAAGCACATCAGAAGGCCAAAATCTCAACTTCACCAAACCACCCAACTTTCGATCCAGGATTTACACAAATGCTTATTTCAGTGAGATAAGCACTTCAGAAGGCTAAAATCTTAACTTCATCAAACCACTCAACTTTCGATGCTGGGATCACTGAAGTGCTTATTTCAGTGAGATAAGCACTTCAGAAGACCAAAATCTAAACTTCACCAAACCACCCAACTTTCAATGCTGGGTTCACTGAAGTGCTTATTTCAGTGAGATAAGCACTTCAGAAGACCAAAATCTCAACATCACAAAACCACTCAAATTTCGATGCTGGGTTCACTGAAGTGCTTATTTCATTGAGATAAGCACTTCACTTCGCCAAAATCCCAACCTCACCAAACGACTCAACTTTTGATGCTGGTTCCACTGAATTGCTTATTTCAGTGAGATAACCACTTCAGAAGGCCAAAATCTAAACATCACTAATCGACTCAACTTTTGACGCTGATTTCACTGAAATGCTTCTTTCAGTCAGATAAGCACATCAGAAGGCCAAAATCTCAACTTCACCAAACCACCCAACTTTCGAACCAGGATTTACACAAATGCTTATTTCAGTTTGATAAGCACTTCAGAAGACTAAAATCTTAACTTCACCAAACCACTCAACTTTCGATGCTGGGATCACTGAAGCGCTTATTTCAGTGAGATAAGCACTTCAGAAGACCAAAATCTCAACATCACCAAACCACTCAAATTTCGATGCTGGGTTCACTGAAGTGCTTATTTCTGTGAGATAAGCACTTCAGAATGCCAAAATCCCAACCTCACCAAACGACTCAACTTTTGATGCTGATTTCACTGAAATGCTTCTTTCAGTCAGATATTCACATCAGAAGGCCAAAATCTCAACTTCACCAAACAACCCAACTTGCGATCCAGGATATACCCAAAGGCTAATTTCAGTGAGATAAGCACTTCAGAAGACAAAAATCTAAACTTCACCAAACCACTCAACTTTCGATGCTGGGATCACTGAAGTGCCTATTTCAGTGAGATAAGCACTTCAGAAGAACAAAATCTAAACATCTCAAAACCACCCAACTTTCAATGCTGGGTGCACTGAAGTGCTTATTTCAGTGAGATAAGCACTTCAGAAGAGCAAAAACTCAACTTCACAAAACCGCTCAACTTTCGATGCTGGGCTCACTGCAGTGCTTATTTCAGTGAGATAAGCACTTCAGAATTGCAAAATCCCAACCTCACCAAACGACTCAACTTTTGATACTGGTTTCACTGAAATGCTTCTTTCAGTCAGATAAGCAATTCAGAAGTCCAAAATCTCAACTTCACCAAACCACCCAACTTTCAATGCTGGGTTCACTGAAGTGCTTATTGCAGTGAGATAAGCACTTCAGAAGACCAAAATCTAAACTTCACCAAAACACCCAACTTTCAATGCTGTGTTCACTGAAGTGCTAATTTCAGTGAGATAAGCACTTCAGAAGATCAAAATCTAAACATCTCAAAACCACTCAACTTTCGATGCTATGTTCACTGAAGTGCTTATTTCAGTGAGATAAGCACTTCAGAAGACCAAAATCTAAACTTCACCAAACCACCCAACTTTCAATGCTGGGTTCGCTGAAGTGCTTAGTTCAGTGAGATAAGCACTTCAGAAGACCAAAATCTCAACATCACAAAACCACTCAAATTTCGATGCTGGGTTCACTGAAGTGCTTATTTCATTGAGATAAGCACTTCACTTCGCCAAAATCCCAACCTCACCAAACGACTCAACTTTTGATGTTGGTTCCACTGAATTGCTTATTTCAGTGAGATAAGCACTTCAGAAGGCCAAAATCTAAACATCACTAATCGACTCAACTTTTGATGCTGATTTCACTGAAATGCTTCTTTCAGTCAGATAAGCACATCAGAAGGCCAAAATCTCAACTTCACCAAACCACCAAACTTTCGAACCAGGATTTACACAAATACTTATTTCAGTGAGATAAGCACTTCAGAAGACTAAAATCTTAACTTCACCAAACCACTCAACTTTCGATGCTGCGATCACTGAAGTGCTTATTTCAGTGAGATAAGCACTTCAGAAGAACAAAATCTCAACATCTCAAAACCACTCAACTTTCGATGCTGGGTGCACTGAAGTGCTTATTTCAGTGAGATAAGCACTTCAGAAGACCAAAATCTCAACATCATCAAACCACTCAAATTTTGATGCTGGGCTCACTGCAGTGCTTATTTCAGTGAGATAAGCACTTCAGATTGCCAAAATCCCAACCTCACCAAACGACTCAACTTTCGATGCTGGGCTCACTGCAGTGCTTGTTTCAGTGAGATAAGCACTTCAGAATGCCAAAATCCCAGCCTCATCAAACGACTCAACTTTTGATGCTGGTTCCACTGAATTGCTTATTTCAGTGAGATAAGCACTTCAGAAGGCCAAAATCTAAACATCACTAATCGACTCAACTTTTGATGCTGATTTCACTGAAATGCTTCTTTCAGTCAGATAAGCACATCAGAAGGCCAAAATCTCAACTTCACCAAACCACCCAACTTTCGATCCAGGATTTACACAAATGCTTATTTCAGTGAGATAAGCACTTCAGAAGACTAAAATCTTAACTTCACCAAACCACTCAACTTTCGATGCTGCGATCACTGAAGTGCTTATTTCAGTGAGATAAGCACTTCAGAAGAACAAAATCTCAACATCTCAAAACCACTCAACTTTCGATGCTGGGTGCACTGAAGTGCTTATTTCAGTGAGATAAGCACTTCAGAAGACCAAAATCTCAACATCACCAAACCACTCAAATTTTGATGCTGGGCTCACTGCAGTGCTTATTTCAGTGAGATAAGCACTTCAGATTGCCAAAATCCCAACCTCACCAAACGACTCAACTTTCGATGCTGGGCTCACTGCAGTGCTTGTTTCAGTGAGATAAGCACTTCAGAATGCCAAAATCCCAGCCTCATCAAACGACTCAACTTTTGATGCTGGTTCCACTGAATTGCTTATTTCAGTGAGATAACCACTTCAGAAGGCCAAAATCTAAACATCACCAAACGACTCAACTTTCAATGCTGGGTTCACTTGAAGTGCTTATTTCAGTGAGATAAGCACTTCAGAAGACCAAAATCTAAACTTCACCAAACCACTCAACTTTCGATGCTGGGTTCACTGAAGTGCTTATTTCAGTGAGATAAGCACTTCAGAAGGCCAAAATCTCAACTTCACAAAACCAGCCAACTTTCGATACTGGATTTACCCAAATGCTTATTTCAGTGAGATAAGCACTTCAGAAGACCAAAATCTAAACTTCACCAAACCACCCAACTTTCAATGCTGGGTTCACTGAAGTGCTTATTGCAGTGAGATAAGCACTTCAGAAGACCAAAATCTAAACTTCACCAAAACACCCAACTTTCAATGCTGTGTTCACTGAAGTGCTAATTTCAGTGAGATAAGCACTTCAGAAGATCAAAATCTAAACTTCACCAAACCACTCAACTTTCAATGCTGGGTTCGCTGAAGTGCTTAGTTCAGTGAGATAAGCACTTCAGAAGACCAAAATCTCAACATCACAAAACCACTCAAATTTCGATGCTGGGTTCACTGAAGTGCTTATTTCATTGAGATAAGCACTTCACTTCGCCAAAATCCCAACCTCACCAAACGGCTCAACTTTTGATGCTGGTTCCACTGAATTGCTTATTTCAGTGAGATAAGCACTTCAGAAGGCCAAAATCTAAACATCACTAATCGACTCAACTTTTGATGCTGATTTCACTGAAATGCTTCTTTCAGTCAGATAAGCACATCAGAAGGCCAAAATCTCAACTTCACCAAACCACCCAACTTTCGATCCAGGATTTACACAAATGCTTATTTCAGTGAGATAAGCACTTCAGAAGACTAAAATCTTAACTTCACCAAACCACTCAACTTTCGATGCTGCGATCACTGAAGTGCTTATTTCAGTGAGATAAGCACTTCAGAAGAACAAAATCTCAACATCTCAAAACCACTCAACTTTCGATGCTGGGTGCACTGAAGTGCTTATTTCAGTGAGATAAGCACTTCAGAAGAACAAAATCTCAACATCTCAAAACCACTCAACGTTCGATGCTGGGTTCACTGAAGTGCTTATTTCAGTGAGATAAGCACTTCAGAAGACCAAAATCTAAACATCACCAAACCACTCAAATTTCGATGCTGGGTTCACTGAAGTGCTTATTTCAGTGAGATAAGCACTTCAGAAGACCAAAATCTCAACTTCACCAAACCACCCAACTTTCGATCCAGGATATACCCAAAGGCTAATTTCAGTGAGATAAGCACTTCAGAAGACAAAAATCTAAACTTCACAAAACCGCTCAACTTTCGATGCTGGGCTCACTGCAGTGCTTATTTCAGTGAGATAAGCACTTCAGAATGCCAAAATCCCAACCTCACCAAACGACTCAACTTTTGATAGTGGTTTCACTGAAATGCTTCTTTCAGTCAGATAAGCAATTCAGAAGTCCAAAATCTCAACTTCACAAAACCAGCCAACTTTCGATACTGGATTTACCCAAATGCTTATTTCAGTGAGATAAGCACTTCAGAAGACCAAAATCTAAACTTCACCAAAACACCCAACTTTCAATGCTGGGTTCACTGAAGTGCTTATTTCAGTGAGATAAGCACTTCAGAAGATCAAAATCTAAACATCTCAAAACCATTCAACTTTCGATGCTGTGTTCACTGAAGTGCTTATTTCAGTGAGATAAGCACTTCAGAAGACCAAAATCTCAACATCACAAAACCACTCAAATTTCGATGCTGGGTTCACTGAAGTGCTTATTTCATTGAAATAAGCACTTCACTTCGCCAAAATCCCAACCTCACCAAACGACTCAACTTTTGATGCTGGTTCCACTGAATTGCTTATTTCAGTGAGATAAGCACTTCAGAAGGCCAAAATCTAAACATCACTAACCGACTCAACTTTTGATGCTGATTTCACTGAAATGCTTCTTTCAGTTTGATAAGCACATCAGAAGGCCAAAATCTCAACTTCACCAAACCACCCAACTTTCGATCCAGGATTTACACAAATGCTTATTTCAGTGAGATAAGCACTTCAGAAGACTAAAATCTTAACTTCATCAAACCACTCAACTTTCGATGCTGGGATCACTGAAGTGCTTATTTCAGTGAGATAAGCACTTCAGAAGACCAAAATCTAAACTTCACCAAACCACCCAACTTTCAATGCTGGGTTCACTGAAGTGCTTATTTCAGTGAGATAAGCACATCAGAAGGCCAAAATCTCAACTTCACCAAACCACCCAACTTTCGAACCAGGATTTACACAAATGCTTATTTCAGTTTGATAAGCACTTCAGAAGACTAAAATCTTAACTTCACCAAACCACTCAACTTTCGATGCTGGGATCACTGAAGCGCTTATTTCAGTGAGATAAGCACTTCAGAAGACCAAAATCTCAACATCACCAAACCACTCAAATTTCGATGCTGGGTTCACTGAAGTGCTTATTTCAGTGAGATAAGCACTTCAGAATGCCAAAATCCCAACCTCACCAAACGACTCAACTTTTGATGCTGATTTCACTGAAATGCTTCTTTCAGTCAGATATTCACATCAGAAGGCCAAAATCTCAACTTCACCAAACAACCCAACTTGCGATCCAGGATATACCCAAAGGCTAATTTCAGTGAGATAAGCACTTCAGAAGACAAAAATCTAAACTTCACCAAACCACTCAACTTTCGATGCTGGGATCACTGAAGTGCTTATTTCAGTGAGATAAGCACTTCAGAAGAACAAAATCTAAACATCTCAAAACCACCCAACTTTCAATGCTGGGTGCACTGAAGTGCTTATTTCAGTGAGATAAGCACTTCAGAAGAGCAAAAACTCAACTTCACAAAACCGCTCAACTTTCGATGCTGGGCTCACTGCAGTGCTTATTTCAGTGAGATAAGCACTTCAGAATTGCAAAATCCCAACCTCACCAAACGACTCAACTTTTGATACTGGTTTCACTGAAATGCTTCTTTCAGTCAGATAAGCAATTCAGAAGTCCAAAATCTCAACTTCACCAAACCACCCAACTTTCAATGCTGGGTTCACTGAAGTGCTTATTGCAGTGAGATAAGCACTTCAGAAGACCAAAATCTAAACTTCACCAAAACACCCAACTTTCAATGCTGTGTTCACTGAAGTGCTAATTTCAGTGAGATAAGCACTTCAGAAGATCAAAATCTAAACATCTCAAAACCACTCAACTTTCGATGCTATGTTCACTGAAGTGCTTATTTCAGTGAGATAAGCACTTCAGAAGACCAAAATCTAAACTTCACCAAACCACCCAACTTTCAATGCTGGGTTCGCTGAAGTGCTTAGTTCAGTGAGATAAGCACTTCAGAAGACCAAAATCTCAACATCACAAAACCACTCAAATTTCGATGCTGGGTTCACTGAAGTGCTTATTTCATTGAGATAAGCACTTCACTTCGCCAAAATCCCAACCTCACCAAACGACTCAACTTTTGATGTTGGTTCCACTGAATTGCTTATTTCAGTGAGATAAGCACTTCAGAAGGCCAAAATCTAAACATCACTAATCGACTCAACTTTTGATGCTGATTTCACTGAAATGCTTCTTTCAGTCAGATAAGCACATCAGAAGGCCAAAATCTCAACTTCACCAAACCACCCAACTTTCGAACCAGGATTTACACAAATACTTATTTCAGTGAGATAAGCACTTCAGAAGACTAAAATCTTAACTTCACCAAACCACTCAACTTTCGATGCTGCGATCACTGAAGTGCTTATTTCAGTGAGATAAGCACTTCAGAAGAACAAAATCTCAACATCTCAAAACCACTCAACTTTCGATTTTGGGTGCACTGAAGTGCTTATTTCAGTGAGATAAGCACTTCAGAAGACCAAAATCTCAACATCACCAAACCACTCAAATTTTGATGCTGGGCTCACTGCAGTGCTTATTTCAGTGAGATAAGCACTTCAGATTGCCAAAATCCCAACCTCACCAAACGACTCAACTTTCGATGCTGGGCTCACTGCAGTGCTTGTTTCAGTGAGATAAGCACTTCAGAATGCCAAAATCCCAGCCTCATCAAACGACTCAACTTTTGATGCTGGTTCCACTGAATTGCTTATTTCAGTGAGATAACCACTTCAGAAGGCCAAAATCTAAACATCACTAATCGACTCAACTTTTGATGCTGATTTCACTGAAATGCTTCTTTCAGTCAGATAAGCACATCAGAAGGCCAAAATCTCAACTTCACCAAACCACCCAACTTTCGATCCAGGATTTACACAAATGCTTATTTCAGTGAGATAAGCACTTCAGAAGACTAAAATCTTAACTTCACCAAACCACTCAACTTTCGATGCTGGGATCACTGAAGTGCTTATTTCAGTGAGATAAGCACTTCAGAAGAACAAAATCTCAACATCTCAAAACCACTCAACTTTCGATGCTGGGTGCACTGAAGTGCTTATTTCAGTGAGATAAGCACTTCAGAAGACCAAAATCTCAACATCACCAAACCACTCAAATTTCGATGCTGGGCTCACTGCAGTGCTTATTTCAGTGAGATAAGCACTTCAGATTGCCAAAATCCCAACCTCACCAAACGACTCAACTTTCAATGCTGGGTTCACTGAAGTGCTTATTTCAGTGAGATAAGCACTTCAGAAGACCAAAATCTAAACTTCACCAAACCACTCAACTTTCGATGCTGGGTTCACTGAAGTGCTTATTTCAGTGAGATAAGCACTTCAGAAGGCCAAAATCTCAACTTCACAAAACCAGCCAACTTTCGATACTGGATTTACCCAAATGCTTATTTCAGTGAGATAAGCACTTCAGAAGACCAAAATCTAAACTTCACCAAACCACCCAACTTTCAATGCTGGGTTCACTGAAGTGCTTATTGCAGTGAGATAAGCACTTCAGAAGACCAAAATCTAAACTTCACCAAAACACCCAACTTTCAATGCTGTGTTCACTGAAGTGCTAATTTCAGTGAGATAAGCACTTCAGAAGATCAAAATCTAAACATCTCAAAACCACTCAACTTTCGATGCTATGTTCACTGAAGTGCTTATTTCAGTGAGATAAGCACTTCAGAAGACCAAAATCTAAACTTCACCAAACCACCCAACTTTCAATGCTGGGTTCGCTGAAGTGCTTAGTTCAGTGAGATAAGCACTTCAGAAGACCAAAATCTCAACATCACAAAACCACTCAAATTTCGATGCTGGGTTCACTGAAGTGCTTATTTCATTGAGATAAGCACTTCCCTTCGCCAAAATCCCAACCTCACCAAACGGCTCAACTTTTGATGCTGGTTCCACTGAATTGCTTATTTCAGTGAGATAAGCACTTCAGAAGGCCAAAATCTAAACATCACTAATCGACTCAACTTTTGATGCTGATTTCACTGAAATGCTTCTTTCAGTCAGATAAGCACATCAGAAGGCCAAAATCTCAACTTCACCAAACCACCCAACTTTCGATCCAGGATTTACACAAATGCTTATTTCAGTGAGATAAGCACTTCAGAAGACTAAAATCTTAACTTCACCAAACCACTCAACTTTCGATGCTGCGATCACTGAAGTGCTTATTTCAGTGAGATAAGCACTTCAGAAGAACAAAATCTCAACATCTCAAAACCACTCAACTTTCGATGCTGGGTGCACTGAAGTGCTTATTTCAGTGAGATAAGCACTTCAGAAGAACAAAATCTCAACATCTCAAAACCACTCAACGTTCGATGCTGGGTTCACTGAAGTGCTTATTTCAGTGAGATAAGCACTTCAGAAGACCAAAATCTAAACATCACCAAACCACTCAAATTTCGATGCTGGGTTCACTGAAGTGCTTATTTCAGTGAGATAAGCACTTCAGAAGACCAAAATCTCAACTTCACCAAACCACCCAACTTTCGATCCAGGATATACCCAAAGGCTAATTTCAGTGAGATAAGCACTTCAGAAGACAAAAATCTAAACTTCACAAAACCGCTCAACTTTCGATGCTGGGCTCACTGCAGTGCTTATTTCAGTGAGATAAGCACTTCAGAATGCCAAAATCCCAACCTCACCAAACGACTCAACTTTTGATAGTGGTTTCACTGAAATGCTTCTTTCAGTCAGATAAGCAATTCAGAAGTCCAAAATCTCAACTTCACAAAACCAGCCAACTTTCGATACTGGATTTACCCAAATGCTTATTTCAGTGAGATAAGCACTTCAGAAGACCAAAATCTAAACTTCACCAAAACACCCAACTTTCAATGCTGGGTTCACTGAAGTGCTTATTTCAGTGAGATAAGCACTTCAGAAGATCAAAATCTAAACATCTCAAAACCATTCAACTTTCGATGCTGTGTTCACTGAAGTGCTTATTTCAGTGAGATAAGCACTTCAGAAGACCAAAATCTCAACATCACAAAACCACTCAAATTTCGATGCTGGGTTCACTGAAGTGCTTATTTCATTGAAATAAGCACTTCACTTCGCCAAAATCCCAACCTCACCAAACGACTCAACTTTTGATGCTGGTTCCACTGAATTGCTTATTTCAGTGAGATAAGCACTTCAGAAGGCCAAAATCTAAACATCACTAACCGACTCAACTTTTGATGCTGATTTCACTGAAATGCTTCTTTCAGTTTGATAAGCACATCAGAAGGCCAAAATCTCAACTTCACCAAACCACCCAACTTTCGATCCAGGATTTACACAAATGCTTATTTCAGTGAGATAAGCACTTCAGAAGACTAAAATCTTAACTTCATCAAACCACTCAACTTTCGATGCTGGGATCACTGAAGTGCTTATTTCAGTGAGATAAGCACTTCAGAAGACCAAAATCTAAACTTCACCAAACCACCCAACTTTCAATGCTGGGTTCACTGAAGTGCTTATTTCAGTGAGATAAGCACTTCAGAAGACCAAAATCTCAACATCACAAAACCACTCAAATTTCGATGCTGGGTTCACTGAAGTGCTTATTTCATTGAGATAAGCACTTCACTTCGCCAAAATCCCAACCTCACCAAACGACTCAACTTTTGATGCTGGTTCCACTGAATTGCTTATTTCAGTGAGATAACCACTTCAGAAGGCCAAAATCTAAACATCACTAATCGACTCAACTTTTGACGCTGATTTCACTGAAATGCTTCTTTCAGTCAGATAAGCACATCAGAAGGCCAAAATCTCAACTTCACCAAACCACCCAACTTTCGAACCAGGATTTACACAAATGCTTATTTCAGTTTGATAAGCACTTCAGAAGACTAAAATCTTAACTTCACCAAACCACTCAACTTTCGATGCTGGGATCACTGAAGCGCTTATTTCAGTGAGATAAGCACTTCAGAAGACCAAAATCTCAACATCACCAAACCACTCAAATTTCGATGCTGGGTTCACTGAAGTGCTTATTTCAGTGAGATAAGCACTTCAGAATGCCAAAATCCCAACCTCACCAAACGACTCAACTTTTGATGCTGATTTCACTGAAATGCTTCTTTCAGTCAGATATTCACATCAGAAGGCCAAAATCTCAACTTCACCAAACAACCCAACTTGCGATCCAGGATATACCCAAAGGCTAATTTCAGTGAGATAAGCACTTCAGAAGACAAAAATCTAAACTTCACCAAACCACTCAACTTTCGATGCTGGGATCACTGAAGTGCTTATTTCAGTGAGATAAGCACTTCAGAAGAGCAAAAACTCAACTTCACAAAACCACTCAACTTTCGATGGTGGGCTCACTGCAGTGCTTATTTCAGTGAGATAAGCACTTCAGAATGCCAAAATCCCAACCTCACCAAACGACTCAACTTTTGATACTGGTTTCACTGAAATGCTTCTTTCAGTCAGATAAGCACTTCAGAAGGCCAAAATCTCAACTTCACAAAACCAGCCAACTTTCGATACTGGATTTACCAAAATGCTTATTTCAGTGAGATAAGCACTTCAGAAGACCAAAATCTAAACTTCACCAAACCACCCAACTTTCAATGCGGGGTTCACTGAAGTGCTTATTGCAGTGAGATAAGCACTTCAGAAGACCAAAATCTAAACTTCACCAAAACACCCAACTTTCAATGCTGTGTTCACTGAAGTGCTAATTTATGTGAGATAAGCACTTCAGAAGATCA